>NC_049909.1:7485199-7855673 GCF_001411555.2 Juglans regia | reverse complement strand
CAGTGTATTTTACACTGTTCTGCAGCTGTTCTTCCACTTATAGCAGCTTCGTGATCCTTCGGAAATTGCTATATTGCACTGTAAGTATTTTCCAAAGAATTCTTGTGAATTTAATGTATTTTTACACTAACGCATTTCACTGTATTTGTTTGACATGCCGGACTGAGTCCGAGAAGTTCGGGGGTCGGATGGATTTATGATTGGAGTTGTTTGGGTTGGTTGATTGGATTGGTTAATGGTTATTGAGGAATGTGGATTTGTGTTGGTACATGTGCATATCATTATTTCATGCATGATCATGTTTGTAAAGAAAATTGGGTTTTCATGTATTGCATTCATGCTCATGTGTGATTTGGAAAGTTATGATTTTATGTGAGAATATTTTTGGGTGCGTGTGTATCACGACCCCAAGCCGAGATGGGGCATTATCTCGGTGGAGCTCCTCTGGTTACTCGGGAGCGGAATATACTGAGTAACGTCCCCTGGATTGTCGCTGGGCGACAATGGGATCGGACGAGAGATTCGTGCCGACTCTGTGGTCCTTCTGCTGGCGGGGACTAGAGGATGTCTGGCCATGTACGCGCTAGGCGCGGAACTGGGCATCGCTCGTTGCGTAGTGGGTGCTCGGCCATGAAGGTGCTGGGCGCGGAAACTGGGCATCGCTACGAAGCCAGGACGTGAGGATGGTCCCTAGGGGAGGCCATGGTGCATAGGGTATTGACGGATTAAATGGACTATTTTCTGGGAAAATAGTGTGAGTTGGATTTTGTGTAAATCATTTTCTGGGAAAATGTTTTACGGATTATTTTTGGGCCAAATGGGATTTTTGGCGTGTGTTGGAAAATTATCATTTTCGGGGAAAATGATGTTTTGAGGAAAATGCATATTTCATCATATGCATGCATGTTGGTTGCATTAAATGCATTTTATTCCTGAGAATTATTTGGGTTATACTTACCTGCGGTACCATTCTGTGGTAACGCAGATTTTGATGCAGATGAGGAGGAGGAGGGCGAGCCTGAGGAGACGGCTCCGCCCGAGGAGTGATCTGGGATCACTAGCTGTGTTATTCTATTTTACTCGATTGTATTTTAGGACATGTGTTAAATTTTATTTTGGATGACTGTATAACTGCTTTTAAACTTCTATTGATGTTTACTTGTATTTAAATTCTGGTTCTTAGTTGACTAATCCGCTGCGTTGTTATTTTACAATGTCGCTTGTACACACACTTGGGCACGTTTCGTTAGGATGTGTGACCTTGTTGTCATCATCCCGGCGTCTCGATTCCCGTGTTTTCTTACATGGGGGTCGGGGGTGCCACAGGTGGTATCAGAGCAGTTCGGCTCTGGGTAAAACCACATGTCCCATAGGTGCAGTACCAGAAAGTTTTAAAAGTTGTGATTTGAAAATTATTTAATTTAAAGTTTGTGGTTTTATTGGTTTTATTTAGTTATTGTATATTACTTGTTTGTTTATTTATTTTATTGATTTATTTTATGGTATGTTATTTTATTGTTTTAATCATTTTATTGTGAGCTACTTCATTGATTTTATGCATTTTGTCGTATGCTATTTTATGTATGAAATTTTATTTGATATGATTTGATTTTGTTTTGTTTTGTTCGGAATTGAAAGGCGGGTTAAGGATTATGATATAACAGGAGATGGTACGACTGAGAAGGCCATTGTTAGGCTTGAACATTTGGTGTAATAGGTTTGAACTCTTGGTGATTGGTTTGTTTTAATATCAAGGTTCGAACATCTTGGTCAGAGTGAACTTTTTGGAGTAGGAATTCGAATTGCTGCTAAGGAGGGGAATAATTTTAAATTGCTTAGGATAATTAAGGTCTTAGGTTTCGTAGAATTTATGTAATGAGTTTTTGGGGTAGGAGGTTGTAAGTTCAAATTTCAAGGTTAGATTTATGATAAGTTCATCTGAGGTTTGAGGCTTCATAGTTTTTAGGAAATAAGTTATGAGATTTAAGGTAGTAGGTTCAACAAGCAATTAAAGGATTACTTAGATTAGAAGTTTTCGATCTTGCCGACCTTGATAAGCAATTTGATAACATTTGAGGTTTTAGAATTTACAAGTTTTATAGGGTGAATGTTTTAGATTTGAGGTCTTCGATTTTAAGGATTTCGGAAAATGATTTTTATCTGGGTTAAGGTTTTAGAATTGCAAAGTTGAATGGCATAATTAAAATAGGATTGATGAGAGTTAAGTTACTAATGTGAGAATTTTTTTTCAAGAAAGAATTTCTTTGGAGACTGAAGGTGATTATCTAGTTTGTGTATTTTCTGAGGATTGGGGATGTTGATCTAATTCGAAAGATTATTGCTTTTAGCTCGATGTTTCAGTGATAGGTTGAGGATTTAATCCATATCAATTTTAAGGATGATAGATGGTGTGGATGTAGGAAATGATTCTTGTTCATTTCGAGGATATAGGTC
The DNA here is from genome assembly GCF_001411555.2 of Juglans regia. NCBI lineage: Eukaryota > Viridiplantae > Streptophyta > Magnoliopsida > Fagales > Juglandaceae > Juglans > Juglans regia. The sequence continues at coordinate 7,853,219 of NC_049909.1, read as the reverse complement.
TAGTGATGGAAATGGTAATGATGATCATCTGCACGTTTGGAGGATTATTGGTTTTGGCTAAGGGTGCGTGACATTGATGTATAGTAGTGGTGAGTGGTTATGGATTTCGGAGAGTATAAGTCCTAGTCTCATTTTGGGTTGGAGGAAGAGACTTTGGTAGGTGTTGAAGAGGAGTCGAGACAATAGTGGTAATTTAAGAGACATTGGCTTGGAGTTTTTGGTGAGTTGATTGAAGTGTGCAGTTGAAGTGGGTTACTCAATGAAGCATGGTTGGGAATAGTTATTGTGATTATCTTCAGGAATTAATTGTGACCTGAGTTCACCTAGGAATTTAAATTTTTGAGGTTATACTTTCTTTTGGAAATTGAGCATCCAGTTGGTTGAATTAAGGACATTGTTATTTAACTGGAAGAGAGATTGTTGGGACATCATGTATGGTGTATGATAAGATCTTCGAAGTTAAACCTTAGGTATCAACAGTGGATAAGATGATCAAGTATGCGGTTAATAAAGCATTAGGATCCTTGGGTGCTTTGCAATGACTTTTGGTGGATTGAAGATTGAGCAGTATGGTTTGCCTTGAGGTTTAATAGTGATGTACTATTGAAGGAACTAGTTATGTTAATGCTAGCTTGTAGGAGTAGAGATAAGTGAGGGAGTTACCAAGAAGGTTTTGATAATGTTTTGGTGTAGTCTATGGTGGTTCGTAGTGAGTTTAGTCACCGCTAGATTAGATGTTGTTCAGAATGTAAGTGATGAGCTTTTGGGGTTTAGATTGTCAGGTAGAAGTTTATAGGCGCTCTTATTGGTTGGTTGGGTTGGAAATCGAGCATTTTAAGGTATGTTCCTTATCGTAGATGAGGTGGATGTATTTTATGGAATTGATTTTGATTAAGGCTGCGAGAGTTAATTGAGGAATTTGAGTTATAATTCGTGGTTTTTGGAAAGGGAGTATTTTTCTACCAAGATGTGATAAGAGTTTTTGGTCAATAGGAATGGAGCTACCTTGTACTCGATGGTGTTAGTTTCTTGAGGACATAAGTTTTATGCATGTTGCGAATATCAGAGTGCGCAGCAGGAGCGTGGTATTTTTGGTTGTAGTCAGGAGTTCAGATTGTGCTGATTTTGGGGAATTAGTGGTGACTTGAATTTTGACAAGATACTTGTAATTGGAGATTAATAATTTAGTTGTGCAATTTGTTATTGATGGTTAGCTTTGGAAGTGGCTATTAGGTTACCAAAAGTAGAATTCAATGGAGGTTTAGAAGTTGTAGCATAGGTGTTGATTTGGAGTTGGCGGCAATAGTTTTTGCTCTTAAGATTTGGCGGCATTATCTGTATGGTGAAGCCTGTGAAGTTTTTACTGACCACAAGAGCTTGAAGCATCTGTTTACTCAGAAGAATCTCAATATGAGACAGAGACGGTGGTTAGAGCTGATTAGCGACTATCAATGTGAGATTAAGTATCATCCAGGAAAGGCAAATCTAGTCGCTGATGCTTTGAGTAGAAAGTCTCAACAAGTGGATGAAGCAGAGTCATCAGATTTGGACTCTCTCCTTTATGGAATGAGGAGACTTCTTATCGAGAGTTCTCAGCAAGAGGAATTATTATCTTCAGTTTTGGATGTCCGAGTCGTGGATTTTGAAGAATTGAAGACTCTTCAAAGAAGAGATCCTGAATTGTTAGCTATCAGGAAAAGAGTCAGGAAGTCTAGAGGACCCTTGAATTACAGCTTGGATAAGGATGGTATTCTTCGGTTTCGGGATCGTAGAGTGATTCCCCGAGATTCTGAATTTAAAGAGCGGATTTTGGCAGAAGCCCATGCGGCTCCTTATTCAGTTCATCCAGGAAGCATGAAGATGTATCGAGATTTAAAGAGGAATTTATGGTGGGGAGGAATGAAGTTGGACATCGCTTTGTTTATTGAGAAATGTGACACGTGTCGTCGAGTGAAGGCTGAGCATCAAAGACTTGCTGGTAGACTTCAACCTCTCCCTATTCCTGAGTGGAAGTGGGATGATATTTCAATGGATTTTGTTGTGGGTTTGCCGAGGACTCCTAGTGGGAAGAACTCAATTTGGGTGATTGTTGATCGGTTGACCAAGAGTGCCCATTTCTTGCCTGTTAATAATACTAACTCTTTGGGTAAGTTGACTCGGTTATATGTCAAGGAGATAGTGCGTTTGCATGGAGTACCCAAGAGTATCGTGTCAGATCGGGACCCGCGGTTCACGTCCCATTTTTGGAAGAGCTTGCAGGCAGCTTTAGGCACTAAGTTGAAGTTTAGTTCTGCGTATCACCCTCAAACAGACGGTCAATCAGAGCGTACTATTCAGACTCTAGAGGATATGTTGCGGTCTTGTGTCATAGGATTTCAAGGAAGTTGGGAGAATCATCTGCCGCTTATCGAGTTCTCTTATAATAACAGTTTTCATTCCTCCAATCAGATGGCCCCGTATGAAGTTTTGTATGGAAGGAAGTGTAGATCGCCCTTGTGTTGGGATGAAGTCGGCGAGAGCAAATTGTTTGTGCCTGAGATAATTCAAGAAATGAAGGATCAAGTTCAGTTTATAAGGACTAAAATGGCAGAAGCGCAAAGTCGCCAGAAGAGTTACGCAGATACAAGAAGAAGAGACTTATCCTTTGAAGAAGGTGATTGGGTTTATCTTAAAGTCTCTCCTATGAAAGGCGTTAAGCGCTTTGGTAAGAAAGGAAAGTTTAGTCCAAGATATGTTGGCCCTTTTCAGACCGTAGAGAAAGTTGGGCTTGTTGCTTATAGAGTTGCCTTGCCGGATTATTTTGGGGATGTTCATGATGTGTTTCATGTGTCTTCGTTGAAGAAGAGTTTTGGACAGCAAGAGCCACGTTTTGTTGACCCTGAACGCATTCAACTTCAGCCTAACCTTACTTATGAAGTTGCCCCGACGCAGATTGTAGATTGGAAAGAACAAAGATTAAGGTCCAAGACAATACCTATGGTGAAAGTGTCATGGGGTGATCCGTTGGCTCAAGATTTCTCATGGGAAAGAGAAGCCGACATGAGGGAGCATTATCCTTACTTGTTTGATTGAAATTGTCGGTACGTTCTAAGTATGCTCTTGGTTGGATTTTGATCCTGTCTTAGTTTAATGTTTGACCTTGCTAATTTCGAGGACGAAATTTTTTTTTAAGGGGGGGAGGATGTAACACCCCGTATTTTAGTGTATTTTTATTGAAGGATTATTTTTATGTTATTCAAAAAATTATTCTCTTGTTTTAAAATTACTGGATTTTAATTGGGTTATTTTTTAGGATTTTTAATTTGGTGAAAATTATTTTTGTGCTTTTTAATATTTATTTATTGTCATGTATTTAAATTGCTTTTAATATTTAAATTAATTACTGGGTGATTTAATTATTTCAATTTGACTTTACCATTACGTTTAAATTATTTTATTTAACTTATGGTTTTAAAATCATTTCCGTTGGATCATTTTCGTGACCCAAGTTATGAGGATTGGACCTCATTTCTTTTCCTCTCTTTTTCTTTCCTCTCCTTTTCTTTTCCTTCCTTTTTCTCTTTTTCCCTTATTTTCCTTCGGCTTCTTTCTTCTCCCGCGCACGGACTCTCTCTCCCCTCTCCTCCGCCCGATCCTTCGTCCCCTCCCAGCGCCGCCGTCCGTCGGCGGTGGTCGACACCGCCCGGTCCCTTGCATTCCTCAGCTGCCGGCCATCCTACCCCACCAATATCACCGCCGTTCGTGCCACCGTTAGCCCCCACGAAGCCCACAAAGCCACGGCACCACTTTCGCTCCAGCGCCGCCGTCGCTCCACCTCCGGCCACCATCTTCCTACCACTTCATCCCCGACCTCTTGGCAATCCTTTGGACCCAACCCCGGCTCCGATCCGTCACCGGTGAAGCCCCACCAAGTCCATTTCCGATTTGTACATTTTCGGCCTTAAACCACCATTTGCGCCGTCATGCACGGCAAACCACCACCACCATTGGCTTCACCGACCTCTCTAGGTCCTACCCTACCATTTTGGGGTCTTCGTTTGTCTCCGTTGAAAAGTGGGTATTTGTGACCCACGACCACAGTGTATTTTACACTGTGGTGTTGCTCAAACGTCGCATTTTTCAGCTTCGTGATCCTCCGGAAATTATCATATAGCGCTGTAAGTATTTCTCCAAAGAGTTCTCATGAATTTTATGTATTTTTGCACTAACGTTTTTCATTGTATTTTTGGCATGCCGGACTGAGTCCGAGGAGTACGGGGGTCGGATGGATTCGTGATTGGAGTTGTTGGTTTAGTTGGATTGGATTGGTTATTGGTTATTGATGGATTTTGGATTGGTTGGTACATGTGCATATCATTATTTCATGCATGATCATGTTTGTAAAGAAAACTGGGTTTTCGTGTATTGCATTCATGTTCATGTGTTTATGAAAACTGGGTTTTCATGTGAGAATGGAATTTGGGTGCGTGCGTATCACGACCCCAAGCCAAGATGGGGCATTATCTCGGTGGAGCTTCTCTGGTTACTCGGGAGCGGAATAAACTGAGTAACGTCCCCTGGATTGTCGCTGGGCGGCAATGGGATCGGACGAGTGATTCGTGCTGACTCCGTGGTCCTTCTGCTGGCGGGGACTAGAGGATGTCTGGCCATGTACGCGCAGGGCGCGGAACTGGGCATCGCTCGTTGCGTAGTGGGTGCTCGGCCATGTACGCGCTGGGCGCGGAACTGGGCATCGCTACGAAGCCAGGACGTGCGGATGGTCCCTAGGGGAGGCCATGGTGCATAGGGTAATAACGTTAATTGGCTATTTTCTGGGAAAATAGTGTGAGTTGGATTTTGTGTAAATCATTTTCTGGGAAAATGTTTTACGGATTATTTTGGGCCAAATGGGATTTTGGCGTGTGTTGATAAATTAATCATTTTCGGGGAAAATGATATTTTGAGGAAAATGCATATTTCTTCATATGCATGCATGTTGGTGGTATTAATGCATTTTATATTCCTGAGTATATTTTTGGGTTATACTTGCCTGCGGTACCATTCTGTGGTAACGCAGATTTTGATGCAGATGAGGAGGAGGAGGGTGAGCCTAAGGAGACGGCTCCGCCCGAGGAGTGATCTGGGATCACTAGCTTGTTATTTATTTTACCCTTTGTATTTTTGGGACATGTGTTAACTTTATTTTGGATGACTGTATAACTGTTTTTAAAACTCTACTGATGTTTACTTGTATTTAAATTCTGGTACTTAGTTGACTAATCCGCTGCATTGTTTTTGTACAGCGTTGCCTGTTCACACACTGGCACTTCGTTGGGATGTGTGACCGTGTTGTCATCATCCCGGCGTCTCGATTCCCGTGTTTTCTCTACATGGGGGTCGGGGGCGCCACAATTGACATGAATAACTTAATTGGCATACATGACATTTCGTAACGTGACGTAACATGAACGTGACATAAAAGACAGAAGTCCGGACGTAGCATAACGTGACATGAACGTAAGACGACAGACATTTCATAACATGGCATACATGTAACATGCAACATTTCGTAACATGGCATACCATATAACAGACAACATTTCTTAACATGGCGTAACATGTGACAGTGAATATTACGTGACGTGAAATACATGTAATAGATAGCATACTTACTTGACATACTTGCAATGTATAGCAATACGTGACATAACATCTTGTGTAACAGATGAATAATTCATGACAAAATAAATTTTGTGTAACAGATAAATATGTAATGACTTGGCATGGCACATATGATAACATGCATACATACTCTTTAGTTCTCTTACTTATCACTCATACACATTAAACTGATAGTAAGTTAAAAGCTAACTTACCTCGATTGTCGCGTTCAACTGGAATAAAGCGCGAAACACGAGGAACTGTAAAAGGTTATTCTAAAAGTTAGAAATTAATTACTAACAATTAGAAATGTGAAAAGAGACAACTTAGAGTAAAATTACCATTTTACCCTCTACATGTGGGCAAATGACCATTTTACCCCTAACTTAAGGATTTGAAATCCTAATTCCAAAAATTACCAAAATTTAAATTCCTCATGTAAATTTTGTCCCAAACTCAAATATCAACTCAGAAAAATTTAAGACCAATCACAACTATGAAAAACTCACTATGGCCGAAACCTACATACGTCATTTGTCTTGATTTTGGTTGCAATTCTTTGAAGTTTCAAAACTCATGAATAAACCAAAATCTTGTAACAAAGATCTTCCTATCCTAAGTTTAAAAATACAATTTAAATATCCATTAAGAAAAGCTAACCATCAACCCCAAACTTTTTGTAAAAAGACCCAAACTTTTTAACAAAAAGTAAACCTTAAATCACAAGTTTTGACCTTAATAAAAACATCTCCAAAAATTCCAAAAAATCAAAACTTACTTCTAATATATTCATAGCATCATCCTAAGATAAAAAATGCTTTAAATCATCAAACAAAACTCATCAAAAATCACAAAACAACACTTGCAGTATTTGGTTTTAAACTTAGTCCAGAACAGAAACTGTTTTTCCCAACTAACTATGATCAATCTCTTGATCCATGGCTTAAAGACATGTGATCTTCAAACTAACACATCACATGGTTGAAAAATGTGTCCTGAAGAAGATCCAACCATCAAACTTAAAATGACATGGCTAAAATTTAATAAAACATGGATCTAACTCAAAAACATCAAAGTTTAGGCCTAACCGAAATCCTCTTGCATAGAAAATCATATCTTTATGTCCATTAGCTTGGTCCAACATTCCAAAACATATCATACTCTCCAGTTTCACGCCCAGAATGACCTTTCCATGGTTAAAAATACTTTTGACCGATCAAATGAGCATGGAATGAGACTAATAAGATATCCACGGACACTACACTCAAAGACGAACAACTTATGTGAAGGAATCATCGTGCACAAATACCTAAAAAGGGTCGTGAATGGCCACACTAAATGTCCCAGAAATCTGCCCGAGAGTGCTCTTTTGGGTTTCTCTCTAAGAACGGGGGAAAAGAAGTAATAAAATGGAATGAAAAGTGCATTGCACGACTATGCACTCTTGGAGGGGGAAGTTGTGGGCTGGAATGACCCTTGATTGGAGGTGGCTATGTGACATAAAGTGGAGAATAGTGATGGGCAGAGACTGCTTGCAGCAGCTGTGAAAGATGGAGGTTGATAGAGTGGATTTCTCCTTCACATCAAGGCACTATTGGGTGCAGCCAATGGCAGTGGATGGTCTGCCATGTGGGGGAGGAAACTTCTCCAAGAAGCTTTGCCAAGGTGGCCAATTTCGTGGGCCTTGGTGGGCCCCACCAAGTGGGCTTCAATTTAGGGTTTAAAGGGGGTTTGGTTGGGATTTGAGATGCTATCAAGCCCAAAACCAATTTTTCTTGGCCCAATCAAATTTCCAAGGTTTAAAAGGTTGGATAATGATGTCATAACAAGGATTTGATTAATTAATAGCATATGGAAGTGATTTAATCAAGTGATTAAACACAATGCTAGAAATCGGGTTAAAAAGGATTTGGAGACCAACTTTAGGGTTTGGGGAAACCGTTTAGGATTTCGGTTTCAACCAAGTTTTTGGGGTTTCAATTGGATTCCAACCATTTAGGGTTTTGCTAGGGTTGAAACCCTCTTTGGTTTGGCACAATTTAGTTGATCAGATGAAACAAAGTTTTACTTAGGTGACATGATCTCACACCTTGACTTCCTTCACAAATCCATCTAATGGTTCCTCTTTGTACCAAGTCTCTAATATTATTCACTATGTGTGGCTAAGATCTTGCCAAGTGTCCAAATAAAACTCCTCCAACCTAATTTGGACATTCCACACTGTGATTTTGAAAACACTGCATTTGGTGCGCTTATCGAGATTACTATTCACTCAAAAAAATTCGTAATAAACTTAGTACTGAAAAATTCTAAATATTCATATTAACCTATAGTGAAAATAGTTTAACGAAATTCAACCCCGAAGTGCCCCTAAAAATAATTTTCACAATTTTCAACAGACATTTCGTCCGAAATTATGAAAATAGGCTGTTGCGCCATAAAATCCTAAATAATCCACTGAATCTAATGGCGCAGACCATAATGCATTTTGACAGTTGTAACTATCTCAAATAATTAAACTCATATTTCTAGCACCATAGTGAGTGATAACACTGACTATGTTGACAGACTAAAACCTGTGCGATTGGTCGATTTGTAAAAACTTATGGGGTTTTCACGAGATTCCTAAAGTCAATAGAAATTCCACCAATGAATTTCTAGCGGGCTGTTACATCCTCCCCTCCTAAAAAAAAGATTTCGTCCTCGAAATTGATGCAAGTACAAACAGAAAACTCACTCAAAAGGAGAGGTTGCTTACCAACCTACTATCCAACACTGGATGCCTCATCACGGTCATGGGGTAGGTGAAATTCTTCTTGAGGTAACGTCTTCCTCTCGTAGTCAACATTATTCCTACCTATAATCATCACATGTTTACACAAAATAACTACCACCATAACATATGGGTATAACACTCCCAAAGGTTATAGCCTAAACTTACTGACTTCTAGGCTGACCTTCTAGGATACTGAGTCCTTGCTTAAATGAAATCATTATTCTCCTTACTATTCAAAGAATTATCCACAATGTGTATATATATATATATATATCTACCATTCTTATTTCTCTCTCTCTCAAATCAAATCAATTAATACTGGAATCCTTCCACAAAGTAGGTCAAGTCGTACAAGCATATTCTCTAAATCTAAAACTTCAAGTATTCACACAGTTCAATTTGGAAGAATTGAATCCATACATAACTGAATTCACTTTTTTCTATTTCCTCAAGGAGTTCTATCTGCCTAGGACTAGCTTACTCCTTCATAATCAAAATGAATCGTTCCTCCTCCTAGGTGGTACCTCGAGAAACGATCAACTATTAACCTCAACTTAAGACTTTCTCTCTTATGATTAGCATAACTCTTCTATCCATCATAAGCCGCCTCTTATTCTGACTCTAAATGAAAGGATATGTTCCTACTGTTCACGTAAATCCTCAAGATCAAGATTTACTACCCATATAAAAGTCTCTAATATAATGGCGTTCTATGTCTTCCACAAACACAATGCTTTGCCAAAAACACTTCATGGCAACTGGACAAAACTACCATTATAAGTGAATCCTACTACGGCCAAAGCCTCTCCCAAGCACTTTACTCTTCCGGACACAAATTCCTTTGGCTCCTCAAAATCAAGACAACTTCAAATATACGAAATACAAATTCATCAACCTTCAATATCATTCTTCCAACTGCTAAAGGGCATTCTATATCTACATTGATATGAACAATAATACCCTTAATGAGAATTGTTACTCTTACCACCTGGGTAACAATTCATCTTCCGAACTAAACTCTCGTGTAATACCACAATCACTAAAGATAGGGACTCACTTGAATCAATAGCGTACAAGTTACAAACTTCAATGACTTGACATTCTCCAAAATAGTAATAATGCAACAATACAATCAATTGCAATCAAATCAACCTTACAAAAGCTTAACAATACCTAGGTCTTAGAAAAATACCAGTAACGGTGCTAGCTTCTTCAGTTCCTGGGGTGTCAGCATCTGCGTCTCCCTGAGTGACAGCATACACTCTCATGGGCACGTGCTGCCTCGGCTTTGGATCGTAACCGCTGTTGAGAGAAACTCCCTTTTCTTTCATTCCTCAAAGCAACACTGGGGCAGTCCTTGATCATATGACTCCGTTGGCCACACCTGAAACAAGTTCTCAATGCAATTCTGCACTTGTCTCCATGGTGTTTACCGCACTCTCCACAAGTTGGAAATGTAATCGACATTGAGCTCCCCGTCTCAATGCATTTTCCTTTATCTGATCTAGTAAACATCTTCTTCCTTTCTGAACTCCCTTCAGTAGCGTACAGTGAAGTTCTTTTTCATTTAGTATTGATTTGGATCACCAGATCTCTCTGCTCAGCCTCTGTTATCGTGACCAAGTTTACCAACTCTTGGTATTTCTCTATTCTTAGGCAAGCTACTTGGCTACGGATCCTTAGCTGAAGTCCTGCTTGAAACTTCTGCACCTACATCCATTGAGTAGAAATCAAGTGTGGTGCAAACCTTTCCTAACGCCATAAACTTATCGGTGTACTGCTCTACGGTCAAATTGCCATGAGTTAAAGTCGCGAACTCCTGCGCCTTCAACTATTTGACAGAATTTGGGAAGAATCTGTTGTTGAACTCTTTCTTAAATCTCTCCCATGATAGTGCAGCCAAACTTTCTAGTTCCCTGACTAGAAGCTGCCTTCGCGTATCCCACCATATTTCAGCTTCTCCTGGGAATAAGTATCCAGCATATAAAACTTTCGAGATGCTTAATCAATTTCACGGTCCGCAGTGACTCTTCATTACTAGAATAGTTTGGATAATGATTGATCAAAAAATTCTCACACAGACAACCCCTAACTTCGGATTTAGGTACGTGCGCTTGCTACTATGGCTGTTGTCTACGCATGTCAGCCAGTAGACGTACAACTTCAACTAATCCTCCATCCATCAGGGGATTCTGATTCTCCTGAGTTGTGGCTCCCTCAGGGTTTTGAGGTATCCTACCGCGAGTCATGTGTCACTTCCTGAAACACACTAGTACATGTGTTACAACCACATACTATCTCTCATACTTAAAAGAATTCAAGCCTAATGAAGACTAGAATTTTAACCCTAATATTTGGTGCATTTCCTAAGAACAAGTGGATTTAAACCCAGAGACGTATTGCTCTGATACCACCCTGTGACGCCCACAGATTCCGCTTGGGATCGGACGGACATTTGAAGCGTTGAGACATGCAACACAAGGTTACCTGCCCCCGTTCATGACATATAAGATGCAATATTTCTAACATACATCTAGCATTATGCAATATTCGCAACGGATAATTTTTTTTTCTTTAGCAATACTATGTACCAAACTAAAATATCCCAAATACTTAAAACATACTCCATACTTAACGACATACTAAACAACTAAGATCACAATAATAGTCCATAAGGTTGTGATCAAAAGAGTGCTGGAGATTGAACTCCACAAATACAAGTAGTAATCTGAGGTAACTATTGTAATACCATTTACGTCGCACCGTCGCTTAGTCGACCGTTTCCAGTTGGTCGATTCCCGGTTCTCATTCAGATCCTATAACAAAATCTACCATTCGGGAGGAATGGAAGTTGGGACTACCACAGTTAGATTTGATTACAAATCTCAACAAGTTAACAGAAAACTTCCACACAGGTTAATGATGCATGCATGGCAGTAAAAGCATGAATGCATAATCAAATCATAAGTAATCATGGCATAACTTGACATACAATATAACATAACTGGCATAACTTAAACTGAAACTGAAGCTTAGCATGAACGTGACTTGAAACACAACATGGACTTGAAACATAGCATGAACGTGAACTTGAAACATAACATGGACTTAAAACATAGCATGAACGTGAGCTTGCATAATTTGAACATGAACTTGAGCGTGACATAAAATAAATGTGAACTTGGAGCATAACGTAAACGTGAACAAGTGGACACACGTAACATAATGTGTGGCACCATCGGCGTTAGTGTCTGGCGCGCTCCGATGACCAGCTAATTAGGCCCCATTCGCAACCTGTTGACTGTACTTCGTCAACCCAAGGAATTTCACACCTAATTAAACACTTCAGTGTGAACAAAGGAGTTCCACTAGGATATTACCCCATCCTAGCGCTTAGGGTCGTGATTGACATGAATAACTTAACTGGCATACATGACATTTCGTAACGTGACGTAACATGAACGTGACATAAAAGACAGAAGTCCGGACATAGCATAACGTGATATGAACGTAAGACGACAGACATTTCATAACATGGCATACATGTAACATGCAACATTTCGTAACATGGCATACCATATAACAGACAACATTTCCTAACATGGCGTAACATGTGACAGTGAATATTACGTGACGTGAAATACATGTAATAGATGGCATACTTACATGACATACTTGCAATGTATAGCAATACGTGACATAACATCTTGTGTAACAGATGAATAATTCATGACAAAATAAATTTTGTGTAACAGATAAATATGTAATGACTTGGCATGGCACATATGATAACATGCATACATACTCTTAGTTCTCTTACTTATCACTCATATACAGTAAACTGATAGTAAGTTAAAAGCTAACTTACCTCGATTGTCGCGTTCTACTAGAATAAAGCGCGAAACACGAGGAACTGTAAAAGGTTATTCTAAAAGTTAGAAATTAATTACTAACAATTAAAAATGTGAAAAGAGACAACTTAGAGTAAAATTACCATTTTACCCTCTACAAGTGGGCAAATGACCATATTACCCCTAACTTAAGGATTTGATATCCTAATTCCAAAAATTACCAAAATTTACATTCCTCATGTAAATTTTGTCCCAAACTCAAATATCAACTCAGAAAAATTTAAGACCAATCACAACTATGAAAAACTCACTATGGCCGAAACCTACATAGGTCATTTGTCTTGATTTTGGTTGCAATTCTTTGAAGTTTCAAAACTCATGAATAAACCAAAATCTTGTAACAAAGATCTTCCTATCCTAAGTTTAAAAACACCCTTAAAAATATCCATTAAGAAAAAGCTAATTATCAACACCAAACTTTTTGTAAAAAGACCCAAACTTTTTAACAAAAAGTAAACCTTAAATCACAAGTTTTGACCTTAATAAACACATCTCCAAAAGTTCCAAAAAATCAAATCTTACTTCTAACATATTCATAACATCATCCTAAGATCAAAAATGCTTTAAATCATAAAAAAAAATACTCACCAAAAATCACAAAACAACACTTGGAGTTTTTGGTTTTAAACTTAGTCCAAAACAGAAACTGTTTTTCCCAACTAACTATGATCAATATCTTGATCCATGGCTTAAAGACATGTGATCTTCAAACTAACATATCACATGGTTTAAAAATGTGTCCTAAAGAAGATCCAACTTTTAAAATTAAAATCACATGGCTAAAATTGAATAAAACATGGATCTAACTCATAAACATCAAAGTTTAGGCCTAACCGAAATCCTCTTGCATAGAAAATCATATCTTTAAAACTAATACTAAATATCTTTGAAATAACATCCTAACATGTATATAAGAGGCTTAGGATCATCATATAAAAATATCAAAGCCTTTGGAATAAGATTAACCCACGAAATATTCGAACTTTCACAAAACAGAAACTGTTTTTCCACTTCCAGTTTTCAAGTTTCTAACTCTAAGAAAATCTATCATCAAAAGCTCTATTCAAGCAACAAAACCTCAATGGACATTCATAAACACTTGTTAACAACACTCCATAAAATTTTCGGACCAAGATATGTCCATTAGCTTGGTCCAAAATTCCAAAACATATCATACTCTCCAGTTTCACGCCCAGAATGACCTTTCCATGGTTAAAAATACTTTTGACCGATCAAATGAGCATGGAATGAGACTAATAAGATATCCACCGAAACTAGACTCAAATACGAACAACTTTTGTGAAGGAATCATCGTGCAAAAATACTTACAAAAGGTCGTAAATTGCCACGCAAAATGTCCCAGAAATCTGTCTGAGAGTGCTCTTTTGGGTTTCTCTCTAAGAACGGGGGAAAAGAAGTGATAAAATGGAATGAAAAGTGCCTTGCACGACTATACACTCTTGGAGGGGGAAGTTGTGGGCTGGAATGACCCTTGATTGGAGGTGGCTATGTGACATAAAGTGGAGAATAGTGATGGGCAGAGACTGCTTGCAGCAGCTGTGAAAGATGGAGGTTGATAGAGTGGATTTCTCCTTCACATCAAGGCACTATTGGGTGCAGCCAATGGCAGTGGATGGTCTGCCATGTGGGAGAGGAAACTTCTCCAAGAAGGTTTGCTAAGGTGGCCAATTTCGTGGGCCTTGGTGGGCCCCACCAAGTGGGCTTCAATTTGGGGTTTAAAGGGGGTTTGGTTGGGATTTGAGATGCTATCAAGCCCAAAACCAATTTTTCTTGGCCCAATCAAATTTCCAAGGTTTAAAAGGTTGGATAATGATGTCATAACAAGGATTTGATTAATTAATAGCATATGGAAGTGATTTAATCAAGTGATTAAACACAATGCTAGAAATCGGGTTAAAAAGGGTTTGGAGACCAACTTTAGGTTTTGGGGAAACCGTTTAGGATTTCGGTTTCAACCAAGCTTTTGGGGTTTCAATTGGATTCCAACCATTTAGGGTTTTGCTAGGGTTGAAACCCTCTTTGGTTTGGCACAATTTAGTTGATCAGATGAAACAAAGTTTTATTTATGTGACATGATCTCACACTTTGACTTCCTTCACAAATCCATCTAATGGTTCCTCTTTGTACCAAGTCTCTAATATTATTCACTATGTGTGGCTAAATCTTGCCAAGTGTCCAAATAAAACTCCTCCAACCTAATTTGGACATTCCACACTGTGATTTTGGAAACACTGCATTGGATGCGCTTATCGAGATTACTATTCACTCAAAAAAATTCATAATAAACTTAGTACTGAAAAATTCTAAATATTCATATTAACCTATAGTGAAAATAGTTTAACGAAATTCAACCCCGAAGTGCCCCTAAAAATAATTTTCACAATTTCCAACAGACATTTCGTCCGAAATTATGAAAATAGGCTGTTGCGCCATAAAATCCTAAATAATCCACTAAGTCTAATGGCGCAGACCATAACGCATTTTGACACTTCTAACTACCTCAAATAATTAAACTCATATTTCTAGCACCAAAGTGAGTGATAACACTGACTATGTTGACAGACTAAAACCTTTGCGATTGGTCGATTCGTAAAATCTTATGGGGTTTTCACGAGATTCCTAAAGTCAATAGAAATTTCATCAATGAATTTCTAGCGGGCTGTTACACAAGTTCTAGAGTAAATTGAGACCATACAAATTCACAAAATTCACATAAAATTTCTTTAGGTACTCAAAACAATTAATGAGGCATTTATTGAACATTGGAAATATCAAATTAAGTAAGATCAAGTAAAGAATCAACAACTAGACTTAAGCAATGAGAGCTTTTCCTAAAAATTATGATCAATTTCAATCATATTCTTATCATAAGCCTTTTATTCATCAAACCATATTGTTTTTATCATCATCATCATCATCATTATTATTATTATTATTGTTATTATTTTAGAAAATATTGTCCTTTCCCCCCCAAACTTAAATATCACATTGTCCTCAATGGGAAAAAATGAAGAAAAACTAGAGTAAAGAATGAGAGAAGGTAAGAGATGCTCCCCTGATTGTTTTTTTTTCTAGTCTTCCAATTGAATATTTTCCTTGAAGATGTAGCCGTGTACCCCTTGGAGATCTCTCCTGTAACAGTCTGCTAGAGAATTCATTGGTGGAATTTCTATTGACTTTAGGAATCTCGTGAAAACCCCATAAGTTTTTACGAATCGACCAATCACACAGGTTTTAGTCTGTCAACATAGTCAGTGTTATCACTCACTATGGTACTAGAAATATGAGTTTAATTATTTGAGGTAGTTAGAAGTGTCAGAATGCGTTATGGTCTACGCCATTAGACTCAATTGATTATTTAGGATTTTATGGCGCAATAGCTTATTTTCATAATTCCGGACGAAACGTCTGTTAAAAATTGTGAAATTATTTTTAGGGGTACTTCGGGGTTGAATTTTGTTAAACGATTTTCACTATAGGTTAATATGAATATTTAGAATTTTTTAGTACTAAGTTTATTATGTATTTTTTTGGAGTGAATAGTAACCTCGATAAGCGCACCCATTGCAGTGTTTTCAAAATCACAGTGTGGAATGTCGAAATTAGGTTAGAGAAGAACCGTTAGATAGATTTGTGAAGGAATCAAGGTGTGAGATCATGCCACCTAAGTAAAGCTGTGTTTCATCTGTTCAACCAAATTGTGCCAGACCAAAAAGGGTTTCACCCCTAGCAAAACCCTAAATGGTTGGAATCCAATTGAAACCCCAAAAGCTTGGTTGAAACCAAAACCCTAAACGGTTTTCTCAAACCCTAAAGTTGGCTTCCAAACCCTTTTTAATTCGATTTATAGCATTGTGTTTAATCACTTGATTAAATTACTTCCACATGCTATTAATTAATCAAAACCTTGTTATGACATCATTATCCAACCTTTTAAACCTTGAAAATTTGATTGGGCCAAGAAAAAATTAGTTTTGGGCTTGATTGCATCTCAAACCCTAACCAAACCCCCTTTAAACCCCAAATTGAAGCCCACTTGGTGGGGCCCACCAAGGCCCACGAAATTGGCCACCTTGGCAAAGCTTCTTGGAGAAGTTTCCTCCCCCACATGGCAGACCATCCACTGCCATTGGCTGCACCCAATAGTGCTTTGATGTGAAGGAGAAATCCACTCCATCAACCTCCATCTTTCACAGCTGCTGCAGGCTGTCTTTGCCCCTCACTATTCTCCACTTTATGTCACATAGCCACCTACAATCAAGGGTCATTCCAGCCCATAAATTCCCCCTCCAGGAGTCTATAGTCGTGCAAGGCACTTTTCATTCTATTTTATCACTTCCTTTCTCCCGTTCTTAGAGAGAAACCCAAAATAGCTCTCTCGGGCAGATTTCTGGGACATTTTTCGTGGCCATTTACGACCCTTTGTAAGTATTTTTGCACGATTATTCCTTGACATAAGTTGTTCGTCTTTAAGTATAGTTTCCGTGGATATCTTATTAGTCTCATTCCATGCTCATTTGGTCGGTCAAAAGTACTTTTAACCATGGAAAGGTCATTCTGGGCGTGAAACTGGAGAGTATGTTATGTTTTGGAAGTTTTGACCAAGCTAATGGACATATCTTGGTCCGAAAATTTTATGGAGTGTTGTTAACATGTGTTTATGAATGTTCATTGAGGTTTTTTTTCTTGAATAAAGCTTTTGATAATAGATTGTCTTAGAGTTAGAAACTTGAAAACTGGAAGTGGAAAAACAGTTTCTGTTTTGTGAACGTTTGAATATTTCGTGGTTTAATCTTATTCCAAAGGCTTTGATATTTTTATATGATGATCCTAAGCCTCTTATATACATGTTAGGATGTTATTTCGAAGATATTTAGTATTAGTTTTAAAGATATGATTTTCTATGCAAGAGGATTTCGGTTAGGCCTAAACTTTGATGTTTTTGAGTTAGATCCATGTTTTATTAAAATTTAGCCATGTGATTTTAAGTTTGATGGTTGGATCTTCTTTAGGACACATTTTTAAACCATGTCATGTGTTAGTTTGAAGATCACATGTCTTTAAGCCATGAATCAAGAGATTGATTAAAGTTAGTTGGGAAAAACAGTTTCTGTTTTGGACTAAGTTTAAAACCAAAAACTCCAAGTGTTGTTTTGTGATTTTTGGTGAGTTTGGTTTGATGATTTAAAGCATGTTTGATCTTAGGATGATGTTATGAATATGTTAGAAGTAAGATTTGATTTTTTGGAATTCTTGGAGATGTTTTTATTAAGGTCAAAACTTGTGATTTAAGGTTTACTTTTTGTTAAAAAGTTTGGGTCTTTTTACAAAAAGTTTGGGGTTGATGGTTAGCTTTTCTTAATGGATATTTAAATTGTATTTTTAAACTTAGGATAGGAAGATCCTTGTTACAAAATTTTGGTTTAATCATGGGTTTTGAATATGGAAGAAATTGCAACCAAAATCAAGAGAAATGGTCTATGAATGTTTCGGTCATTGTGAGTTTCCATAGTTGTGATTGGTTTTAAATTTTTCTGAGTTGTTATTTGAGTCTAGGACAATATTTACATGAGGAATGTAAATTTTGGTAATTTTTGGAGCTAGGATGTGAAATCCTTAAGTTAGGGGTAAAATGGTCATTTGCCCACATGTAGAGGGTAAATTGGTAATTTTACTCTAAGTTGTCTCTTTTCACATTTTAATTGTTAGTAATTAATTTCTAACATTTAGAATACCCTCTTACAGTTCCTCGTGTTTCGCGCTTTATTCTAGTAGAACACGACGATCGAGGTAAGTTAGCTTTTAACTTACTATCAGTTTAATGTGTATGAGTGATAAGTAAGGGAACTAAATTGTATGTATGCATGTTATCATATGTGCCATGCCAAGTCATTACATATTTATCTGTTACACAGAATTTATTCTGTCATGAATTATTCATCTGTTACAAAAGATATTCTGTCACGTATTCCTATACATTGCAAGCATGTCATGTTAAGTTAAGTATGCCATCTGTTACATGTATTTCATGTCATGTAAGATTCACTGTCACATGTTACACCATGTTAAGAAATGTTGTCTGTTATATGGTATGCCATGTTACGAAATGTTGCATGTTACATGTATGCCATGTTATGAAATGTACTCTGATACATTTATGTCTTGAAGTATGTCATGTCTGTTATCTTACGTTCATGTCACGTTCTGCTACGTCAGGACTTTTTTCTTTTATATCACGTTCATGTTACGTCACGTTACGAAATGTCATGTATGCCAGTTGAGTTATTCATGTCAATCACGACCCTAAGCGTTAGGATGGGGTAATATCCTAGTGAAACTCCTTTGTTCACGCTGGAGTGTCTAAATAGGTGTGAAATTTCCTGGGTTGACGAAGTACAGTTAACAGGTTGCGAATGGGGCCTAATTAGCTGGTCACCGGAGCGCGCCAGGCACTAACGCCGATGGTGCCACACATTATGTTACATGTGTCCACAGCAAGTGTGGCACAAACAAATAAGTCATGGGGCCACAACAACTGTGGAGCATACACTACATGAGACACAACAATTGTGACACGTAGAATACGTGGGGCCACAACAACTTTGGAGTACGTATTAACGCACTCACAGCTGGTATAGACACCTGTGATGTGATGCGGTAATCGGTAGGGACACACGGCTCAAGGAGACCTGTGTAGCACCCATATGGTCAGTTTAATGATTAAGTCTATTGAATAAGATTTCAGGTTCATGTATTTCACGTTCAAGCCATGTTTCACGTTCACGTTACGTTATGTTCAAGTTTACGTTCACGCAATCATGGTAATCCCATGAGACAAGAATATGTTTCAAGTTCATGTTATGTTATGTTCACGTTTACGTTATGTTCCAAGTTCACATTTATGTTTTGTCATGCTTAAGTTCATGTTCAAATTATGCATGTTCACGTTCATGTTATGTTTCAAGTCCGTGTTATATTTTAAGTTCACGTTCATGCTATGTTTCAAGTCCATGTTATGTTTCAAGTCACGTACATGCTAAGCTTCAGTTTCAGTTTAAGTTATGACAGTTATGTTATGTTGTATGTCAAGTTATGCTATGATTACTTATGATTTGATTATGCATTCATGCTTTCCCTGCCATGCATGCATCATTAACCTGTGTGGAAATTTTCTATTAACTTGCTGAGATTTGTAATCATATCTCACTGTGGTAGTCCCAACTACCATTCCCCCCGAATGGTAGATTTTGTTATAGGATCTGAAGGAGAACCGGGAATCGACCAACTGGAAACGGTCGACTAAGCGACGGTGCGACGTAAATGGTAGTACAGTAGTTACCTCAAATTATTACTTGTATTTGTGGAGTTCAATCTCCAGCACTCTTTTGATCACAACCATATGGACTATTGTTGTGATCTTAGTTATTTAACATGTCATTAAGTATGAAGTATATTTTAAGTATTTGGGATATTTCAATTTGGTGCATAATATAGCTAAAGAAAGAAAGAAATTTATTATCCGCTGCGAATATTGCATAATGCTAGATGCATGTTAGGAACATTGCATCTTATATGTCATGAACGGGGGCAAGTAACCTTGTGTTGCATGTCCCGACGCTTCAGATGTCCGTCCGATCCCAAGCGAAATCTGGGGGCGTCACATCTCCGACCTCTTCCTTCCTTATGTTTGATGGAAGCAGGTTGAGTTCAAGGTTGGATGGTTCCTTACATGGTAGCTTTGGGAATTCAACTCCATAAGTCTTGTCGGCCATGACCACGTCTCAGTCGCTTATTTCAAAACAAGAATGTACATTGGAAGGGAATTTCATAGATTTAAATACATCATAAGTGACCTGCTCCTCGCCGACCCTCAAAATGAGTTTCCATTTTTGGACATTAATTAAAGTTCTCCTCGTCGCAAGGAAAGGTCGACCTAGTATCAAAGGGGTATCCTCGTCCTCCTCCATATCGAGTACAATGAAGTTAGTCGGGAAGATGAACTTAACAACTTTCACTAGTACATCCTCAATGAGTCCTCTCAGGTATTTGATGGATCTGTCCACCAACTATAGAGAGATGGTGGTCGGCTTTGCTTCTCCAAGACCTAGTTCCTTAGGCGGCAACTTCTTTTGTATAATTGCATTGCTCTCCTCAGTCACCAACTGCAGAGAGAACTGATTATCAATCTTATTTTCTCTCTCTGCGGAAAAGGAATTGGTGGATCATAAACTGAAGGAGAATAAGTTTCAAAAATAAAATCCCTGGATTTCTTGGATTTTGCAGCCCCTTTGTTCTTTTTAGTCTTCTCAACTTGTTGGTCAGTCACATCCCGATCGGTTTCTTTCACCTCATACTCGGTTTCCTTCTTCTCGGACTCCACATTTTCAGTAGCTTCTACGTCTCGCTCGGTAAAGTCCCTGTTGTCCTCTCAATAAGCATGTTTGAGAGCTGACCGATTTGTGCCTCAAGATTTCGGATTGATGTCGAGTTGTTTTGGATCACCATATCAACCTTTTGCATTGACATATCAGTCTTTTGCATCACCATATCAGTCTTTTGTACTGCATGATCATATCTTCAAGTGTCAGCTTCTTCTCTTGCTGTGGAAGTTGTTGAGGTGGTCTAGCCGACACTTGGTTTTTGTTCCATGAAAAATTATTGTGATTTCACCATCTAGGATTGAATGTGTAAGGATTATTTTTATGTTAGAAATTGGATATGTAATGGGCTTGTTCATAACTGGGTTGGGCAAAAGGATCCCCCACTTGGCAATCTACATTTGAATGATTTCTTGCGCAATGATCACAAACAACATTAGTTTGAATAGCATTAACATTCATCTTACCTATTTGTTGTGATAGATTTGCCATTTGCGCCGCCAATATGGTAATAGCATAATTTGTGAACGCCTTGTACTCCTGGTCGGCCATATTAAATTTGGAGGCGGTGACCTCTTTCTTCTTCTTTTATTGATCCAACATAAGGTTCTTTCAATCTTAGGACCGAAAGGTGTATGCTCTAATGATTTAGATCGGGCCATGCACTTCTGATTCCTGAAAGAAAAACCAAATTGAGATCTAATTTAAACAAATAAAATAAAATTCAAAGTAGTAAAAATCTAGCAGGTATCAATATCAATAACAAATAACAATTCATTAGCAATGGTGCCAAAAACTTGTTCGCATAAAAATATATATGCAAGTGCACAAAATCATAACAAGTAGTAAAATGTTTTAAAGAAAACGGTTATCAAACCGACAAGGAATAATTATGCTATTGAGTATTGAAATTTACTAAATTAATTACTATTTAGAAAATGGAAATTTGAAGAATGGTTTATCTAAATTAAACTGAAGAAAAGAATATTAAAATTAAGATTTTAAAGATAATAAGAATAGATCTATAGCGTCTGACTTCACCTAGCAAATCCCACACAATTTATTCTTCATTGTTAGAGAATCCCAATTATCCCAAGATGATGATAAAAATCCCTTAACTATTCAATATTTGTTCTCGAACAATATCAAAAATATCCTCAACTAATAACTATATATTTCTATGTGAATTTAACTAATTAGAGACTCATTAAGTTCTTTAAATTTTTCTTGAAAATCACACAAGTCGCGGTAAAGCATATCTACTTTCGCTCAACTAATGGTATTTAATACTAGAGAGTTAATCACAAATCACCTCTCAGTCTCATTGTGATTCAATCGATCAAACAATAGTTAGCTAGAAAATTGCAAGTATTAAGAACAAGGAATAAACACTCAATCACGAAAATATTGAAAATAAAATAACTTGGAATATAAGTTGTGTTCAATGCTAGGCTACATCAAAGTTCTAGAAAATAGAATTAGTTCATAACGAAATTAAAAAGAAAAAGAATAAAACTGGTGTTCTTCTTTGAAGTCGGTCTATGAGGCATGCAGCTCTTGCCTCTGCCCTCCAGTTATGCCTTCTCGAAAGAATACTTCAAAAATAAATTCTGGAACTCTAAGCTCTGACTCTGACTCTAAAACATAATAACTCTAGACTTCGATTTAGAACTCCCCCTATTCATCCCACAAGACGAGATTAAATAAATGTTGAAATTCAAATCGGGAAACAAGATAACTACGGCTACAATCTAGCCTAAAGATATGAAAAATAGTTTCTAAAGATAAATGTTAACGGAATTATTTAAAATAGAAGATTCAGTGGTATGCGGCTTGATTTATGGGGTTCAGGAGGATTTGGTAGTCAGCAGATTGATTGCGAAATTTAGAAGGGTCCCTCCGAGTTGATGTTGTGTGCGCTGAATATAACTAGTGTGAAGGTCACAATGACTACACGGCCCTCTCCTCGTCTACCGAGTGGAAAGACTCCCGACCGGGATGAAAGACTCCTCTCGTCTTTTCTAGTTATTGCCCACGATGTCGTTTAGGTTGGTCTTTTAAGTTGGTCGTTTAGACTAGTCGCCCAATCTAACCGCCTAGAGCCTTGTCACCAAGTTTTCGTGCCTTCTGGTCGCGAGTCTCCTCGCCTACCAAGGGGTAAGTCTTCTCTCCTTTAGACGAGAGAAATCTCTTTGCTGCCCACGGGACAAGGCTCCTGGCCCAAATCTCATCGACTCTCTTCAAATCTCGTTGCTTCTCATCGGTCTGGATCCGTAGTCTGTTCTTTTGTACCAAAATGGTCTCCTTTTGCACTAAATCTTTCCATTGGTTCAAATCCAAGAAAATAAAGAAAAATATGTAGAAATAAAATGTAACACTCTGCTTACTTAACTCTTGATTAACCCTTAAGTACTCTAGATTAGGCTTTTATTCTTAGTTAATCACTTTCATTAAGGTTGATAGTGGGATTAACATTAATGGTTGTACTTAGTGTTAATGAGCTAAGAATTAGAGAGGCAAGCCCATTAGTAATTTTGGTGAGGCTTTTTAGGACCCAAGTGCATTCATGAGCCTAGCCCAAGAAAATCTTGAACCAACCCCTTAGAAAAATCAAGACTAGTCTTGGCCCAAGTATAGGAAGGATTTTGGTGTAGATTGGACTCTCGGCCATTCCAAGCTCATATGGCCCAAAGCCATGTTTGAACTCATTTTACCATTCAAAGGCCAAAGGCCCAATACACCATACCATAGGTTTCCTTAAGCCCAAATCACACTCAAAGTATCCAAATTAAGTTTTGGAAATTGGCTAAGGCCATTAACCATCATACTTGAAGTCAGTGCACTTTAAGCTATACTTTGAAGCTTAATCATGCTTAATCTCTTCTTAAACTTTTTAATTCAAATTTTCTTGAACTAATACTCTATTAAACCATGATTATATAATCTTAACACCCTAGCTAAACCATTCCACGTGTCATTAAGAAAAATGACATAACAAGCCCAAACCATGCTTCAATCCATTTTGTGCATTGCCCTTTGTAATGCTTGGACTGTTTTATCCTTGGGCACAAAATTTTGTGGTTTATCCTCAAGGGTAATATTGTTCTTAAACACCTTATGAGACCCTCCCAAACTCAGTTCGAGCCTTGGACGAAATTAGTTGCATCAACCAACTCAAAGAACCAAACCGGGTGCACCTTGGTCTAGTTTGTGTAGGAACCATTTGGATTGAATTTGAACTAGCTTCATGCCATGGTTTGAACCACCACCCCACACCACCTCCTTCTCCACCCAATCAACAAGAAGTTCCATGACCATCATGAAGGATTTTGACTCATTTTTGCTGCCCAAAAAGATCCAAAACCGAATTGATTTTCTGCCACCACAAAACCACCTTCATCCACCTGTTTTCAAGGGTGGTTTGAGGGATCTTCTGCCATCCAAATGATGACCCACGACCTGGAGTCATCTATATGACCCTTGCAACCACTTTGGAGAGGAAATGATGGTGGTTTATAGCACTCTTTCATTCTGCACAAGTGACTTAAGCTCATGCAAGCAAATCTGGGAATTTTTCAAATTTGAGCACCTCCCACTTCACCCAATCACCAAGCATCCAAGCCAACGTCCCTCACCCCTTGGCCACCTATAAATACTTCTCTCCCCTTCTCCAAGCATCATCTTCAGCCTTGAGAGCATGTCCCCCTCTTAGAGATCAAAAGAGTGCAAACCGAGTGAGTTTTGGTGAGTTCTTGAGTGTTCTTGTGTAATTTTGTTTTCCTTTTGATCTTATCTAGCATGTCAAGCTTTGTTTCCAAGTGTTGGTATGAAATTCAATTGAGTTTTGAGAAGGTTATGATGCTTAATGCAAAACCGGGTCAATCAAAGGAAGGTTTGAATGATTGAATGTTTTTGATTGGAAGTTTAGCTATGGCTTGAACTAAGCATGAGTTTATATGATCGACCATTATCCTAACATGATTATGGTGGTTAAATTTGTGATTAGAAGCATGTCATGATAGGTTTTAAATCTATCTTGTTTTCAAAATCTATCTTGTTTTAGGCATATTGGTGATTAAGGATTTCTTAGCTTTGATTAAGTGTCGGGATGAACTTGATTACTTAAGAATTAGACTTCATAATATCCCTAATGATGTTAGTGGTCATTAATGATTAAAGTAAATCTCATATGTATGCATTCATAGGGATCAATAGTTGAAAATACACAGGCATCAACTAGGATGCATGCCACGGGTTGGGACTAATTGAATAAGTTCCACTTTAAATTTTGAAAATCTAAGGGCATAGATGGTTTCAGAATGCAAAAAATATGAAGTCCATGAAATTTGGTTAAATTTGGAGTTCGTTTACAATTAGTAAAAATTTAGGACGTAAATGGCAATTTTCGAAAGTCTAGGGGTATTTTTGTAAATATCCAATTTTTTTGAAGCCTTTGATTTTGAACCTATCCATAAGAGTATTAACCCTAACTTAGTATACACACCATTTATGCATCTACGACGCTGATTTTGAATTTCTCCGGAAGTTTGTAAGTTGGCCTCTAACTTACACCTTGATAAATTTCTTATGAATTATTGATAAATGCTTCATATATTCTTCAATTATCATTTGTGGCATAATTGATCATGTTATATGACACATTGAGTGCATACTTATATAACATATGACATTTTCACCATTTTTGCATATTACATTTATAAAAGTCACTTTTTTTGTATGAAATTTACTACATTTGCACATGTCATGAAAATATTTTTTAAAATATGGCATGAAAATCATTTTATCACGACCCCAAAGGCTAGGATGGGAAATTATTTTAGTGGAACTCCTCTGTCTACTCTAGAGTGTTTAATAATGGAGTGGTAACTCCTGGGTTGATAAAGAACAGTCAACAGGCTTCGAATGAGTTTTCTTTAAAGAACACCAGAGCAAAGTCAACATGTTATGACACCTAATGCAGGTGGGTATACACGTTATGATTTTTATGATGTTATGTTATTTACCAATGTATTGGGAACGAGTCTATTGACAACGTAGTTTCAACATAAGTTATACTACGGTCACCGGTAGGTACTCACAGTGCATATGGACAACTGTGACATTACCACGCGTTATGTTATTAATTAAGATAATGATGTAAGTCTATGATGAAGAAAATCTATGATGAAATTTTTATGAAGAAGTTATGTCTTTTAAAAAATGATGACGAAATTACTAACTGAGTAAAAGCCCGTGTCTTCATTATTTTAAAAGATGTTGAGGAATATGGATGGGAGACATGTATACTGATTTTATGCATCTCATGTATCGCATATTTATCATTTTTCATGATTGAATTATCTTTGCGTCAGTTAGTTGTTTGACTTACTAAGATTTTGAGTAAATCTTGCCCTTTTATGAGACCACTATCATTCCACTCGAAATGATAGAAGTTGTGTCTGGAATCGACCAGGACGAGATTGATGGAGCACTAGATTCGTATAATTGAGGAGGAGTCGGATTTGGATAGGAAGCTGGACTTAATTTTGATGTTCATAACCCAAGTCTTTTATGCTTTAGATCGCATTAAGAGAATGATATGACTTGTATATGAGTCTATGCTACTTTAGTATTTCGAACATGATGATTATCTAATCAAGTTGAGATGTTTTAGTTATTCTGGCATATTTCTCACCTTAACTTTTTATTTCCGCTGCGATTATTGCATACTTTTAGTTGCATACTAGGATGCATTGCATATTAACTGTCATGAACGAGGGTATGTAATCTAGTGTTGCATATCTCGACGCTCTAAGTCTCCGTTCCATCCCAAGCGGGGATTGGGGGCGTCACATAAAATAAAATCAATACTATCGAAGGAAAAATGATACATTTAATAAATAAAAGAGTGATAAAAATCACATAAAAATAATACTTATCAATACCGGTATGAAAAGGTTCCTCCCAAAAATAATATTTCAAGTTGGAGAAGAACTTCTTCTTTTGTTCATATGTCAGTTCGGCCGGTAGAATTCTGGATACCAAATAATTTACCATGTCGGCGTACCAAAGACCAACTTGTATAGCCATTAATTGCTCATCCGGAAAGGTCTCATTAATTGGGAATTTCTCCTCGCCAACCACCTCTTTAAGCACAAGATGAGATAAGGGGTCGGCCACTACATTCTCGGTACCTTTCTTATCTTTTATTCCTAAATCGAACTTTTGTAATAGCAAAATCCATCTTAACAATCTTGGTTTGGCATCCCTCTTCGACAACAAGGATTTAAGAGCTGAATGATCGGTGTAGACGACCACCTTTGAACCTATCAAATAAGAAAAAAATTTGTCAAAGGCAAACACAATTGCTAACAATTCTTTTTCAGTAGTAGCATAATTAAGTTGCGCTTTTGTTAAGGTTCGACTTGCATAATAAATAACATGAAAATTTTTATCTTTTCTCTACCCCAAAACAGCCCCTATAGCAAAATCGCTAGCATCACACATTAATTCATAGGGTAAATTCCGATTCGGTGATACAATGATAGGTGCTGAAATTACTTTTTTTTTCAATGTTTTAAAAGCATGCAAGCATTCATCAGAAAACTCAAACCGAGTATCTTTAATCAACAAATTGCAAAGAGGTTTAGTGATTTGCAAAAAATCCTTGATAAACCGACGATAGAACCCAGCATGACCTAAGAAACTTCCCAGGCCCTTCACATTGGTCGGTGGTGGGGACTTTGTCAATAACTTCTATCTTTGCTCAGTCGACCTCAATTCCCTTGAAGGAAATGTGGTGGCTGAGCACTATTCCCTCCTCGACCATGAAGTGGCATTTTTTCCAATTTAAAACAAGATTTGTCTCCTTGCATCTCTGCAAAACCAAATATAAATTAGATAAGAAATATCAAAAGAGTGACCAAAAACAGAGAAGTCATCCATAAAGACTTCTAAAAAGTTTTTCACCATATCAGAGAAGATGGACATCATGCATGTTTGGAAAGTGGATGGCGCATTGCAAAGACCAAAAGGCACGCTCCTATATGCAAAAGTGCCATAAGAATAGGTGAAAGTGGTCTTCTCTTTATCCTCGAGTGTAATGGCTATTTAATTGTAACCGGAATATCCATCTAGAAAATAGTAGTAAGAGTGGCCGACAAGTCTTTCTAGCATTTATAATCGGTATCATGTTCTCTTTGAGGGTCAATTTCCTCAAAAAGTATGGTCCTTTTTTGGCAACCTTTTTCTTATTCCTCTTGGTGGATCTTGGAAATCTAATTATGTGACTTGGTTCAGGCATGCTAACTCTTCCTCCTAGGTGGGTTTTATAATCGGTATCATGCCCATCATTGTTACTTGGCATCTTTGGAGGAGAAGATGTCTTGCTCGAATGGAAGGTAATTTGGAAAATCATGAAGCTATTGTTCATTCTATTTGTGTGTGTATAGGCTCCCTTTGTCATACGGCTAAGAGTCCCACCGGGATGGCATGATCCTAGAGGCCCTACGGATTAAACCGATTGCGCCAAAAGCTAACTGTTGCAAAGTGATTAAGTGGCTTAAACCGCCGCCGGGGTGGTGCAAGTTGAACACAGATGATAGTAGCCTCAGTAACCCAGGCTCTTGTGACATTGGTGGTGTTATTCGTAATGATTTAGGTCAGCTTGTCCAGGCCTTTGCCTATCCTATTGCTTTTGGATCTAACAATAGAGTGGAGCTCCTAGCGCTTCT
Organism: Juglans regia; assembly: GCF_001411555.2. NCBI lineage: Eukaryota > Viridiplantae > Streptophyta > Magnoliopsida > Fagales > Juglandaceae > Juglans > Juglans regia. Next base: position 7,824,760 of record NC_049909.1, on the reverse strand, counting down.
TAAAGGTTTGAGGCTTTGCAAATCATTAAATATTTCAAATGTGATAGTAGAGATTGATTCGATGGTGGTTATTTTTTGGTGGAATAGAGGGCAATGTGGAGTTTGGTACCTGGAGGATTTTTTAGAAGAGCTTGTTGGTTTGACTCGTACTCTCAATTGTCATTTCTAGCTTGTGTTGCATGAAGGTAATAAGGTGGCATATTGGTTAGCCAAGGAAGGTGCCTCAAGCACAGAATTGGTTTACACTAAAACCTATAACATGCCTCAGATTCTTAGAGGATTGCTCTAGTTGGACTTCTCTGGCCTTCCCACTTTAAGGTGTTAGTAGCCTTTTTTTGTGGTTTTGGTTACCTTATTTTGATTTCTTGGCTTGTTTAGTTTGTTTTCTTGGTTGTGGTCTTGTTGGGTTTTTTCTCCCATGGGCCTTGATTGTTTTCATGGTATTCCTATGCCATAAGTGAGGACTTTATTACTAAATTTGGGAGGGGTCACTATTGGACATATGACTTCAAGCTCTTCATTAAAAAAAAAAAAAAAAAAAGTCTTTCTAGCATTTGATCAATAAATGGTAAGGGAAAATGGTCTTTCCGAGTTGTATCATTCAGTCTTCAATAGTCTATACATACTCACCATCCTGTGACCGTTCTCATCGGTATGAGTTCATTTTTGTCCTTCTTGATCACAGTTATCCCTCCTTTTTTTGGGATGACCTGCACTAGACTTACCCATGCACTATCTGAGATTAGATAAATGATCCTGACATCTAAACACTTCAATACTTCTTTATGCACCACTTCTTGCATTGATGGGTTCAGTCTCCTCTTAGGTTGGACGATCGGTTTAAAATTATCCTCTATTAAAATCTTATGCATGCAAATTATCCTCCTTTTATGTCCGAGATGGTCCAACCCAAGGTCGTTTTGTGTTTCCGCAAGACTTTCAGCAACTTCTCTTCCTCTACAACACTCAAGGAACTGTTAATAATAACTGGAAAAGTAGAGTCCTGGCCTAAGAAAGCCTACCTTAAATTTTATGGAAGCGGTTTGAGTTCAAGCTTAAATTTTATGGAAGAGGTTTGAGTTCAAGCTTGGATGGTTCCTTAGTTGGAGATGTCGACTGAGATGAGTTTAGCTCTTCCACTTTTAGTTTTATTAAAGGAGGAAAGATGGTGTAGCCTCCAAATATCTCTCACACTCCCACACTACTTCATCTTCGGATTCAATAGATGTAAAGTGAGTAAGACATACCTCAAGTGGTAGCTTCGAAAATTCAGCTCCATAAGTTTCATCTGTCATGACCACATCTCGATCGCTTATTTGAAAACAAGAATGTACCTCGAAAAGGAATTCCATAGATTTAAATATGTCAAAAGTTACTTGCTCCTCTCCGACCTTTAAAATGAATTTCCCTTGCTGGACATCAATTAAAGTTCTCCCCGTTGCAAGGAAAGGTCAGCCTAGTATCAAGGGGATCTCCTCGTCCTCCTCCGTATCGAGTACAATGAAGTCGGCCAGGAATATGAACTTATAAACTTTCACCAGTACATCCTCAATGAGTCATCTCGGGTATTTAATAGATATGTCCACCAACTGTAGAGAGATGGCGGTCGGCTTTGCTTCTCCAAGACCTATTATCTGAAAACAAAGAAAGACATTAGACTAATACGTACCTCTAAGTCACATAAAACTTTATCAAAATATGAATTTCCTATAGTGCAAGGGATCGTGAAACTACCCAGATCTTTCAACTTAGGCAGCAGCTTCTTTTGTAAAATTGCGCTACTCTCCTCAGTTAGCATTACAGTGTCATGCTCCTCCAACTTCCGCTTGTTTGATAATATATCCTTCAAAAATTTTAGATAATTAGGCATTTGCTCTAAAGCTTCAATGAGAGGAATATTAATATGCAGTCACTTAAATATACTCAGAAATTTAGAGAATTGATTATCAATCTTATTTTTTCTTAATCTTTGCAGAAAAATAATTGGTGGATCAAAAATTGAAAGAGAATAAATTTCAGAAATAAACTCCTTGGATTTGTTGGGTTTTGCAGCCCCTTTATTATCCTTAGTCATTTTAGCTTGCTGGTCGGTCGCATCCCGCTCTGCTTCCTTCACATCGTACTCGGTTTCCTTCTTCTCGGACTCCACATTTTTGGTAGCTTCTACATCTCGTTCGATATTTACTATCTGTGGCTGGTCATATGTCTGCCCACTTCTCAATGTTATGGCTATGACATGTTCCTTTGAATTAGTCATAGTGTTGCTCGGTAAAGTCTTTGCTATCCTGTCGGTAAGCATGTTTGAGAGCTGACGGATTTGTGTCTCAAGATTACGGATTGAAGCCGAGTTTTTTTGGATCACCATATCATTCTTTTGCATGTACTGCATAAGCATATCTTTAAGTGTCGGCTTCTTCTCTTGCTGCGGAAACTGTTGAGGTAGTCTAACCGGCACTTGGTTATTGCTTCATGAAAAGTTAGGGTGATTTCTCCATCCGAGATTGAACTTGTTTGAATAAGGATTGTTTTGACGTTGAAAATTGGACACGTAATGGGCTTGTTCATAACTTGGTTGGGCGAAAGGATTCCCCACTTGGCAATCTACACTTGAAAGATCTCATGCGCAATGATCACAAACAACATTAGTTTGAATACCATTAACGTTCATTTTACCTAGTTGTTTGGATATATTTGCCAACTAGGCCGTAATTGAGGACATAGAGTCAAGTTCAACGACGATGGCCGCCTTCTTTGGCATTGCTCTCTCTGCGACCCACTAATAGTTGTTAGATGCCAACTCTTCTAGAAGTTCATATGCGACTTCAGGGGTATTACTCATTAACGCTTCTCCTACGGCTGCATCAACCATAAATCGATTTGTGGGTCCCAAACCATTGTAAAATGTTTGTACTTGAAGCTAGGCTGAGAGGCTAAGATGTGGACACTCGAGCACTACTTCGCTGTCTTGGCCAAAGAGAAATATTTTGCTAAGAATTTTTGTGCCAACTCCCAAGTGATGATGATGCCAGGCGGCAAAGAGTTCAACCAATTTTTTGCTTTTTCCCTAAGTGAGAAAGGAAAGATTCTCAATCGAACCGCATCATCAGTCACTCCATTGTGTTTAAAAGTATCACAAATTTTTAGGAAATTTGCGTTATGGACATTAGGATCCTCTTTTGACAGCCTCCCAAACTGGACGGTTTGTTGAATCATTTGAATGATAGCCGGCTTGATCTCGAAGTTATTGGCTTGTATAGCTAGCCGCCTTATACTAGATGTCGCCCATTGACAAAGGGCATAGCATAGTCTCTTAATGCCTTGTGCTCTTGGTCAGCCCTATTAAATTTAGATGTGGCGACCTCTTTCTTTTTCTCTTTATTAATCCATCGTAAGGTTCTTTCAATCTCAGGATCGAAAAGTGTATGCTCAAATGATTTAGATCGGGGCATGCACTTCTAATTCCTGAAAAGAAAAACTAAACTGAGATCTAATTTAAACCAATTCCAAATAACTAATAATCTAGCTAGTATCAATATCAAAGTGATAATCCCCGAAAACGGCATCAAAAACTTGTCCGCATAAAACTATAATAGCAAGTGCACATAATCTTAACAAGTAGTCAAGTCTTTTTAAGAAAATGGATGTCGAACCCATAGGGAATAATTATGCTGTTGAGTACTGAAATTTACAAAATTAATTACTATTTGGAAAACCGAAATTGGAAGAATGGATTATCTAAATTCAACTGAGGAAAAGAGCATCAAAATTTAGATTTTAAAGATAATAAGAATAGATCTAAAGCGTTTGATTTTACCTACTAAATCCCACATAATTTATTCTTCCTTGTTATAAAATCTCAATTATCCCAAGTTGATGATAAAAATCCCTTAACTATTTAATATTTTCTCTCAAACAATACCAAAAATATCTCCAACTAATAACTCTATATCTCTATGTGAATTTAACGAATTCGAGACATATTAAGTTCTTTGGATTTTTCTTGAAAATCAAACTAGTCGCTATAAAGTATCTCTACTTTTGCTCAACTAATAGTGCTTAATCTTAGAACTTTAATCACAAATCACCTCTCAGTCTCATTGCAATTCATTAGATTGAACAATAATTAGTTAGAAAATTGCAAGCATTAAGAATAAGGAATAAACACTCAATCATGGAAATATTGAAATAAAATAACGTAGAATATAAATTGTGTGTTCAATGTTAGACTACATCAAAGCTCTAGAAAATAGAATTGGTACATAATGAAACTGAAAAGAAAAATAATAAAACTATTGTTCTTCATTGGAGCCGATCGATGAAGTATGTGGCTCTTGCCTCTTCTCCCCAAATCCGCCTTCTTCAAAGAAACTCAAAGAATAATCTCTGGACTATTAAAATTTAAAACTTAGACTCTCTAAAAAAAACCCTCTATTCATCCCACGAGACGGGATTAAATTGATGTCAAAATGCAAATCCAGAAGCAAGATAAATGATGCTACAATCTAGTCTAAAGATCTGGAAAATAGTTTCTAAAGATAAAAGTTAACATAAAAGAAATTTTTTCAAGAATAACGGGATTATCTAAAATGGAAGTTTCAGTGATATGCGGCTCAATTTACGGAGTTCGGGAGAATTTGGTGGTCAGCAGATTGATTGTAGAACTTGGAAGGGTCCCACCAGGTAGATGCCGTGTGCACTGAATATAACTGATCTCTTGGCCCACCAAGATGAAAGACTCCTGATCGGGAAGACAGAACCCTCTCACCAACTAAGATGAAAGACTCCCAATCGGGATGATAGAACCCTCTTACCAACCTACCGAGCGATAAAGCTGCTCAACTTTGCTAGTTGTTGCCCACGATGTCGTTTTGGTTGGTTGCTTAAATTGGTCGTTTAGACTAGTCGCCCGGAGCCTTGCGCTAAGTCTTCTCGCCCAGAAGGTAAAATATCTCGCTAATCGCCTAACTCTTGTCGCCAATTCTGGTCGCGAATCGTGGTCGCACCTCTAGTCGCGATTGGGTCTTCTCACCTACCAAGGGGAAAGACTATTCACCTACTGAAGGGTAAGATTTCTTGCCTTTTCAGATCTCATCGCCTCTCATCGCCTCTCATCAGTCTGGCTCCATAGTTTTCTTGTCTTCTTGCCTTTTCAGATCTCGTCACCTCTCTTCTTTTGTACCAAAATGCTCTCCTTTTGCACTAAATCTTCTTATTCCTTCAAGTCCAAGACAATAAAGAAAAATGTATAGAAATAAAGTAAAATCAATAATATTGAATGAAAAATGACATTTTTCATAAATAAAAGAGTAAAAAAAATTACCTAGAAACCGGAAGGTTATTCCAGCTATTCCGAAGATCAAGGATAAGTTATTAAGGAAAGCACATCAGACTCCATACACGGCTCACCCAGGAAGCACAAAGATGTATCAAGATTTGAAACAACACTTTTAGTGGGAAGCTTTAAAGAAGGATGTAGCAGAGTATGTTAATAGATGCTTGATTTGTAGAACAGTCAAGGCAGAGCATCAAAGACTCGCTGGAGATTTATGGCCACTTCCAATCCCAGAATGGAAATGGGAGGACATATCAATGGATTTTGTGATTGGATTACCAAGAACTTCGAAGGGAAACAACTATATTTGGGTCGTGGTCGATCGCTTAACGAAAAGTGCTCTTTTGGCAATGAAAAATACCGACCCCATGGAGAAGTTAACTCGGCTATTTGTTTCAGAAATAGTGTGGCTACATGGAGTACCAAAAACGATTGTATTTGATAGGGATATGCATTTTACTTCTCAGTTTTGGCAAAGCCTTCAAGATACTCTAGGCACCAAGTTGAAGTTTAATAGTGCCTATCACCCTCAGATTGATAGGAAAACTGAACGGACAATTCAGACCCTGGACAACATGCTGAGAGCTTGTGTTTTGCAAGAAAAGGGCAATTGGGAGAAGGTCTTACCATTAATTGAGTTTGCCTACAATAATAGCTTTCAAGTCACCATTCAGATGGCACCCTACGAAGCTTTATATAGAAGGAAATGCAGATCTCCCTTATACTGGGATGAGGTAGGAGAAGAGAAGATTTATGGTGTAGAGATTCTTCAAGAAATGAAGGATCAAATTCAGCTAATAAGGGAAATGATGAAGGCTGCCCAAGATAGGCAAAAGAGCTATGCTGAACATTGGAGAAGGAACCTCGAATTCGAAGTTGGCTACTGGGTCTACCTCAAAGTATCGCCCATGAAGGAGTCTTTTGATTTGGAAAGAACGGGAAGCTAAGTCCAAGATATGTAGGACCCTTTGAGATACTGGAAAGACTAGGAGTTCACACTGACTTTCAAGGAGTTCACAATGTCTTTCATGTATCTTCCCTCAAGAAGAGCTTTGAGAGACAGATACCAACAATTGTTGATACAAGGGATATTTCGCTCCAACCTGACCTAACTTATGAATAGATTCCTATTAAGATCACAGATTAAAAGAATAAGGAACTTTGGAATCGAAAAATTCTTTTGGTTAAGGTTCTATGGTGAAATCACAATATTGACGAAGCTATGTGGGAAAAAGAATCCAATATGAGAAGCAAATACCCCTACTTGTTTGGCATCACATTTGCATTCATTCATGCATGGCATCCTTTGTCATTTCACCTGTGTGATCGGCATTCTTTCCCGTCATTTTTCAGTTGCACCATGGCCAATAATGGTAGGATCGTCCAACAAACGTATATGACCCATAGTCAATTTCAAAGGCTGAGAGATGAGAAATGATGGAGATGATTAGACCGTATGGCCGACGCATTTTGGGCCCAGCAGGAGAGGCTGGAGTACCATAGGACTCACATCCTCGACCATGATGGGAGAGGTCATATTCATCTGAGGAAAGCCCAGCCACATGAGGAATGTCAGCCTTATGATCCCATCTGCTGGATGGGAGAGAATATGGCCAAATGGCTTAGATGTCGTATGAGATTGACTTTCTCAGTTGCACCAGATCAGCCTGAGTCGAACCAGGCAACAAAGCAGCATCAGTTCGAGTAGGAGGTGCTTAATCTTTTCTTAAACCTTTTAATTCAAATTTTCTTGAATTAATACTCCATTAATGATTAGGTTAATACCCTAACTAAACCACCCCACATGTCATTAAGAAAAATGACATATCAAGCCCAAACCTTGCATCAATCGATTTTGTATATTATCCTTTGTAATGCTCGAACTATTTTACCCTTGGGCCCAACATTTTTGTGGTTTTTCCTCAAGGGTAATATGGTTTTTAAATACCTCATGAGACCCTTTCAAACTCAGTCTGAGCTTTGGACAAAAATAGTTACACAAACCAACTCAATGAACCAAATCGGATGTACCTTGGTCTAGTTTGTGTAGAAACTGATTGGGTTTGAATTTAACCAACCCACTGCCACGGTTTGAACCACCACCCTTGCCACCTCATTCACCACCTAATCTCCAAGGGGTCCCATGACCATCATGAGAATTTTAACTCAGATTTTCCCACCCAAAATTATCCAAAACCGAAACTCAACAACAAATCTGCCAAGTAGAAGCCATTTGAACCCGCCGGTTAGCAAGGGAGGATTTCATGACTCTTTTCAACTAAACCATGCCCCACGACCTGGCCACCACTGTAGGACCATTGTAGCCACAGTAGGCAAGAAATCATGGTAGTTTCTGGCCACTATTCCCCCTGCTCAAGAGGACACAAACTAATGAAGACAATCTGAAAAATTCAACAAACACCTCCAATGCATCACCTTATTTCGGGCTGCACCTTCATGATCACTTGGCAGCCAACTCTCCACCATCTACCACCAGAAAAATTCTTCAAGAAGTGACCTTGCTCCTGCACAAATCAGCCATGATGATGATTCAAAAGGATAAGTCAAGACAATGAGCAAAACTATCCAAAGAAATTCACTTTGAACCTGTCAGCCCCATGAATGGTTTTGTTTGATTTTTCTTCTATTTATATTGCACCACGACTTTACCAGCCCCGATAGGAGTAGTGTAGCAACTATAGAAGTGAAATCATGGTGGTTTATGCCACTGTTTTGACCTGCACAAGATGACAAGTGATGAAGTACAAATCTGGAAAATTCATAATCATACACCATCTTCCACCAATTCCCTTGGACCAAAGCCAACGTCCCCTCCCTTTGGCTGCCTATAAAAGGCCCCCTTACCCCCTCATTTCCTCCATACCTCAGCTCCAAGCCTCCTCTTGAGCCTTGAAGAGCACTTCTCCCTCTTAGAGTTCAAAAGAGTGAAACAGAGTAAACTCTTGGTGAGTTCTCGAGTGTTCTTATGCAAGGTTATCTTGAGTGCTTGGAATGCCACAAAATTTTTAAGTTTTCTTGCTTTTGATCTTAGTTAGCATTTCATGCTTTGTTTCCAAGTATTGAAATGAAATTTGGTTGATTTTTGGGAAGGTTATCATGCTTAGTTCAGAACCAGGTCAATTAAGAGATGGTTTGAATAATTAAATGATTTTAAGTGGGAATTTAGCTATGACATGTCTTAAGCATGATTTGATATGATTTATCATTGTCTTAACATGATTATGGAAGGCTTAAATTGTGGTTAGAAGCATGCCATGGTAGGTTTTGAATCTATCTTTTTCTTGATCATCAAGTATGAATCAGTTTTGAATGAAGTAGAGATTAAGGATATCTTAGCCATGATTAAGTGTTGGTATAAACTCTATTATCCAATAATTAGCCTTCATTATGTCATTAAAGATGTTAATGATCATTTGTGATTAAAGAAAATCTCATATGCATGCATTTATAAGGACCAATACTTGAAAACACACTTAGGCATCAACTAGAGTGCATGCCACGGGTTGTAACTATTTGGGCAAGTTCCACTTTGATTTTTTAAAATCTAAGTGCATAGCTGGGTTTAGAATGCCATAAATATTAAGTCCATGAATTGTGATTAAACTTGGAGTCCGTTTGCAATTAGTGAAAATTTAGGGCCTTAATGGCAATTTTTGAAAATCTAGGGGTAATTTTGTAAATATCCATTTTTTAAGCCTTCGATTTTGAACCTCAACCATAGAAGTATTAATCCTAACTTAGTATGCACTTGATTTTAGCTACTACGATAATTTTTTCAATTACTCTGGAAGTTTGTAAGTTGACCTCTAACTTACACCTTGACATATTATTTATGATTTATTGATAAATGCCTCATTCATGTTTCAATTATCACTTTGAGCATAAAATATCATGTTATATGATATATTGAGTATATATTTAAATGACATGTGATATTTCTACCATTTTAGCATATTACATCTATAAATGTCATTTCACATAAAAAGTTTGCTATATATGCACATGTCATGGAATACATTTTTTGTAACTTAGAATGAAAATAATTTTTGTCACGATCCCAAAGGCTAGGATAGGAAATTATCCTAGTGAAACTTTTCTGTCCACTCTGGAGTGTTTAAGAATGGAGTTGTAATATAATACACCAGATGATATGGATAAGGGTGGGTGGTGTATGGGATCCCACATTGCTTGGGAAGGAAAAGTTCTTGCTCTTTATAAGGTTCCAATGAAGCTCCAATTGTATCATTGACTAGTCCTTTTGGAGTATAGGGCATGTGGTTTGGGCCTTCCATTGGGGCATTACAAATGGTATCAAAACCTATCCTAACCAGAAATGTGGGACTTGAGCCATGCCACCTACAATAGACAGACCCGACGAAAATGTCGGGAATTTAAGTGGGGTAGATTGTAATACCTCATATGATATGGATAAGGGTGGGTGGTGTATGAGATCCCACATTACTTGGAAATGAGAAGTTCTTGCTCTTTATAAGGTTCCAATGGAGCTCTAATTGTATCATTGACTAGTCCTTTTGAAGTATAGGCCATGTGGTTCGGGCCTTCCATTGAGGCATTACAGGTAACCCCTGAGTTGACAAAAAACGATGAAGTGAAGTCTATATATTATGATACCTAACACTGGTGGGTGTACACGTTATGATTTTGTGATATTATGTTATATTACCAATGCATTGAAAATGAGTTTGTAGACATCGTAGTTTCAACATGAGTTGTACTACGGTCACTAGCAGGTACTCATAGTGCACATGGGGAACTGTAACGATACCACACGTTATAATTAATTTATAAATTGTTAAAAATGATGAAATGTTATGATAAAAATATTATCTTTTGAATATTAAAGTAAAAATGACCTCTGAATGAAAATGTGACTCCATTTTTCTGAAAATGTAGAGGAATCTGGATTAGAGACAAATGCATATTTTTCTGCATTTCATATTTATCATTCTTCATGCACAATTTATCTTTGTGCAAGTTGATTGTTAACTTACTGATATTTCATGTAAATCTCATCCCTTGTGGACCCACTATCATTCCACTTGGAATGATATAAGTTATGTCAAGATATGAAGAGGACAGATTAGATGGAGCATTGGATCCGACTAATTGAGGAGGAGCTTGACCTCGAGAGGAGAATAGATTTCATCGTCATGTTTATAGCCCTAGTCCTACATGCTTTGGAACACAGGAAGCGATTAATTTAACTTTAAAGACTTTAATATTTAGTTGTATTAAGTTACGCTACAATTTGGCTTCGAAATTATGATGATCAGTAATGCATTAGGATGTTTTAGTTATTATGGCATAAGTTCTGTTTTCACCCTTCTATCCGATGTGGTTATTGCATACTGCTAGTTACATACTAGAATGCATTGCATGTTAACTATCATGAACGGTGGTATGTAACCTTGTGTTACATGTCCCGATACTCTAAGTATTCGTTCCATCCCAAGCGAAGGTTGGGGGCATCACAGGGGTAGACTCTCTTCTCTTCGGAATGAGGAGACTTTTAGTAGAAATTTTGCAACAAGAGGAGATCTTAGCCTCAATGTAAGAAGTCAGGGTTGTGGACTTTGAGGAATTGGAGACTCTTCAAAGGATGGACTTGAATCTATTAGATATCCAGTGGAGGATTAGAAAGTTAAGAGGACCTGCACATTACAGTTTGAGCAAGGATGGGATTCTGTTGTTCAGAAACCGTAGGGTGATTCCTACTAATTCAAGAGTTTAGGGAGAAGATTTTGTCAAAGGCGCATGTGGTCCCTTACTCAGTTCACCCCAAAATTATGAAGATGTACTGGGACCTAAAGAAAAATGTTTGGTGGGAAGGGATAAAAAGGTACATAGCCATGTTCGTTGAGAGATGTGCACCTATCGGCAGGTTAAAGTAGAACATCAGAGGCCTGCCAGTAACCTCCAACCTCTCTCAATTCTGAAATGGAAATGGGATGATATTGCTATGGATTTTGTAGTGGGTTTGTCGAGAACTCCCAATGGGAACAACTCTATTTGGGTGATCGTCGACCGTTTGACTAAAAGTGCCCATTTTCTACTAGTCACGAATATAAACACCTTGGGAAAGTTGACACAGCTGTATATGAAGGAGATAGTTAGGTTGCATGGGATACCCAAGATCATTGTATCGAATCAGAACCCATCACATTTATGGAAGCGTCTAAAGGTTGTAATGGGCACTAAGTTGAAGTTTAGCAGTTCTTATCACCCTCAATCAGATGGCAAAGCAGAGTGTACTATTTAGACTCTTGAAGATATGCTAAGAGCTTGTGCCTTGGAATTCAAAGCTAGTTAGGAAAATCACTTGCCGCTCATAGAGTTTGCGTACAACAATTGTTTCCAAGCTTTTATTCAGATGGCACCCTATGAGGCTCTGTATGGGAGAAAGTGTAGATCACCATTATACTGGGACGAGGTTGGTAAGGCAAGCTTTTTGGGCTAGAAATAATTCAAGAGGTGAAGGACCAGGTCAGAGTCACAAGAGACAGGATGGCAGCAGCTCAGAGCCGTCAGAAGAGTTATGCAGATTCGAGGAGAAGAGACATGTCTTTCAAAGAAGGTGACTGGGTGTACCTCGAAATCTCACCCATGAAGGGCATCAAACAGACTGAGAAGAAATGGAAGCTTAGCCCAAGATATGTTGGCCCATTTTAGATAATGGAGAAGGCTGGACCTATCGCTTACAGGATTGCATTACCGGATTATTTTGGGGAGGTGCACAACGTGTTTCATGTATCCTCTATGAAGAATAGTTTTGGACAACAAGTGCCATAACTTGTCAACCCTAGTAGCATCCAACTCTAGCCTAACCTTACATACGAGGAAACACTGATATAGATTTTGGACTGGAATGAGCAAAAACTGAAATCCAAGACAATACCTTTGCTGAAGGTGTCTGTGATACCCCATATGATATATGATATGGATAAGAGTAGGTGGTGTATAGGATCTCACATTGCTTGGGAATGAGAAGTTCTTGCTCTTTATAAGGTTCTAGTGGGGCTCCAATTGTATCATTGACTAGTCCTTTTGGAGTATACACCATGTGGTTTGGGCCTTCCATTGGGGCGTTAGTATCAGAGCCTATCCCAACCAGAAATGTGGGACTTGAGCCGTGCCACATACAATGGACAGGCCCGACGAGGACGTCGAAAATTTAAGGGGGGTAGATTGTAATACCCCATATGATATATGATATGGATAAGGGTAGGTGGTGTATAGGATCCCACATTGCTTGGGAATGAGAAGTTCTTGCTCTTTATAAGGTTCCAATCACACATATTCCAAAGGAAGTAGTTTTAAATTGTGATACCCCATATGATACGGATAATGGTAGGTGGTATATGAGATCCCACATTGCTTGGGAAGGAGAAGTTCTTGCTCTTTATAAGGTTCCAATGGGGCTCCAATTGTATCATTGACTAGTCCTTTTGGAGCATAGGCCATGTGGTTTGGGCCTTCCATTGGGGTGTTACAAATGGTATCAGAGCCTATCCCAACCAGAAATGTGGGACTTGAGCCGTGCCACCTATAATGGACAGGCCCGACGAGGACGTCAGGAATTTTAGGGGGGTAGATTGTGATACCCCATATGATACGGATAATGGTAGGTGGTATATGAGATCACACATTGCTTGGGAAGGAGAAGTTCTTGCTCTTTATAAGGTTCCAATGGGGCTCCAATTGTATCATTGACTAGTCATTTTGGAGCATAGGCCATGTGGTTTGGGCCTTCCATTGGGTCGTTACAGTGTCATGGAGAGATTCGGCAGCTCAAGACTTCACTTGGGAGAGATAAGTGGACATGAGAGAGCATTACCCGTATCTGTTTGGGTATTATTGACTGTATATCTTGTTCCAAGCAAGTTTTGAGCTGTATCTTGCAATTGTTTTGGAATTAAATGGTTTAAGCTTGTCAATTTCAAGGAACAATTTTTTTTTTTTGGGCGTTGTGGGGGCCCAAACTTGTGTGAGTGTGTGTGTCTGTGACTCCCCCAGATTTCGCTTGGGATCGGACAGACAACTGAAGCGTCGGGACATGCAACACAAGGTTACTTACCCCCGTTCATGACATATAAGATGCAATGTTCCTAACATGCATCTAGCATTATGCAATATTCGCAGCGGATAATAAATTTCTTTCTTTCTTTAGCAACACTATGCACCAAATTGAAATATCCCAAATACTTAAAATATACTTCATACTTAATGACATGTTAAATAACTAAGATCACAACAATAGTCCATATGGTTGTGATCAAAAGAGTGCTGGAGATTGAACTCCACAAATACAAATAGTAATTTGAGGTCTACTGTACTACCATCTACGTCGCACCGTCACTTAGTCGACCGTTTCCAGTTGGTCGATTCCCGGTTCTCCTTCAGATCCTATAACAAAATCTACCATTCGGGAGGAATGGTAGTTGGGACTACCACAGTGAGATTTGATTACAAATCTCAACAAGTTAGTAGAAAACTTCCACACAGGTTAATGATGCATGCATGGCAGTAAAAGCATGAATGCACAATCAAATCATAAGTAATCATAGCATAACTTGACATACAACATAACATAACTGGCATAACTTAAATTGAAACTGAAGCTTAGCATGTACGTGACTTGAAACATAACATGGACTTGAAATATAGCATGAACGTGAACTTAAAATATAACATGGAATTGAAACATAACATGAACGTGGACATGCATAATTTGAACATGAACTTGAGCATGATATAACATAAATGTGAACTTGAAACATAACGTAAACGTGAACATAACATAACATGAACTTGAAACATATTCTTGTCTCATGGGATTACGATGATTGCGTGAACGTAAACTTGAACATAACATAACATAACGTGAACTTGAAACATGGCTTGAACGTAAAATACATGAACTTGAAATCTTATTTAATGGACTTAATCATTAAAGTGACCATATCGGTGCTACACAGGTCCCCTTGAGCCATGTGTCCCTGCCGATTACCGCATCACATCACAGGTTTCTATACCAGCTGTGAGTGCGTTAATACGTACTCCACAGTTGTTGTGGCCCCACGTATTCTACGTGTCACAATTGCTGTGTCTCACGTAGTGTATGCTCCACAGTTATTGTGGCCCCATACTTCATGCTCCACAGTTGTTGTGGCCCCATGACTTATTTGTTTGTGCCACACTTGTTGTGGACACGCGTAACATAATGTGTGGCACCATCGGCGTTAGTGTCTGGCGCGCTCCGGTGACCAGCTAATTAGGCCTCATTCGCAACCTCTTGACTGTACTTCATCAACCCAGGGAATTTCACACCTATTTAGACACTCCAGCGTGAACAAAAGAGTTCCACTAGGATATTACCCCATCCTAGCGCTTAGGGTCGTGATTGACATGAATAACTTAACTGGCATACATGACATTTCGTAACGTGACATAACATGAAGGTGACATAAAAGATAAAAGTCCTGACGTAGCATAACGTGACATGAACGAAAGATGACAGACATAACATACTTCAAGACATAAATGTAACATAGTACATTTCATAACATGGCATATATGTAACATGCAACATTTCGTAACATAGCATATCATATAATAGACAACATTTCTTAATATGGTGTAACATGTGACAGTGAATATTACGTGACATGAAATACATGTAACAGATGGCATACTTAACTTAACATGACATACTTGCAATGTATAGGAATACGTGACAGAATATCGTGTAACAGATGAATAATTCATGACAGAATAAATTCTGTGAAACAGATAAATATCTAATGACTTGGCATGGCACATATGATAACATGCATACATACAATTTAGTTTCCTTACTTATCACTCATACACATTAAACTGATAGTAAGTTAAAAGCTAACTTACCTCGATCGTCGCGTTCTATTAGAATAAAGTGCGAAACACGAGGAAATGTAAGAGGGTATTCTAAAAGTTAGAAATTCATTACTAACAATTACAAATGTGAAAAGAGACAACTTAGAGTAAAATTACCATTTTACCCTCTACTTGTGGCCAAATGACCATTTTGCCCCTAACTTAAGGATTTGACATCCTAATTTCAAAAATTACCAAAATTTACATTCCTCATGTAAGTTTTCTCCCAAACTCAAATATCAACTCAAAAAAATTTAAAACCAATCACAACTATGAAAAAATCACTATGGCCGAAGCCTACATAGGCCATTTGTCTTGATTTTGGTTGCAATTCTATCAAGTTTCAAAACTCATGAATAAACCAAAATCTTGTAACAAAGATCTTCCTATCCTAAGTTTAAAAACTCACTTAAAAAATATCCATTAAGAAAAAGCTAATTATCAACACCAAACTTTTTGTAAAAAGACTCAAACTTTTTAACAAAAAGTAAACTTTAAATCACAAGTTTTGACCTTAATAAAAACATCTCCAAGAATTCCAAAAAAATCAAATCTTACTTCTAACATGTTCATAACATCATCCTAAGATCGAACATGCTTTAAATCATCAAACAAAACTCACCAAAAATCACAAAACAACACTTGGAATTTTTGGTTTTAAACTTAGTCCAAAATAGAAACTGTTTTTCCCAACTAACTTTGATCAATCTCGTGATCCATGGCTTAAAGCCATGTGATCTTCAAACTAGCACATCACATGGTTTAAAAATGTGTCCTAAAGAAGATCCAACCATCAAAGTTAAAATCACATGGCTAATTTAATAAAACATGGATCTAACTCAAAAACATCAAATTTTAGGCCGAACCGAAATCCTCTTGTATAGAAAATCATATCTTTAAAACTAATACTAAATATTTTCGAAATAACATCCTAACATGTATATAAGAGGCTTAGGATCATCATATAAAAATATCAAAGTCTTTGGAATAAGATTAAACCACTAAATATTCAAACTTTCACAAAACATAAACTGTTTTTCCACTTTCAGTTTTCAATTTTCTAACTCTAAGAAAATCTAACATCAAAATCTTTATTAATACAATAAAACCTCAATGAAAATTCATAAACACATGTTAACAACACTCCATAAAATTTTCGGACCAAGATATGTCCATATGCTTGGTCAAAACTTCCAAAACATAACATACTCTCCAATTTCACGCCCGGAATGACCTTTCCATGGTTAAAAATACTTTTGACCAATCAAATGAGCATGGAATGAGACTAATAAGATATCCACAGAAACTAGACTCCAATATGAACAACTTTTATGAAGGAGTCATTGTGAGATAATACTTACAAAGGATCGACCATGGCCACGTAACAAGACCCAGAAATCTGCCCGAGAGAGCTCTTTTGGGTTTCTCTCTAAGAACGGGGGAAAGAAGTGATAAAATGGAATGAAAAGTGCCTTGCACGACTATAGACTCCTGGAGGGGGAAGTTGTGGGCTGGAATGACCCTTGATTGGAGGTGGCTATGTGACATAAAGTGGAGAATAGTGAGGGGCAAAGACTGCCTGCAGCAGCTGTGAAAGATGGAGGTTGATGGAGTGGATTTCTCCTTCACATCAAGGCACTATTGGGTGCAGCCAATGGCAGTGGTGGTCTGCCATGTGGGGGAGGAAACTTCTCCAAGAAGCTTTGCCAAGGTGGCCAATTTCGTGGGCCTTGGTGGGCCCCACCAAGTGGGCTTCAATTTGGGGTTTAAAGGGGGTTTGTTTAGGGTTTGAGATGCTATCAAGCCCAAAATCAATTTTTCTTGGCCCAATCAAATTTCGAAAGTTTAAAAGGTTGGATAATAATGTCATAAAAAGGATTTGATTAATTAATAGCATGTGGAAGTAATTTAATCAAGTGATTAAACACAATACTAGAAATCAGGTTAAAAAGGGTTTGGAGACTAACTTTAGGGTTTGGGGAAACCGTTTAGGATTTCGGTTTCAACCAAGCTTTTAGGGTTTCAATTGGATTCTAACCATTTAGGATTTTGCTAGGGTTGAAATCCTCTTTGGTCTGGCACAATTTAGATGATGAGATGAAACAAAGTTTTGCTTAGGTGACATGATCTCACACCTTGACTTCCTTCACAAATCCATCTAATAGTTCCTCTTTGTACCAAGTCTCTAATATTATTCACTATGTGTGGCTAAGATATTGCCAAGTGTCCAAATAAAACTCCTCCAACCTAATTTGAACATTTCACACTGTGATTTTGAAAACACTGCACTGGGTGCGCTTATCGAGGTTACTATTCAATCCAAAAAAATGCATAATAAACTTAGTACTCAAAAATTCTAGATATTCAGATTAACCTATAGTGAAAATCGTTTACCGAAATTCAACCCCGAAGTGCCCCTAAAAATAATTTCATAATTTCCAACAGACGTTTCGTCCGGAATTATGAAAAATGGTTATTGCGCCATAAAATCCTAAATAATCCAGTGAGTCTAATGGCGTAGACCATAACGCATTCTGACACTTCTAACTATCTCAAATAATTAAACTCAAATTTCTAACACCATAGTGAGTGATAACACTGACTATGTTGACAGACTAAAACCTGTGCGATTGGTCGATTCGTAAAAACTTATAGGATTTTCACGAGATTCCTAAAGTCAATAGAAATTCCACCAATGAATTTCTAGCGGGCTGTTACAATGTATGTTTTCCTTTTGCTAAGCCCAAGTGATTGTAGTAAGTGGGTTCTTTTATTTTTGTGTGTGTTGGGCTGATTTTTTGTGTTATGGGTGCTATTGGAGGGCCCAACCTGTGGGGTATGAAGTGATAGAGCCCACAAACCCCTCCCCCAAACAAAACGACGCCATTTTAGAGCGTAAGCTGAATCAACCTTCCCTCCGTTCAACGACGCCGTTTTGAACCATGGGCAAAAAACCCTAAGGCCTTCCTTTTCTCCTGTACGCCGCATGCCTTCTTCCCCTTTCTTTTTCTCTTCTCTTTTTTTCTTCTTCTTTCCTCCTCTTCTTGTGGCTTTTGACCTGTAGCACCTCCTCCCGTCACCACCTCGCCTTCACCACGTGGTTCCCGTGTAGCGAACATCTTTTTCGTCTACCTCCACCATGTACCTTGCCCAATCCGCGCGACTCTCTCTCTCTCTCTCTCTCCCTTTGCGATCTATGAAGCCTCAACCATGGCAAAGGCATGCCGCCGCTGCCCTCCACCCATTGAGTGCCACGCGTGTGATGCTCGTGGTTCCCCCACCGTCCCGCACCCTCGATCGCAGCTTTGGCTACGTTTACCAAGCCCCAACCCATGGCCTATAAATAGGTCGTGCCTCCCTCACTCAAAACTCACCTCCTTCCTCAAACCTCCTCCCTTCATCCTTCCCATCCTCAGATCTACAACCCCGTAGATTTTAGGAGAGATTTTACCCTACCGCCGTCATGCGCTACCATGAGCAACCGCTCCTAGCCGTGCTCTAGTGGTTGTTCGACCACCTCCTAGCCCTCCCTTTTCCATTCCCACCTTCTTCCTTGGTTCCACCCAACCCGTGAGCTAAAGCTCACTTTAGCCACTGCTTCGCAACACCCACTAGCACATCAAATCTACCACCCCTTAAAATAACCCCATCGTTAGCCCCACTATTCTACCCAGATTCGTCTCTGCCACCACCGTGCTCCGCCCCTCTAGATGCCACAATAGTAAGCCTGGTTACCACTTAACTTGTATATTAATTTTTAGGCCATGAGCAGATTTGACTAATCGTATTCCCTGTCTACGCAGCGACCTGTGCACGTGTTGTGACGCCCCAACCCCCGCTTGGGATTGGATGGTGATTGAAGCATCGGGACATGTAACTCAAGGCTACATACCCCTCATACATGACAATTAAGATGCAATGCACGTATAAATCTAGCAGTATGCTGTAATTGGTAGCGGATAATTCTTTTAACTACACAAGGACGGTGGCAATATAATAATCATGGTATCGAATGTAAGCATCCCAAAAGTTTAAGCTTTCATAATTGTACTCCCAAAATAGATAATTTTTCTACAAACTCCCAAAACACGGGACCATCAAAATATTGTTTCCACAAAAAAAACCATAAAGTCATGTCCTTCTTCCTACTACTACTTCCATGGTCTCCTTCTTTTCTTTTCTTTTTCTTCTAAGGTACTTCTTTAATCTGGCTTCTTTCTCTTTTCCAAAAAGTGGTCATTGTCCATATTCTTCAGCTTCTTCGTCTCTTCTATAAGCTGTAAGGCCTCGAAATTGAGCCGAATGACGTTCTCTATCCTATCCAATAAAAAGGGCTCTAGTGAGCTCTCATTGGTCTTGGGCACCTCCTCGGTGTTACCATTCCACGTTGGGAATGGTAGTGGAAATTACTATAGTAAGATTTCAAGAAATCTCAACAAGTAAACAGTCAACATACAATAAATATCACAAGCTTATAAGCAGACCACAAATAAATGCATGGACATGAACTTTGACGTAAAACTTTGACATATGCAACATAGACTTTTCATAAAACATTTTTTCATCTTTTAGACATCTTAGCACATGTTCATATCATTTTAACTCGAGTTCTTGCTCTTGTCATAACATATCATGCCATTCTTATCATTTCATAACATATCATGCCATTCTTATCATTTCATAACATATTATGTCATTCTTATCATTTCATAACATTTTCATATAGTGATAATATCACATTCTTTCATAACATATCATGGCATAACATAACATATCGTGGCAGGTCATATCGTATCATAACATGGAGCTCAAATGCCTTGTTCATTTCATGATTCACATGGATGGATACATCACGGTTCCCCTAAGCACCGTGTGTTCCCCGCTAGTTACTGCATCAACCAATGATCCACTTCATCGAGGTGACTATGCCTTAACATAAACATATTCTCTTACGGCAGTTCACTTACTTCGCCTTCACTGTATGGCACCCACTAGCTTTAGGTGCAACCTTGCTCCTATATCCTTTCCTCAAGGAACCATTCGAGGCCCATCGACTGTTTGTCATCAACACAGGGGTCTCCACTTGACTTTAAACACACTAGAGTGGACAAGATGTTCCACTAGGGCATTTTCCCGTCCTAGCATTTAAGGTCGTGATAAAACTTACATTGACTCTTTTCTTTTTGAAAACGTAGACTCCAATGCATGAGACACGAACACATGATGTTACACTTTATCATACTCATGCAACATGTATAACCCGAACACATATTGTCCAATTCGCAATATGCATCTCCCAATATGGCTTGAAAACATTAGAACATGCAATCATATGATGAATACATGTAAACATAGTTGAATCATACTTGCCCAAACCCAAAACAGATTCGAATTCCCTTGATATAGCCTTGGCTGAATCATACAAGTCCTCCAAACATGGATTTTCATCATTACAACACATATTCTCATGCTTCTACACATTCATATATCCAAACAAGTATGCATCATATATACATGTCAAAGCCGAAATCCTAACATGGCATATTCGAAATACACTTCAACAAACCATCATGAAAACATAGCATCTCATCCTTTCATCAAAATCGAGCATACACATAACAATATAATGAGATTCAAGAAATGATAAACAAACAAGAGTTCACGAATATATAGAAATGTTATCAAAAGTAAGGTGGAAGTTTACTTACAAAAAAATCCAAAGTATTAAAATAGCAAATCTGAAAACTATATGCAAGACATATTAGAACATGACTAGAGAAACCTTAGTCTTGAAATAAGGGTGAGTGTGAGTGTCTAAGGTTTTCGAAAATGCTTTGCCATGAAAAAAACCCTAGAATCCGAAATCCTTAAAGACAAGAAACCCTAGCCTTTCTTCTAAGTGGTGGTCGTGGCCTTCATTGCCTCTACACTTCATGTTCAAGACCTTGAAACAAAAGAATATTTTTGGGTTCTTCCTTTTCTTGAAGAAAAACCCTAGTTTCTAAAGTGAAAGTACGTGTATATGTGGAAAAACCCTAGAACCGAAACTTGTTGGTGTTGTTTTCCCTCTTGGCCGTGTGTGTATGTGCAAGGAATGGTGGAATGGTTCTTACCTTCTTGTGTTCTTCCTCTAGCCGAATGGTTGAAGAAGTATTCTTGGTGGCTTTTGAAATGGTGAAGAGAATGGTAGCGTTTTGTTGGTGAGAAAGTGTGAGAAAATGTAAGAACTTAGAGAGAAAATAGTAGTAGCCGAAATCCCTTAGAAACAAGGTTGAGAACTTGAGCAAAAGACATCCCATATTTTCGCCAATGCCCTTTTATAGAAGCCTCCATCCCTTCTTGAAATGCCAAAGGCTTGTGCATGGATCACACTTGGCATCTAGACAAAAATATCTCTTCCTCTTCCTTAGGATGGCATTGGAAAACCAAAAGCCTTTCTTACATGTGGCGTGTGGCTTCCTCAAAACCAAAACCCTCTCTTGCCTCACCTTCCCATTATGCCTTTCCTTACTTGTCTAGGTTCAATGTACTTGGTGGCAAAAGAGTCAAAACACATAGCCCAATCTTCCTTGGAACTCCACCTCATGTGCATGGTTGCCATGTGGCAAGTGAGTGTGTGTTCCTTGTGTTGGTCAAAACCCTAGCTCTTCCCTAGATGATCTTTGTCCTTCCCAAGGTGATCCTTGGCCTTCCCCAAGCTTGATTTGCCGCCCCCTCTCTCCTCTCTTGCTCTTCCAACATTCTTCTAGAACATGTCCTTTCCTCTTCCCAAGTAAGATCTTCTTGGAACTCCAAAGGTCTCTTTCTCCATGCTTTGACAAGTGTCAATCTCATAAAAGGGGTTCTTTCATGTGGCTATGTAAGCCCTAACCCTGATGACCTCATCTTCCACTCACACCTTCTAGAACCTCATGCATGCTGGACAAGTGTCACACTTGTCATTTTCATAGGTTTCATTCTAGAAAAGATCAAATTGTTACTCTTGTGCCATGTGGCACCTCTACCAACCTTTAGAAATCACTTTGGGCTTCCAAACCCTAATTTCAACCTAGTTGGCTGAAATCCACATGGGCCTTTTTCGGCTTTTTCCTCTCCTTCCTCTTATGGGCTTCCTAAGTCTAGAATTCTAAGGTCCAAAGCAAAACAAACCTTAAGGCTCTCATCTAACACTTTACATCTTCCAATAACTAAAATAATCTTCAAATAAAATAAGAATGGGGACTTGGCAAAGTCCGGGTTCTCACACATGCACACTCAAAAATTTCATTCGATCCGAAAGGTACTCTAAGTCAGCGTGCTTGATCATCCAGAATTACTCTTCCACTATTGTAAGTAAATTCCTGGATCGACCCTCAAATTTCTAACGTGGATTATTTTGTCATGCGGTTGTGGTTGCAATCTGGTTGTGAATGAGAAGTGGCTGGGGGGCTCTGTGAAGTGTTGGGTTATAAAATTTGTAGTTGTGATGAATGTCGGCCTAGGGCCGGGTGGAGCATTGGGAATCAAGTGGAGTTTGGGGAATT
This sequence comes from Juglans regia, assembly GCF_001411555.2. Taxonomy (NCBI): domain Eukaryota; kingdom Viridiplantae; phylum Streptophyta; class Magnoliopsida; order Fagales; family Juglandaceae; genus Juglans; species Juglans regia. The sequence goes on along the minus strand of NC_049909.1, from coordinate 7,801,951 downwards.
ATGAATTTGTTGGAGTTGTGACAACTGTGATGTTTGCATGATGTTTGTTTGTGCTATGCCATACCATACAATAATTGCCTGTCATGCATTTGTATTTTTAATTGTTATTGCTTGTCATGATATTAATATTGTGCTATGTTCTATGGTTGTGATGTAAACCTAGTAAAACTGGGGTTTTGGTGTCAAAGGATTAAAAGTATTTTTGTGAGTGCGTGCATATCACAACCCCAAGCCGAGGTGGGGTATTATCTCAGTGGAGCTCCTATGGTTACTCGGGAGCATGTAAAACTGAGTAACATCCCCTGGACTGTCGCTGGGTGACAGTTGGCTCAACCAAGACGGTAATGCTCTTGGCACAACCTCATGGCCCCTCTGCTGGCAGGGGCTAGAGGATGTCTGGTACGTACCTACCGGGCGCAAAGCTGGGCATTGCTCGTCATGAAGTAACATGCACGATTTTTACCCATGGTGTGATGAAGGGAGCCAGAGTGTGCGGATGGTCTTGAGGGGAGATCATGGTGCACACTGTAATAAATGGTTGTAAATTGGGAATAAATGAAATTTTTGGAGTGAGTGGCTATAATTAAATGTTATTATTTTTGTAAGGTCACAAAATGGGTATTTTGGGAAAGTCTCTCATGACTGTTGTGCATGTTTGTTTGTATGCTTCCATATTTGAAATTCTTGGTTGTTGATCTGTGGATTTATTTGCTGAGATTGCGAGATCTCATTGTGGTATTCCCACCTACGGTTCCGCTGAACCATAGACTTTGATGCAGAGGGTAGTTTTGAGCCTAATAGACCAACCCCACCTGAGGAGTGATGACCTGGGGTTTATTTCTATTGTAGTTGATGGACTTCTATTTTTATTCTTTTTTTTATCAGTTGGATGACAGTAATAACTTTATGGAGGACTTCTTGTTGATTTGTATTTTAATTTTCTGGTACTTAGTTTCAGACTGCTTTATTTTTTTCTGCTGCATTTATAAACTGTACACATATTGCATGTCCACACACACTTGCACTTGGCGACGGGGTGTGTGACCCAAGTGGCCATCACCACGGTGTCGCAACTCCTACCAAATCACATGTGGGGGTCGAGGGCGCCACATCCAAAACTCACTAAAATTTACATTCCTGGTGTAAACTTTTTCCTAAATCCAAAAATCTAATCATAAAAAATTAAAACAAATTACAACTAGAAGAACTTCACTATGGCCGAACCACTCTAAGGCAAAAATCAACACTTTGTTGCATATTTGACCTTCAAACACACTTTCATGCATAAACCAATTTTACCAACTTCCAAAAATCATATCTTAAGTTCTAAAATCGTGCTAAGTGTGACACCCCCAAACCCCCGCTTGGGATGTAATAGAGACTTGAACCGTCGGGACATACAACACAAGGTTACATACTCCCCTATTCATGGCAGTTAATATGCAGTGCATCATAGTATGCAACTAGCAGTATACAATAATCGCAATGGAATAAGGGTGGTTAGTTATAAGTCATGCCAAAGTGAACTAAAACATCCCAATAGCATTAATAACCATCATAAGTTCAAACTTAAAGATAGAATTTCCTTAATACAAAATACTTAATCCAAGTTCAAGGGTTACATCAATTATTTCATACGCTCAGAAGTATGAAGAGACAATGCTTATAAGCATCAAAATTATATCGGGTCTTTGTTCATGGTTTGGCTCCTCTTCAACCATCTGTATCCAGTGGTCCTTCTTGTTCTTCCTTTACTGGTCCTGACACAACTTCTATCATTTCGGGGGGAAACATAGTGGGTCCACAAGGGTGAGATTTACTTGAAATCTCAGTAAGTTAAACAACCAACTTGCACAGAGACAAGATATGCATGATTAATGATAAACATCAAATGCATGCAATGATATGTAGAAAATAAAAATCCGTATTTGTCTTCCATCCAGGTTCCTCAACATTTTCAGAAAAACATTGATGCACTTTCTTTTTCAGAGAACATTTTCACTTTCTCATTTAAAAAAAATGACATTTTGAAAGAGAACATTTCATACCTCATTGCTTTCAAAAATCATAATATTTTATCATTATTAAAGCCATCATTAACATACGCATAGTAGCAACACGATTCCCCATATGCACCGTGAGCACCTACTGGTGAGCGTAGCACAACTCATATTGACACTACATCTTTGTCTGCAGATATCGTTCTCAATGCATTAGTAATATAACATAACATCGTCATAACATCATAACATATACACCAACCAGCATTAGGTGTTATAACATTTGATTTCGCTCTGGCGTTCTTTAAAAAGAACCCATTCCAAACCCGTTGACTATTCTTTTACCACTCCATTTTTAAACACTCTAGAGTAGATAGAGAAGTTCCACTAGGATAATTCCTCATCCTAACGTTTGGAGTCGTGACAAAAATTATTTTCATGCTTATGCTTGAAAAAAGTATTTCATGACATGTGCAACCTTTTCTAAACTTAGCCAAAATTCACTCCAACACTTGAAAACAAGGCTTGACATGTAAACTAAGATCAAGGACAAGAAAACTTACAAATTTAGTAGCCCACTCAAGCTCCTAGCACAAGAACTCTCAAGATCATCCAAGAACACTCAAACTCGCTCACTTTTCGGTTTCTCTCAAGACTAAGGGGGAAGATTGCTCTCTATGCTCAAGGGGAAGCTGGAGAGGAGGTGTGGAAGAATGAGAGAGTGAACGAGCCTTTTATATATGGCCAAGAGGGTAGAGGCGTTGGCCTTGGTCTAAGGGGATTAGTTGAGATGGGAGGTGGTGTAAGGGCTAATTTTTTCCAGATTTCAGTCCATTATCTTGTGTCATCTTGTGTAGACCAAAACAGTGCCCTAAACCACCATGATTTCACTTCTACAGTTGTTACATTGCTCCTATGGGGGCTGGTCAAGTCATGGTACAGAAGAAAAGAAATAAAAATACAAAATCATCATACACAAGCAAACAGGTTCAATGGTGGTTTCCTTGGGCAAATTTCGGTTTTGTGCTTTCTTTGGCTGAAAAGAATGAGTCCAAAGCTCATGGTGACCATGAGGACCTCTTGAGGATTTGGTGGTTAAGGAGGTGGAGTGGGTTGGTGGCTCAGCCAAGGGCAAATGGGTTGTTGAATCTCAACCAAATCAGTTTGCAACCAACTAGCTTCCTAGGTGCAATCGATTTGGTGTTTTGGTATGGTTCTTGAAACCAAACTCATCCAAAGCTTGGTCTGGGTTCAAAGGAGTCTCATGAGATGTGTAAGGACTATAGTGCCCTTGAGAAAAAGGCACAAAAAGATTGGACTTAAGGGCAAAACAGTCCATGCACTCAAAGCACACATGTGTGCCAATCGGTGTAGTTTTGGGGTTTGATATGTCATTTCCTCTAATGACATGTGTGGAGATTTATCTAGGGTTTTAGTATGATCTAAGAGTGATGTAATTGAGTAATAAAATAAGAAAATTTCAGATCAAAAGGTAAAAAAATTTTAAGAAAGAAAATTAAGTTTCAAAACATGGTTTAAAGATCATTAATCTTGAGTAAGTTGATTAATGGTCTTAACCAATTTTAAAACTTAATTTGGGTACTTAAGGTATGACATGTGCTTAAGAAAACTAATGGTATGGTGTATTGGACTTTCAAAATAAGAGTGAAATAGAACAAAACAAGGCTTTGGGCCTTGTGGGCTTAAAAGGGCCATGAGTGTGGGTTAATGGTCCAAGGGCTTTTGGGTTTGAATGAATGGGGGGCCTTGTTTCCAGATTTTAAGGAATTAAAATAGACCTCAAGATCCACAAAGATGGGGCTTACCTTGACATAATTGGGTCATGGGTCAAACCTATACCATGCTTGGCCCAAAAAGGCCTTATGCCTTCCTCATACTTGGGCCAAGACTATCCTACCAAGTCTTGCACTCCTATGAGGCTTGTTTTAGGGATTCTAAGGATTGGCCCATAAATGTCCTAAGGTTCTAAAGGCCTTAATAGGATTACTAATGGGTTTGTTTCTCTAATCTTTCATGCTTAATAAGTTGGGCCTAATACCTCCACTCTTACTAAGTTAGGCCGAATGGTCTTATGTCCTTTTCATTGGGCATATTTTCTAGAGTCCTCCAAGAAAGACTTAAAAACTTTATATCTCTCATGTTGGGACCTAAGGCTCTTTAACATCTCAACCTTAGCCCCATCACATCCTTAGTGCATTAGGGCCCTAAAGTCTTATGTCCACCAAGTGGGGCCTAAACCTTATTGCCTCTCCTAAGCCTCTATACCCAAAAAGCTTGGGGCCTTAGTAAACCACTCTTTGGGCCTTCTCCAATTCCATCAAATATTCAACCCAAATTGCTTAGCCCATTAATGTGGCAACCATCCAATATGCCATGTGTTATTCCCTTATGGGCCTCTTGGCTTCTTATTCTCAAAATTAATAAAGCACTTAAAATTCTCCAAAATAAAATTACTAACCAATCAAGCTCCAAAAATTTCATTTTTTCTCAAGATCAATATTGCACTAAAATTTTCTAATAATTCTTCTAAACCCAAAGTATACGGCCTTTTTGCCTACTCAAGTATCCAAAATTGATCTTATTCTCAAATAGCCCAACTCCTAATTAACTAAGATTAATGCTACTAAGGTCAAGGCCTAAGGAGCTTTTTAGACGGGGTCTTACACTAAGATATCAAAATATACATTCCATAAAAATCATAAACTCCTTGTATCAATAAGCATGCCAAAACATTAAGTTTTGACCAAATAGAACAATCCTTGATGTTCTTGGTCTAACAATCTTCAAATCAACTCCAAACACTCCAAAAGTTCATAAACAAACTCTTAAGATGTCTATATGTCAATTCTAAGAAAAATCATGCTTGAACAAACAAGTCAAAAACCACAAAAATCACAAAACATCAACCAACATAATCAATTTGCATGCTAACTTCAAAACCAAGTACCACATGTTTTGATTTTAGAGCAAACCGCTAGATCCTAGTTTCTCATGAAATAAATCCTCAAGAAATAAAATAATATACCTCATATTTAAGTTTTACACATGATCTATGCATTAAAACTAAGATCACATGGCAAAAATTGCATAAAACACAAAGCAAATCGTGACCCTCTAGTGTCCTAAACGAACCATTTCATCCAGATCAAAACCATTAATCTCCAAAAATGACCTCCTAAAATATAGATCAAGGTCCTAAGATCAACATATGTGAATATCAAGACCATAGAATCATGCCTTCAAAATTGAAACTATTTTTACACCTCCAGTTTCCAACTTTCTAAAATCATGCAAAACACTTAGTAAAAACTCTTAACATGCAACAGATCTAAATCCAACTTGCATGTTAATATGTTAGATCTAAACCATAAAAAGATAGGACCAAGATCTTGCGAAAAACTTCATTAAAAAAATCAAAGATCCACACAATATCCAGATTGTCACCCAGTATAACCTTTGCATGCTTAAACATGCTTTTTACTAATCAAAACGCCATGTAAAATTACATACAAAAGACCAATGGAAACTAGACTCAAAGAGGAACAAATTATATGTAGGTAGTTTCGTGATAATCTACATAGAAAGACTTTGCAAATTCAAGCAAGAATAGCCAGAAAAGTTGTCTGAAATCTCCTATAGAGTTCTCTCCAAGAAAGCAAAGTGAAAGTGACCAAAACATTAAAAAAAAAAAGCCATGGATGACATATGTAGAGCTGGGGGGCTGAGAGGGGATGTGAGAGTGACCACTTGTGGTGGTCTTGTTAGCCAAAACCATAGGCAGCAGCACTGTTTTCTACCTTGGAAGCTATCGTGTGATGGGTGGTGGTGAGGTGGCTAATTGACCTCCCATCAACCACTATTTGGGATTGACAAGGGTAGCGGAAGTACACTCATGACAATAGGGAAACTTCCTCAAGATGCCTTGCATAGGTGGAGCTTTTCGGTGGGCCTTAGTGGGCCTAAACCGATTGGGCCTCATATGGTTTCAATAGGGTTTGGTTTGGATTTCAGTTTCTAATAAGCCCAAACCCAATTTTTCTTGGCCCAATGAAATTACCAAAGTATAAAAGAATAAATAAGAGTGTAATGACATGAATTTAAATGGCTAATAGCTTTTGGAAATGATTTAATCAAGTGATTAATCACTAAACTAAAACCGGCCAACACTAAGGATTTGGGATTTGGAAAAACCGTTTAGGGTTTTGATTTTCATCAATATTTGGGGGTTTCAATTGAATCCTCTTTAAAACTGTATAGTTAGATGGAATAGTGTTTGGCTTAGGTGGCGTGATCACAATGCTTGATTTTCCTTCATTTCCTTCACATTTCCATCTCATGGTGTCTTGGTGCCAAGTGTCCTATACTATTCTCCAAATATGGCTAAGATCTTTCCATGTGTCCAGATAAAACTTCTCTAGTCTGGTTTGGACAATCCACACTGTGATTTGAAAACGACTGGACTAAGTGCTTAACACGAGTTATTATTCACTCCAAAATTGGTGAAAATAACTTTGCACTATAAAATCCTAAATAATCATACAAAACTAATAGTGCAATTCATTTCACGAAGTTCGACTCATAAGCGCCTTGAATAAATCAAAATGCATTTTCAAACAACTATCATCTGGAAAACGAAAATCATTTGTTACATGGTAAAATCTTAAATATTCATATGAGACTAATGGCACAAACCATTTCTTAATCCTATACTCCTAGGTAGCTAAAATAAATAAAATTGCATTTATGTCGCCAAAGTGGGTAAGAAACGGACTAAGCCGGTAGACTAAACCTATGTGATTACTAGATTCGTGAGACATTTATGAGATTTTCACAACGTTCCTGAAACCTAAAGAAATTCATCCATTGAATTTATGGGAGGTTGTTACACCACGAACCTCACAACTATCAAGAGGCTAGTGCTAACCATCTTTGGTAGAAAGAAATGTTAGATGAGTTGAATGTCCTTACCAAAAATCTTACTTAGGATCCAGTGGATTTGCCTCTTAGGAAAATTGCAGCTGGATGTAAGTGGGTCTACAAAATCAAGACCCGTGTACATGGATCCTTGGAACAATATAAGGCACACCTAGTGGCATAAGGCTTTGTCCAGGAGTATGGTATTGATTATGAAGAAACAATTTCTTTTGTTGCCCGACTTACCTCTATTAGATCATTGATAGCAATTGTAGGTATTCGCAATTGGAAATTGTTTCAAATAGATATAAAAAAAACATTTCTCAATGATGATCTCGTAGAAGAAGTATATATGCATCTTCCACCTGGCTATGAACATCTTCCACATCAAGTTTGACATCTTTGTCGTGCTCTCTATGGGCTCAAGCTTGCTCTTGTGCTTGGTTTGTGAAATTAAGCTTCGTAGTTGCTAAGCAAGGATTTGTTCCCAGATCATACTTCGTATGACTCTATATTTTTTCCTGATCTACTGATACTGGTATTAATATTATCCTTGTCTATGTTAATGACATGATTGTTATAAGAGATGACATTACTAGCATCAGAGGCCTTCACCTTTTTCTTAGTCAGAGTTTTGAATGAAGGATTTGGGAAACGTAAGCTACTTTCTTGGCCTTGCGGTTACATCAAGCATAAATGGGTATTATCTTTCCCAAGCCAAATATGTTTCTAAGTCACTTAAAGTTAAGTTGACTGATAATAAGATAACTAGCAATCCTCTTTAATATAATGCTAATCTTTTTGCCCACGAAGTTATGCCTCTTTTTTATCCCACACTCTACAAACAGTTGGTTGGTATATTTATTTCACCGTTACATGGTTAGATATTTCTTATGCCGTTCATTTGGTCAATCAATTTATGAGTGAATCGTGCTCCACTCATTATATTGCTGTTCTTCGTATTTTGCACTATGTCAAGTAGACTTTATTACATGGACTCACTTCTCATCACACTCTTCCCTTGAGCTCCATCACTAGCTACTGACTCTTCCTCAAGACATCTATGATTTCTCAGTGTAGCAAGAAATACTCAATTGCTTCTCAATCTAGTATTGAGGTTTACTATCTCGCACTAGCCAACACCAGCTCTAAACTCTTGTGGCTTCGATGGCTCTTAGCAGACATGCACGCATTCCGCTGAAGACTAGATCTGTGACGCCTCCAAATTCTACTTGGGATAGGACGGACATCTGAAGCATCGAGACATGCAACACAAGGTTACCTGTCCTCGTTCATGACATATAAGATGCAATTTTCCTAACATACATCTAGCATTATGCAATATTCACAACAGATAATTTTTATTTTTTTAGTAATATTAAGCAGAAAACTTATAATATCCCAAATAGTTAAAACAAAACCCATGCATACTTAATGAAATAAGCATCCACGATTACAGCACGGTCTCAAAAAACTGTAATCTCAAAACAACGGAAATCTGGCTCCATAATTACATTGTCAAACAACATTATTGGGCTAGTTCATTGAGTAACTCACGTAACTCAACTAACGATGCCGGAATACTATCCAAAGATCTAACTATAGAGGCTGCAAACTCCGCATTTCATCTACGGCATCTAGTCTACCTCCTCCAGTCTGCCAATGTATGTTCCCTGCTTTGATCCTGACACATCGCCTACCATTCGAGGGGAATGGTAGTTGGGACTACCATGGTGAGATTTGATTACAAATCACAGCAAGTTAATAGGAAACTTCCACACAGGCTAATGATGCATACATGACAGTAAAAGTATGAATGCATAATCAAAGTCATAAGTATAGCATAACTTGACATATAGCATGACATAAATCACATAACTTGAACTAAAATTGAAACTTAGCTTTGCGTGACATGACATGACATGTACGTGAACTTAAAACATAACATGGACTAGCAACATAGCATGAACGTCAACTTAAAACATATCATGGACTTGAAACACAGCATGAACGTGAACATACATAATTTGAACATCAACTTGAACATAATATGAACCTGAGCATAATATACATAAACGTGAACTTGAAACATAACGTGAAGGTAAACATAACCAGACATGAATGTGAACTTGAAATATGATATGGCCTTGAAACATAGTGTGAATGTGAGCATACATAACATGAACATGAACTTGAACATAACATAACGTGAAACATGATTTGAACTTGAAATATATTAATTTGGAATCATATTTCAATAGTCTTAATTAATAAAAGTGACCATACGGGTGCTACACAGGTCCTTTTAAGCCATGTGACCCAGCCAATTACCGCATAATAACACAGGTATCTATACCAATTGTGAGTGCGTTAATACGTACTCCATAATTGTTGTCGCCCCACATATTCTACGTGTCACAATCGTTGTGTCTCACATAGTGTATGCTCTACAGTTGTTGTGGCCCCATGAATTGTTTGTGCAACACTTGCTGTGAACACACGTAAAACAAAGTGTGGCTCCATTAGTGTTAATGCATGGTGCGCTCCAGTGACTAGCTAGTTAGGCCTCATTCGCAACTTGTTGATTGTACTTTGTCAATCTAGGGAATTTCACACATATTTAGATGCTCCAGCATGAACAAATGAGTTACACTAGGATATTACCTCCTCATAACGCTTATGGCCGTGATTGAAATGAATAACTTAACAATATTATTCTCGAGATACACAAACTGTATTCGAGACGGGATGACATGAACAGAGAAAGATAGAAGTCCTGAAATAGCGTAACGTGACATGAACATAAGATGACAGACATGACATTTTTTGAGACATAAATATAACAGACAACATTTCATAACATGGCATACATGTAACAGACAATATTTCGTAACATGACATACCATATAACAGACAATATTTTGTAACATGACATAATATGTGATAATGAATATTACATGACATACATGTAATAGATGTCATACATAATGTGGCATACATAATGTGGCATACTTGCAATAGATAGTAATATGAGAGAGAATATATTATGTAACAGATAAATTTTTTGTGAAAGACTAATTTGTGTAACAGATAAACATGTGATGACATGGCATGGTATGGCATATATAACAACATACGAACATAAACTGGAATTCCCTTACCCATCACACATACACAGTAAACTGATAGTAAGTTAAGAGCTAACTTATCTCGATCGTCACGTTCTACGAGAATAAAGCTTGAAACATGAGCAACTGTAAGTGGATATTCTAAAAGTTAAAAATTTAATTACTAACAATTAGAAATGTGAAAATAGACAACTTAGACAAAAATTACCATTTTACCCTCTAGATGTGGAAAAATGACTATTTTACCCCTAACTTAAGGATTTCACATCTTAACTCCAAAAATTACCAAAATTTACATTCCTTATGTAAATTTTGTCCTAGGCTCAAATATCAACTCAAAAAAATTTAAAACCATTCACAACTATGGAAAACCCACTATTGCTGAAACGTTCATAGGTCATTTTTCTTGATTTTGGTTGCAATTTCTTCCATCTTCAAAACTCATTATTAAACCAAAATTTTGTAACAAAGATCATCCTATCCTAAGTTTAAAAACACACTTTTTGTAAGAAGACCCAAACTTTTTAACAAAAAGTAAACCCTTAAATCTCAAGTTTTGACTTTAATAAAAATATCTCCAAGAATTCCAAAAAATCAAATCTTACTTCTAACATATTCATAACATCATCCTAAGATCAATCATGCTTTAAATCATCCAACAGAAGTCACCAAAAAATCACAAAACAACACTTGGAGTTTTTGGTTTTACACTTAGTCCAAAAACAAAAACTTTTCTCTCAACTAACTTTGATCAATCTCTTGATCCATGGCTTAAAGACTTGTGATCTTCAAACTAAAATATCACATTGTTTAAAAATGTGTCTTAAATAAGATCCAACCATCAAACTTAAAGTCACATGGCTAAAACCCAATAAAACATGGATCTAACCCAAAAACATCATATCTTAGGCTTAACAGAAATTCTCTTGCATAGAAAAATTATAACTTCAGAAATAATACTAAATATCTTCAAAATAACATCTTAACTTGTATATAAGAGGCTTAGGATCATCACATAAAAATATCAAAGCCTTTGGAATAAGATTAAACCACGAAATATTCAAACTTTCTCCAAACAAAAATTGTTTTTCCACTTCCAGTTTTCAAGTTTCTAGATCTAAGCAAATCTATCATCAAAAACTTTAGTTATGCAAGAAAACCTCAATGAAAATTCATAAATACATGCTAAAAATACTCCATAAAATTTTCGGACTAAGATATGTCAATTAGCTTGGTCAAAAATTTCAAAACATAGCATACTCTTCAGTTACACTCCCAGAATGACCTTTGCATGGTTAAAAATATTTTTGACCAACAAATGATCATATAATGAGACTAATAAGATATCCACGGAAACTAAACTCAAAGACAAATAACTTTTATGATGGAGTAATCAGGCAAAAATACTTTCGAAGGGTAAAAAATCTCCCCATAAAATGACCCAGAAATTTGCCCGAGAGAGCTCTTTTGAGTTTCTCTCTAAGAACGGGGTGAAGAAGTGATAAAAGGGAGTGAATTGTGTCTTGCACGACTTTAGACTCCTGGAGGGGGAAGTTATGGGCTTGAATGACCCTTGATTGGAGGTGGCTATGTGACATAAAGTGGAGAATAGTGAGGGGCAAGGACTGCCTGCAGCAGCTGTGAGATATGGAGGTTGATGGGGTGGATTTCTCCTTCACATCAAAGCACTATTGGGTGTAGCCAATGGTAGTGAATAGTTTGCCATGTGGGGGAGGAAACTCCTTCAAGAAGCTTTGCCAAGGTGGCCAAATTCGTGGGCCTTGGTGAACCTCAACTAAGTGGGCTTCAATTTGGGATTTAAATGGGGTTCCTAAAATCAATAGAAGTTCCACCAGTGAATTTCTAGCGGGCTATTACATCCTCCCCTCCTAAAAAAAAGATTTCTTCCTCGAAATCGATGCAAGTACATTCATAAAACATGCTCAAAAGAAGAAGTTGTTTACCAACCTACTATCCATCACTATATGTCTCATCATGCTCAAGGGGTAGGTAATGTTATTCCTGAGGTAACGCCTTCCTCTCATAGTCAACACTATTCTTATTTATAACCATCACATGGTTACACAAAATAACTACCACTATAACATAAGGGTATAACACTAATGACTTCTAGGCTAACCTTCTAGGATACTGAATCCTTGGTAAATGAAATCACTATTCTCCTTACTATTCAAATAATTATCCACAATGTATATATATCTACCATTCTTAACTCGCTCTCTGTCTCAAATCATATCAGTTTGGACTGGAAGTCTTCCACAAAGTAGGTTAAGTCATACCAGCATACTCTCTAAATCTAAAACTTCAAGTATTCACGCAGTTCAATTTGGAAGAACTTAATCCATACACAACTAAATTCACTTTCTCTATTTCCTCAAGAAATTCTATCTACCTAGGACTAGCTTACTCCTTCATAATCACAACAAATCATTCCTCCTCCTAGGTGGTACCACGATAAACGATCAGCTATTTACCTCAACTCAAGACTTTATCTCTTATGATTAGCCTAGCTCTTCTATCTATCATAAGATGCCTCTTATTCTGACTTTAATCAAAAGAATATGTTCCTACTGTTCACGTAAAACCTTAAGACCAAGATTTACTGCCTATATAAAAGTCTCCAATATAATGTTGATCTACATTTTCCACAGGCACAATGTTTTTCCAAAAACACTTAATGGCAGCTAGATAAAACTATCATCATCAGTGAATCCTACTATAGCCAAAGCCTTTCCCAAACACTTTACTCTTCCGAACACAAATTCCTTTGGATTCTCAAAATCAAAACAACTCCAAATATGCAGAATACTAATTTATCAACCTTTAATATCCTTCCTCCAACTGCTAAATGGTATTTTATATCTACATTGATATGAACAATAATACTCTTAATGAGAATTGTTACTCTTACCACCTGGGTAACAATTCGGATTCTGAACTAAACTCTCATTTAATACCACAATCACTAAAAACAGTGACTCACTTGAATCAATAGCGTACACATTACAAACTTCAATGACTTCACATTCCCCAAAATAGCAATAATGCAACCATACAATCAATTGCAATCAAATCAACCTTATATAAGCTTAACAATACCTAGGTTTTAGAAAAATACTAGTGACGGTGCCAGCTTCTTCAGTTCCTGGGGCGTCAGCATCTGCATCTCCCTGAGTGATAGCATACACTCTCATGGGCACGTGCTACCTCGGCTTTGGTTTGTAGCCGCTGTTGAGAGAAACCCCCTTTCTTCCATTCCTCAAAGCAACACTAGGACAATCTTAGATCATATGACCCAATTGGCCACACCTTAAATAAGTTCCCAATGCGATTCTGCACTGACCTCCATGGTGTTTACCGCACTCTCCACAAGGTGAAAATGTGATCGGCATTGAGCTCCCAGCCTTAATGCCTTTTCCTTTATCTGATCCAATAAACATCTTCTTCCTTTTTGAACTTTCTTCAGCAGCATATGATGAAGTCCTCTTTCTTTTCGAAATGATCAGGGCAGTCGAACCCTTCTGCTCTGTCTCTGCTATCGCGGCCACGTTTACCAACTCTTAGTAATTCTCTATTCTTAGGCAAGCTACTTGGCTATGGATCCTTGGCTAAAAATCCAGCTTGAAACTTTTGTGCTTGCATCCTTTGAGTAGAAATCAAGTGTGGTGCAAACCTTCATAACACCATAACTTTAGCGGCATACTGCTCTACGGTCAAACTGCCTTGAGTTAAAGTCGTGAACTCTTGCGCATTCAGCTATTTTACAGAATCTGGGAAGAATCTGTTGTTGAACTCTTCCTTAAATCTCTCCCAAGACAGTGCAGCCAAACTTCCTAGTTCCCTAACTAGAAGCTGCCTTCGCGTATCCCACCATATTCTAGCTTCTCCTCGGAATAAGTATCCAGGATATAGAACCTTCTGGTCCTCAGTACATCCACATATCTCATATGTCCTTCAGAGATCCATAATCCATTTCTTGACTTTCAGTTGCTCTTCATTACTAGAAAAGTTTGGATAACAATGGATCAAGAACTTCTCACACAAACAACCCCTGACTTCGGGTCTGGGTACGTGTACTTGCTACTGTTGCTGTTGTCTAAGCATGTTAGCCAACAGACATACAGCTTCAGCTAATCCTCCATCCATCGGGGGATTCTGATTCTCCTGATTTGTGGCTCCCTCAGGGTTCTGAGGTATCCTACCGCGAGTCATGTGTCACTTCTAGAAACACACTAGTACATGTATTACGACCATATACTATCTCTTATACTTTAAGAAATCCAAGCCTAATGAATACTAAAATTTTAAGGCTAATATTTAGTGCATTTCCTAAGTACATGTGGATTTACAACCCAGAGACGTATTGCTCTGATACCACCTTGTGACGCCCCCAGATTTCACTTGGGATTGGACGGCCATCTGAAGCGTCGGGATATGCAACACAAGGTTACCTGCCCCGGTTCATGACATATAAGATGTAATGTTCCTAACATGCATCTAGCATTATGCAATATTTGCAACGAATAATTTTTTTTTCTTTTTAGCAATACTAAGTAGCAAACTAATAATATCTCAAATAGTTAAAACATAACCCATGCATACTTACAGCACGGTCTCAGAACACTGTAATCTCAAAACAATGGTGACCTGGCTCCATAATTACATTGCCAAAATACACAATTGAGCTAGCTCGTTGAGTAATTCTCATAACTCGACTAACGATGCTAGAATACTATCCAAAGATCTACTATAGAGGCTGCAAGCTCTGCGTTGCGTCTACGGCGTCTAGTCAACCTCCACCAGACTGACAATGTCAGTTCCCTGCTCTGTTCTTGACACATCGCCTACCATTCGGGGGGAATGGTAGTTGGGACTACCACGATGGGATTTGATTACAAATCTCAACAAGTTAACAAAAAACTTCCACACAGGTTAATGATGCATGCATGACAGTAAAAGCATGAATGCATAATCAAAGTCATAAGTAAGCATAACAGAACTTGACATATAGCATGGCATAAATGACATAACTTGGACTAAAAATAAAACTTAGCTTGACGTGACATGACATGTACGTGAACTTAAACCATAACATGGACTAGCAACATAGCATGAACGTGAACTTGAAATATAACATGGACTTGAAACATAGCACGAACGTGAACATACATAATTTGAACATGAACTTGAACATAACATGAGCCTGAGCATAACATAACATAAACGTGAACTTGAAACATAACGTGGACGTAAATATGACATAATATAAACGTGAACATAACCTAACATGAACGTGAACTTGAAACATAGCATGAACGTGAGCACACATAACATGAACGTGAATTTGAACACAACATAACGTGAAACATGACTTGAACGTGAAATACATGAATTTGGAATCTTATTCAATAGACTTAATTAGTAAAAGTGACCATACGGGTGCGACACGGGTCCCCTTAAGCCGTGTGTCCCTGTCGATTATCACAACCATAATTTTGAATTTCGTTCCGTACCGGCCGGTATGGTCGAAATTTTTCATACCGGCCGTCCGACCGGTATAGGGACTATATACATTTCGTACCGGCCAAAATACCGGCCGATATTTCGGCCAGTATTTTTTTTTTTTTTTTCATTTTTTCAAACTACAAGTTTATTTTTTAACCCTCAATTCAGACTAGACTATTTATAATTTATATATATATGTATTTATATATAATTTATTTATATATAGACTATTATTTTCAAATATAATTTTTATATATAATTTATTTATATATCGACTATTTCGAAATGTTATCCCGAAACGCTATCCCGAAACGGTACCGTTACCGAAATATTTCGTTCCAGTGCCTTGACCGGTACAGCGTCCGTTATCGAGATATGTCCATTAGCTTGATCAAAAATTCCAAAACATGACATACTCTCCAGTTTCACGCCCAGCATGACATTTTCATGGTTAAAAATACTTTTGACCAATCAAATGAGCATATAATGAAACTAATAAGATATCCACGGAAACGACACTCAAAGACGAACTTTTATGAAGGAGACATTGTGCAAAAATACCTAAAAATGATCAAAAAGCTCCACGCAAAAAGACCCAGAAATCTGCCCTAGAGAGCTCTTTTGAGTTTCTCTCTAAGAACAGGGTGAATAAGTGATAAAAGGAGTGAATTGTGTCTTGCACAACTTTAGACTCCTGAAAGGGGAAGTTATGGGCTTGGATGACCCTTGATTAGATGTGGCTATGTGACATAAAGTAGAGAATAGTGAGGGGTAAAGACTGCCTGCATCAGTTGTGAGATATGGAAGTTGATGGGGTGGATTTCTCCTTCACATCAAGGCACTATTGGGTGTAGCAAATGGCAGTGAATGGTCTGCCATGTGGGGGAAGAAAATTCTTCAAGAAGCTTTGCCAAGGTGGCCAAATTCGTGGACCTTGGTGGGCCTTAACCTAGTGGGCTTCAATTTGGAGTTTAAATGGGATTCCTAAGATCAATAGAAATTCCACCAGTGAATTTTTAGCTGACTGTTACAAGTTCTCTCATTCATTGTGATAAGCAGAGTGCTATACAGATTGCTCATAATGGTGTCTTCCATGAACGTGTCAAGCATATCGAGATTGATTTTCATTTTATCCATCATCACCTTTAGCAAGGCACTTTGCATCTTTGCTCTGTATCCTTTTAAAATAATATTGCTGAAATTTTTATAAAATATCATCCGCCAGTTTAGCTTGGTACCCTTATTTCCAAACTCCAGTTGACTCCACCATATTGAATTTGAGTGAGGATGTTAGCGTATGTTTACCAGCCTTAATTAGATTATTATGTTGTATAATATTCTACGAATATTAAGGTCATATTCTGTCAATATTCCAGGTCACGATATTTTGCATTTAGGTATTTATTGTATTTCCTTTATAACACATCTTAATACACTATAAATACGTCGCCCCTATGCATTTGCAATACATGTTGAATATACAGAAATTTCTCACATATAGTTTTCTACTCAAGTTTTCCAATTCCCCCCAACACTGACGAGTTATTGCATGAAATATGCTGAAGTATTCCAATGCCTTCAAATATTGACAAGTTATGACTTGCTAGTATTCAAATACTCCACATTCATATATCCTTGTGCATATTGTACATTAGATGCTCGATCGTCAATAAAAGTTATTCCTTGCTGCAACAGCATCAGACTTGTGAAGTCTTGCTTAAACTTTACCATCTGTCTAAATTCATATATGTCAATTCCATTTGATATGAATCTTTCCCGGTAACCTTAACACTTAGGTGAGAGCTAGAAACTCTCGAACTCTTGACCCAGCAATTTGAGGATCAGCCCCCTAGCTTGTAACATAATAGCTAAGTCTTCTTTATTTTATCATATTCATCAGTCTCACAAGAAGCGAGAATACCCCAACGTAAAATTACTCAATATTCAATTCCTTTGGTGTTCATGTAGTTGTCAGATGCAGACTTTCCACCATAAAAATCTTAGTAAGCTCCCATAGAATATTTGGAAAAAGGTACTGAACAACCAAGGGAAGATATAATTTGGGTTGCATCAAACCAGGGTCATAATTTCTATCAAAATTATCATAGTCCGCCACATGAACTTCACTTTTGTTATTCAAGGTACGTAGCAATGTAAATTACACAAAACCTTATAAACGCCATTTTTACGTGCCTAGTAGCATGAACTTCTTCCTTTTTAACTTTCATATCCACTGTCTACCAAGCCAATATCCATAGATTCAGTAATAAAATCTCTTATAAGCATTTTATCAAACACCTTAATAAAATTTAGGATTTAAAGTGAGAAAGATATTAGCATTTTACCAAACACTTTAAAGCTGAAGTACACGCTAATTTTGTAAGAATAAAGCTACTATCGTCCCATTTTGTCCCGTCATTTTGATTGCTAATGTAATAATTTTTTTTTTACATTTTTTTTTTACTTACTGATTAAGGAAATGACTATTAGTATATTAATATTTTTTTATATTTTTTAAAAAAATTAAAAAATATATGAATAAAAAAATAAATAAATAGAATTTTGCCTAGGGAAACGTCCAGCAGTCACTGCTGGGCGGCACCCTAGCAACACACATTTTGTAAAGTCTTGGTTTAACAAAAGTTAACTCGAAAACTCAACTCATAGAAAAATTGTGATAAACTCATAGAAAAATTGTGACAAATCAGCATGTAATATCTCTTTTGTAAAACTACAGTGTAGACAAAGTATTTCTATTTAAAATGAGTTTTATAGTATTTCATAATTATTTAATATATTGCACAAGAAATTCAGGTAAGATTCACGTTTCCCTTCCAAAGTCACAGGGAACCTTCTCCAGTGATGTTTTCTTGTGAGGAGAGATCAGTTGAATCCCGACTCTCAATAATAGATAATCACCCAAAGATTCTTTAGATTTTTTCTTTCTTTACAAAGAATTTGGAATGACCAGACATCTCTCTTGGAGAGGTAGATCATTGATAATTCATCAATTTTTCAATTTTTTTAGTAGATGCAAAAACTATGCAGACCGTTTTCAGATTTAATCCTTAAATAATACAAAAACTCTATGTACAGTCATATTACGATGCACTGTGCTATCGGAAGCTTTCAAGCAGGAAGCAAATATCCAATCAGTGCAATCACCCATTGATCTTCCTTCTCTCGCCAGGCCCTCAATGATCCATTTTGCAATTTTTGTGGGTTCTTGCCATCTTGGATAGACTATTGGGCCTATCTTGTTTATACCACAACATTGAATGGAAGATAGAATGTATGCTTGAAAGATAAATACTTTTCTTCATGCTATTTTTTTATTTTCTTTTTATCTGTGGTCACACTTGCTATGCAACATATTTTAAGTGATTGCTTTTTAAATAGTTGATATATGATGCCACTTAAAATCTATCATATTAACAAATTAATGTGATTGATCAAGATGACAATCTCTAGGATAAAAACTAGCATTACTCATGCTACAGAGTTGAGATGAATGCCTAGTGATCGGAAACTAACAACCTAATTAACATTAATTTGAGTATTTCAATGTACCTAAAGTTCATAAACCATATAATTACAACAAAAGATAGATACAACATATGGATCGATCCTACTGTATTTACTAATGCTCGTGAACAACATTTAATATAGAATTTAATGCAGTGTGATCCACATCTTATATTTATCTCTCTCATAATTGCAGAAAGCATTTTGGTAAAAATATTGTAGTAAATCTTTATCCAAATAGACATATCTCGACAAGATTGTATAACATTTTATTTTAATACGTACTTTTTACAATTTGAAAAGAGATATATATAGTTTGTGAACATCACATAATTAATTAATACTGTCCATGGAAGACATGCATGGACTCCAACGACATTAAATACATTGAGACCCACCTGCTATATATATATCTACGTCTACTTGAATCGTAAAAAGAAAACTTGATTAATATATATATATATATAAGAAATGACCTATCAATTTCGATCTTCATCCTCCACAAACCACTAGCACAAAAGCGAAAACACACAGCTAGCTAGCTAGACACACGACATATGGGTGGATGTGGTGGTGGGTCTTCGGCCTAAATGATTTCCATCCTAACAACCAACTTGTATGCTGAATGCCAGCAGGCAGGCACATGCTTTTGTAACAATATCTATCATCCAAAAAACAGTGGGATTAGTAGATTTCATGGGCCCAAAACCAAAGAATCAAGAGGGAATTAACAGATTTTATGGGCCAAATTAATAGAATCTTCTGAATCATAGTATCTGATCTTAAGCAAGCTGCAACTTTTCTTCTTTTTCTATTTTTCCTTATCCAATATCGTTTTCGATTTTGTTTGTTCACCTGCACGCCACAAAGGACTAAATATATGCATGCATGGTTCAATACATAAGATGGTCTAATCATGCTTTTTCTCATGCATGGGGTACGATTTCATTTTCATTCAGGGACCGTTGGGTACTATGATATGGGTTCATATCCATGTGCTCGACCATGACTGTTTCTTTCTTCTTTTCTTTGATGATGGATGGTACTACATCATTTTCCCCGACAACACACAAGAAGACATACATTAAATGCTTAAAACCTGCATGTACTTTTCATAATGGATCCTTAGGAGAAGATTTTTAAAATTTTTCTAGTGATATATATAATATAGCCAGACTTCATAGAAATGAGACGATTTTTTTCAAAAGGTGATAGCTAGATATATATTAGATCAATGAGATATGTCATTGTTGGTAAAATATTGTGAGAATTTGACGTTTAAAACTTGAGAGAGAGAGAAGAGGTATTAAAGACGCAATCATTAATCCCAAATATTGAATACTAATTTAATTAAACATTTAACCCTCAAGATCATAATATTTTACCACGCTTCCGAATTTGACGTCCATGGCGGCCCTCTCTATCTACAGTGACCCGATGGTAGTGCTTTTCTTTTTGGCGGCTTCGATTCACTGATCATCTATCTATATTTAATGACGTAACATTATATCCATTCAAAGTACTAAGATATATATATATATATATATATATATATATTGTGTCATGCACATTCCAACAATTTCGGTCAATATATAGAATGATGAAAATAATCTGATCATAAAGACTCAAATATCAAATATTGTAAACCTGGCTATACATAATTCTCTTATAAAAATTAAAAAATAAATAAATAAAAACAACAACTACAACAGTAAATAAAAAGTGTCCCCCAGCCCTCCTTATTTGCTCCCCGGTTTACCATTACTTTTATTAATGTGATCAAATTAACGTGTTGATCAACGAGTACTAGTAACCAAGAAAATCCTGCAATAATACCATGACTAATTAAGTTATAATTTGGTGCGTAGGATATGATTACACGCACACACACACAAATAAATATATATATAGAGAGAGAGAGAGAGAGGATAATTATTGTGTAATAACCTTAAGCTCACTACAAGAAAAATGAGCATTTACAACGAGTTATTTAGAACAAAAATGACTATTTATGATGAGAATAGATTCATTTTGTTAAGAAATAATCATTTTAGCAGAAAATAACGACTGGCCATAAATAAACAATTAATTTATTGTAGTGGTTAATTTACCTAATTTGTTTAATTCAGATTAACCCTAAGATATTTTTTAAGGAAACCATTCGAAACTATACTATTATCACATTATTATGATAACATGACAATGTTTATTAATAAACCAGCTTAAGAAATTATACTCGTACGTAACTTTTCAAGTGTAACAGTACTTACATAACCATTGAGGTGGCAGCAGGCAATTAATTAGCAAGTCAATTATATTTTATATTTGATGGAGGCACGTATAATAGTGTAACCAAGATAATTTTTTGTGTATAATTTATATCTTTCCTATAATATATATGATATAAAAAACCAAATAATACCTAATTAAATATATATGTAGAAAAGCATCAATATGCATGCATGTTTATCAACCTTAAGATGCTAAAGGCATATATATTATATATCATAGTTAATTATAAAGGGTCATCATGAGTACAAATATTGATAATTTTCTGTCTTCAACATATAACTAATTAGTAATTAGTAAGGTCCATTCGAAATGATGATCATGAAATTAACTGGTGTGAATTTTATATATATATATATATATATGAATGTAACTATCATTATAGATGTACCATTAATTGAAATTAATGTTACTAATTAATACATTTTAAAATGGATCCTTAAATTAATCTTCTTTAATATTTGTACCTGATAAGTAGTACTTCACCCCCCGCCCCCAAAGTTCTTGCGGCCGGTGATCAGTTGCAATATTATTGGGACATTGGGGATTGATCATTTAGCATTGCTTGTATATCAAGAATTAATGTTTACATTTTAAGGCAAGTCTTTAGATCAAACCCTGAACTCCTTTTGAAATCCCAACTTACACTTCACTTGTTTCGTTTCATGATCATTATTCATGAATGCCATCTGGACCGGGGTTTGTTAATTAAACAATATCCCAATTTTAATATTGTAGGAGCTATGATTGCTCGATCTAAAGTATGAAACTAGCTAGCTAGTACGCCTTCCAACCATCACATACATATACATAATATATATAAAATAGTGCTACATGTACTTATAATTTTACTTACATTTTTATTTATAAAACTCATTTTATTAATTCTTTTTTGAAATTTAAATTTTAAAATTCAAATTTCATGATTTTCAATATATCAATAACTGATACGTGGATAAGTAAATTTTTTTGTAAGTTTTTTTGAAGTACATTTAGGATTTTTCATACATATATATATATATGTATATATATCAGATCATGATCAATTTATAGAAAAAAGAATAAGAAAACCTAGTTATATATAAATCATCTAAACTCACCCGACATGGATCGATCTTTTGTTATAAGAACCCCGATTTGCCAATTAAAAAGAATGAAAAATGGCTAGAAACCTCTGGAAGGGAGATAGATATAGTAATAACTTGGGCCTATATAGCTAGATAATAGAAAAGGAAAAGATGGTGTAATAACTTGGGAGTAGCATATATAGAATGGGAAGGATCTTTCTCCTCACTGAGACCCAATCATTACATGTGTCCATCGAAAAGATGGCCCACCAAATGAACGATCTAGATTAAGGAGCTGGTGGGCCATGTTCCAGTGGGGTCATAAAACCCACCACTGATCCCTCTTTGGTGCCAGCAACTGCACCATAAAATTAAAAGAAGAGGAAAAAAAAAAAAAAAAAAGACGATGGAGAATGATCCACCTGTTTGTCAGGGACATTGTACATTGGTTAGGGCAATGTCCAGCAGCTGGGTCCCACCACCTCAGCCAACACCTGGAACTTATAAGGCCTGGACCCTACCGTTCAATTACCCACCATCTCTGATAAAACTTAATGATTGACGCAGTAAACCTTGAGATATTCATAGCAGAGATTAACTAGAATCAGCTTAATTGATGAATAACAGTGTAGATTAATTTGAATACTTCATTGCAGTAGGAACACCTCACTCTTTCCTCCCTTTCACTACACGATCCAACACTAGCTTGCCTAGGGATATATATATATATATAAATATATATGTATAAAAGATCAAGAACACAATTGCCAGTTAGGTAGGAGGGAGACTTACTATAGCATGCAAAGAAGGTCATTTTCTCCAACATAAAAAGCATAAATTTACAAAGTAACAGCTTTAGGAAAAAGGAAAAGACAGATTGCACAAACAATGATGATAAGATATTGTGCAGTGAAAATCCCAAATGCGTCTTTTAGTAGAAAATAAAAACCAGCCAACACCGATCGATGTTAAAATATAGTGTCTTTCCCAAACCCTAAGAACGTTATATTAATCACACACAGAAAACAAAACAATATTTGAGAAATTATAAAACTAAAATTGAGCAATCAATCCTCACGTGTGTTACAAATCAAACTGCTACACATATTGTAGCTCATGAAGATGATCATGATCTATGAATGGTGACTAGTTGTGTCGTGCCGATCATCGCCGCCACCGTGATGCGAGTGAGACCCGCTCGCCTGAGACTCCGAAACACTATTACCTGAAATCGGCCGATATGGATTAAACCCAGCAAGCATGTTCAAGTGGCCTTCACTCATACTACTGCTGTTCCCACCACCACTAATTCCTGACCCCAGTTGCTGCCCAGGCATTAGGGCCACAGCTGGGGGAGGAAAATTCATGAAATGTAACCCACTAGACATGTTGCTCCTATACAAAGCAGCAGCACTATTATTAACCGAAGGAAACGTCCATATCGGGTCACCACTCATGACTTGGTTATTAGAGTTAGCAAGCATCCAAAAGTTGGCCGGAATCTGACCATGGCTGGCCGGAATGGCCCCCGTGCTCGACTGCAACAAGTAGCTCCCCATTAGGTCCTGCTGTTCCGGTGGCCTTCTCTTCCTTCCTCCTATACTCTCCTCCGTCGTCTCCGACATGTCCAACGATGACGTGGCGTCCCGCAGTTCTTGCTTCGCTTGCAGCATGGAGTTCATGCTGCTAGAGGACTGAAAATTGAGTAGATTGGACGTGCCGCTTTCGGATGACAACCCAATACCCGGAAACAAACTACTACTTCTCCTCTGTTGCTGCATCGAGAAATTTGGATTGAAGTAGGAGGATCTTAGTTGGGAGGGCACTGACATGCTAGTGCCGGAGCTCCTGAGTGATATATTGAGGGACGTGAAGTTTGCAGGGATTGTACCCGTGCCAGTGGCGGCGATCACGGCGGGCTCGGCCTGTTGGAGCAACCACTCGATGGTCTCTCCGTCAGACTTGTGTCCCAGCTCGCGTGTGAGCTGAAAAACCCTAGCTGCGCAGAGTGCAGGCATTCGGATACGGCGGCCGCGGCCATCGACCTTGGTGTGTCGATCTTTGGTTGAAGCTCTCTTTGGAGGTGGCTTTTTGGAGCTGGGTTCTGCTGCGGTGCTGGGTTGGATGGCGTTGGCGTCGGCGTCGGCGGCGGGGCAAATGGCAAGGGAAGGGTAGGCTGAGGTAGAGCATGGCTCGTCTTCCTTCTTCTCTAGCAATTGGAATGGGAAATTTGGGCGGTGGAGATCGTCACCTCCTTCCATGATCGCATGGAAATAGGTCCAGTCTAATGCTTTTTTATGAGAGACTGTGAGCAACCTTTAATTTAATCTTTTGGTGGGTCTCTCTCAATAGCTCTCTAGCTATAAAACTAAGACTGTTTTTTTTTTTTTTTTCCTCTTTGTTGGATGGAATTTCTTTGAGAGCTAATGTGTTGTTGGGAGTGGCTTGCTCTCTAGTTAGAGAGAGGGGATAAGGAAGGAGAACAAGCTTTAAGCAACAAAGATAATGAGTGGGAATTATATGGGTGGGCTTTAAAGAGCAATTATTTTATATTTTATTTATTTATTTATTGAAAAAGAAATTGCTTTGTTGTTTGTGTATTGAGCTTTTCATTTCTGTTTGATTTCTTTTATTGAAATTGATATATTATTTTTCTTGGAGGAAAAAATCTGGCCCGGGTTTTAAAATTTTCCTTTTTATTCTGTGGTTGGACAGCCCCTTTGGTTCAGACTCCACGTGAGGTGCTCTTTTTATCATTCAATCCATAAAGACACTGGTGGCCGAGGTGGGACCGATCCCAAGTCAAAAAATTGAGAGACTTGGAAAGGAAAGACTATCAGTCGGGTCCCATCTCATTCAAGTAATGATTTCGTTCTGCCTTTGCCCTTTGCCTTTTGTGCTTGCACCTTTGTTGGGGGACTTTGGGATTCCGCCTCAACTTGCCCTTTGCCTTAATTTGGGCTAGCTACCTCATTGTTTAGGACTATTAGGGTTTTTCTAGATCATCATTTATTTGGGTTTTCGTCATGCGCTTGACCATGGGTTTGGCCGGGATCGTGATCATCATGATCATGCAGTACGAATATCACAAAATATATATATAAATTATTTATTTGTGATCACCAATTATTTTTAATAAAAATAAATATATTTTTATCATAAATAATCATTATTATCATAAATAATTCATTATTTTTCTTATAATTAATTACCTTCATCGATCGATTAGCCTTCTTTTAACATTAATTAATTAGCTTTTAATATATAATAATAATAAATATATCCCTCGATCTGTTCCATCCCAATTTGAGGGGCAAAAGAACTGTACTAGGCCCGAATTAATGAATTAAAGGGAATCCCTCCATTTTCATACGTTTATAAGTCTAATTTCCTTCTTCCCTTTCGGCCACCCGTTCAGTACTGGTACTACTATTCCCATCGATCGATCCAGACAAACTAAAGGCACTCCCATAAAATTGTCTCCATCAAATATCACAACTTGCAGTACTCGTCAGGTTACAATTTATAAAATTGTCAGTCCTTCCCCGAACAAGCCCAGTTTTATGAACTTTATCTATTTTCCATTCATTTAGGTTTTGCCCAAAATGAATGAGTATTACTTGTAATATTACCCTGATCGATCAGCATTTTTTACCATTGAAAAGACCCAAAAGAAAATACCCCATGCAACAGATCATGATATATATATATCTATATATCTATATATATATATGTGTGTGCGCAGATGGAGAATGAGATGGAGGAAATTATATTAATGCACGGACGTTATCGTTTTGATCGATACGCTCGTCGACCAAATAGAAAAATAATTGAAGGACAAAATTATCAAAGAAAGTGAAGGTTCATTGCTTTTGAACCCTACATGGATGTTACTGTAGGTTGCAGTAGTACTAGTACTACTTCAGGACCACCAAGTAAAAGATCGATGGATGCATGACCAAAGCTGATAGCAGCTTCAAGCGCTCATGATATATAATTTTTGTGGTCTACCATGGCATGGAATATTATACATGAGATCATCATGACCTTATATTATAATTAATTAATTACTAGGGATCCATTTTTCTTTAAACTTAATTAATTCCAAGGCTATTTATTTATTTAATTAGTTGCATATCTGCAAATTAATTAATTATTACCTCAATCATGTTAATTTAGGTTCAATTATATTGCGTAACACGATCGATGACATTGATCGTCATGATCTATTTTGACAAATCAATATTTCAGCAAAGAATGCAAGAGAAAGCTCTTTTTCTTTAATTTGCTTGCATTTACTTATAAAATTATATAAGAGACTTGGCTATTCCGTACATGCATGCTTCAGATTAATTTTCATTAATGCCTGATCAAGGGTTAAGTTTAGCTAGAAGTTCTTTCTCCATGAAGTACGCAATTTGTGGTGGGATTACTGTGTAAACGCATCCTCACATGAACAATTGTTTTTGCTAGCTGCACGATTTCGATCTGTGTAAACGCAACTTCACATGAACATTAAAAATAAATACTGTCGTCTCAGATTGCGTACGTCTTAATCACTTTTTTTTTTTTTTTTATTGGTGTTTTGGGAAGTCACCAATGTTATTGGGTGCTATTTTCCTATTCTATTAGGATTTGAGCGAATGTGCTCTGAATTCTTTTAGAGCAATCTTTTTTTTTTTTTGAGAAGTTATGTACCCTCCAATCACATTTCGACACGTATACATTTCAAGTAGGAAAGAATTAAACCGCACACAGGGAAGCAAATCTCATTCAAACACAGCCCAACGCTGCTCTCTCTGTGATCTCTCCCCCGCAAGCCATTGCTCAAATCTCCCCATCAACCTATTTCAAGAATTCTGTTTTCAGACATGATGAAGAACTACCCCCAGTTGGTTGAATCCCAGATCCAAGGGGGAAAAATTGCTGGTCCATTCTACTTGATGGCATCGGATTCAATGTGCTGGCCATGAATTGATGCCCATCCCATTTCCACTCATTCAAATCCCACTCCAAACTCCTTCCCCACGGCTCACAAATTCGCGGTACTCATATATAGCATAGAAATGGTGATCTTCACCTTCAAATCGCATCCATGAATCAAATCCAGAATTTCCAAAAAGATCCAAACCACAAATCAAACACCCAAAACAGCAAGTGCCCTTGAACAATGAAGAAGCAGGTGCCTGAGAGGGAAGTAGGAGTGCTTGGAATGGATCGATGGCGAGATTTGCAATGGCTTGCAGGGAGAGAGAGAGAGAGCACGACCAAGCACAGAGAGGGGGCAGAAAGAGAGCAGCGACGGGGGTGTTTGAATGAGATTTGCTTCCATGTGTGCGGTTCCATTCTTCTCCTCTTGAAATGCATACATGTCGAAATGTGATTGGAGGGTATAAAAGTCCTTTACTGACCACACTGATTTGAAGTAAATCCTTTCCTTAATCCTCGATTTTCTTGATCACAAGTCTCTTTCAACGTGAGTTTATATATATATATATATATATATATATATAGGCTGTATTCAAGCTTAGTTCGGACAAGTTGAGTCTATTTAAATTCAACTCTAAGATTAATATTTCGTTTATTTTTACAGATGAGATGAATTAAGATAAAAATAAAATATTGTTAGAATATATTTTTTAATATTATTTTTATTTTAAAATTTTTAAAAATTGAATTTTTTATTTTATTTAATGTAAAAATTTAAAAAAATTTGAATGATTAGATTAGATGAGATAAATTAAAAAATTTTATAAAAATAAACGAAACTTAAGTGTTTCCTGCCCAGCTCGAGTTTGACTTATATAGAAGTCAAAATTTAAAGTTCAGCTCAAACTTGATTCAATTTGTAGAAAACCTAGCTCAAGCTGAGCTCAAAACTTGAATGGACAGTGCTACTCCCACCGCTGTGAGCTTTCGTTGGGGACTCTCGCTAGTTGTTTTGTGTTTTTTTTTTTACATGTATTTTTTAACATTTTTAAATATTAAAAAAAAAATCATAATATTATTAAAAAATACTTACTTGATCATTAAGTAAAAAATAATAATAAAACACTAGCGGAAAGATTCAACGGGAAGAGTAGCATTTTCCAACTTGAATACATGTAATCCAGTCAAGTGCTTAATCAAGCTCGGCTCGACCCAACTCAAGAACATTTTAAAGTTTCTTATTTTCTCAATTTACAAAAGTAATAAGTAAATAAGTAAATCAAATCATAATTGAAAATGAATCACACTAGCAATTTTTATTTATTAGTCAAATTTAAAAATATAATACAATATTACAATTTGTACTTATAATTATATATATTTATAACTAATATATATAGTATTAATGTATATGTTTTTATTGTATATTGTTACTTCATATCTTATATATTATTATATGCATATAATACATACATTTATATAACATATTTGTATTAATATATGTGTGTATTATAATATATGCGAGCAAGCTTATGAGTAGAGTCGAGTTCTAGCTATACAAAATAGCTTGTTTGTGGACATGAGTTGAATGAAGTTTTATAAGAGTTGTATAATTTAATAATAGACCATAATTTCATATTTATGAACCGACACATTTAATAATCTAATAGTTGACGAGTTGAGTTAAAGAGAATTGGATTCGAGCTACCTTATCGAGTGACCTAATCAGATTATACCCCTACTTATATATCGCGGGTGTGTGTGTGTCTGTGTGTTTGTGACGTTCCATGCAAGATCAATAGGGAAATTAGCTATAACTTGCAATCTGCATTAGAATAATTTATATATATCCTAATGCGTATTAATGCTCTAAGGTCTAATATTTAAAGATGTTTGTCTTCCCCCTTAAGTAAGTTTGGATTGTTGCATTATGACCTATAGGGTGCTTAATACATATATATATATATATATATATATATGTATATGTATATATGTGTGTGTGTACAAGCTACCGCACTCTTTTATTAATTTATTATACAAAGAAGAAAGATCTTAAAGCTTAACACATGCAAGATATTGTGAAATCATCACTTATCTCGAAAACTTAAATTGATAAGAAGATTTAGATTTAGGCTCGGTTTGGATTGAGAGATGCTTCAATATCATCCTATCTCATCTCATCTCAATATACAAGCACTGCCACAAACACAAATATTTTTCAATTTCAAATCTTCAACTTTTTTATTTAATCACTACATAATTATTACAATTTTTCCAAACTTCTAAACAAAATACAAAAAACAATTCAACTCTTTCAAATTACAAAACAAAAATTATATTAAAAAATTATATTCTAACGTTATTTTAACTTTATAATATTTTTATTCAACATTTTCTCTCTTATTTTTCAAAATCTCATAAAACATTTTAATTTAAATAATTTCTAACTCATCTTATCTCTACTCAAATATCTCACATGTACTATTTACAAACTATCATTTCATCTCAACTCACTATCCAAACCAAGCCTAATATTTCATTTATATCTTAACACTTTATCCATATGTGGGCCAGACTTCCCTTTAATAAGTTGCGGCTAATATGTAAAATATTTAATTAAATAGAATGAAGTGTAGAGTCATGATTTAAAGTCAAAACTATATATCTACATTGTTAGGTCTCATTTCTTTACAAATTAATTCTTGTTTTAAATGAAGAGAAATCACACAAATATAAACTTTAAAATTGCCATAATTTGGTATTTTACGTATGTTACATTGTGAAACTCATAATTTTATTATAAGATAAATTTGATATCTTGTATTAAATCATATAAATTTATAAATTTATTAGTAGATGTTCTTCTTCTCGCAGAGTAAAGATTATTTCTGAGGAGGAGAAATTGAAGCATTTTCAAACATTTGGATAGGTGTGATGGGTACGAAGCTGATCGATCATGTATCAACAAGTAGTTCCAGCATGTCACACTCATGTCTTGTACATTATGACGCTCTTGTGGCCCCTATTTGCTGAGAAATGTGGACCACAAATTCATTCCATCGCCAATGCTGCCTTTTACGAGACCACACACGCCTTGCATATGCATGCCACTTATATATGTATATATATAAGCCATTGAAGATCATGACAGCTTACCCTCTTATTTGGCTAGGACCTGATGATCTCTAGCAACATCTAAACTTCCAAT
The DNA here is from genome assembly GCF_001411555.2 of Juglans regia. Taxonomy (NCBI): domain Eukaryota; kingdom Viridiplantae; phylum Streptophyta; class Magnoliopsida; order Fagales; family Juglandaceae; genus Juglans; species Juglans regia. The sequence goes on along the minus strand of NC_049909.1, from coordinate 7,771,344 downwards.
TTTTGGACGACACCAACATTAACCTCTCTCTCTCTCTCTCTCTATATATATATATATATATATATACACATATAATATTATCCTGCAGCTAGCTTATACATTATTGATTATTGCATATAATATATATATATATATATATATATATATATATATATGTATGGAGGTTCATACGTGGCCCTCCAAACCAGATCATCAGGTTCTTTTCCTATAAATTGAAGATGATAATTATGCATGGTTATATTTTCTGGGATTTTTTAGGGAAAAAAACTAAAGATTTAACTGATCATGCATGTTTATGATTGCCCCATTCAGTACTGATCATCCGTCTGGAACTATATATGGCATAAATTAGGTTTCCTTGTGGAAATAAGTGTTTTCTCTCGTGTGGGTGTTGAGATGTGATCAATATAATTTAATTAATCTGCTTTCGGAATTACCAACGTGGTGCTGATTCAGCCATGTGTTTAGGAAAGTGATCACGCATGTGTAAATTAAAGGGTCCATAGCAAAGTGGTAGAGCATTTGACTGCAGATCGAGAGGTCATGACCCGGTTCGAACCCGGTTGGGCCGTTTAGATCATTGACATAATTTCTTTACCAAAGAAAAAAAAAAGAAAGAGACAAAGAAAGGGATCGTGTGGGCTATTTTTAGTCTAGAGAAATGATATTATGGTACGGAATTTCCGTCTTTTTTTTTTTATAAAAAGTAAATAAATATAGAATACATTAAAAAAAAATAACTTTTGTAATGGGCTCCACTTTTATTTCAAAAATATTAATTTTTTTATTAAATCCGTACTAGCAATTTCAGGCAGATCATCAGAGCAGAGAAGCCGTTTCCTTATAATAAAATGACAAACATTAATTTAATAATTAATAGTTATGATCAGGACCTGCATTTGCTACGTACATAACTCGCGTGAATCAGATCCTTTAAGGTCCTGAGTCTCTTTGGCCTCATTTAATCCACGTTTCTTCATGTCAGAAATTAATAGCTAGCTAGCTTTATTAACGCCAGAGTTAATAATTTACTGCAGCAATTCTGATCCATACAAGGACCTGACAATTTTAAGATCATGGAAACGCAAGGCCAGGTTGATGATCAGTTCCGGCACAAGCTACTGGGTCTGGTTGTTAGGCACAATGACGTCGTCGGTTTTAGTTAAATACTGTGTTGTAGTCAACCCCTACTAACCCAACTTTCATGGGCGATCTTATTTATAATTTGTATAAATATCCACAACATATATATATATATAATAGTGCTTGATGACTTGATCGTTTTGCAGTACCAGTGGATGGTGCGCCCAGCTTGCTAGCATGCATTTGACCGGCAAGGTAAGAAAAAAAATCCTAAACCATACATCTCTACTCAATTAATATATATAATTAATTTTTTTTATTTTTTTATTTAAATATATACATATTTAAGTATTAAAATAGAATGATAAAAATAACGTACAAATCACATCTTGATTAAATGGACTAGATGTATGATATCAGACTTCATGTAAAATTTTTTAAAAAGAAAAATATAGTTCCGTTTAGATATTAAGAATATCTCAATTAATCTGTGAATAATAATGAGAATAATAGTTTAAAAATATTTGAGAACAATATTCCGAAAGAGACCCTTAGCTATCCTATTTACATTTTGTGGGTTAAGTTTCGGCCATGGACTGTACTTTAGCTAGCTTAACCTCGATCAATAATTAATACGTCTTCAGTATTGGTTTTGGTGCACGGTTATATGGCAACTTGGGCATAAATCCAGCAACCTATTATTCAATGTTCGTTGGGCTTGTGCTGGTGTCTTTGAAGTTCGATCTCTTCGGTTTCATCAAGGGCATATAATTGTAGGTTTAGAATATAAAGGCAAGACATGAGACCAGATTTGCTATTTTCCGAATGTATGCCTTGCTTAAGAGTTGACTCAAGTGGTAAAGACTTTAGATTTGGGGGTATGCTCCCCCTAGATCTAAGGTTCAAATTTTTTTAAGTTCAAACATTCTCAAGAGACTATATATCGAATTGGGAGATTTTTTTTTTTTAAATTATTTGAAGTGTACTTATAGAAAATTCCTTGTTGAGGGTCTGTACACCCCCGAGAATAGTCGGGACACCAAGTGCTAATAAAAAAAAAAATGTATGCATTGCTTAATTTGGGTAGCTATATTTTTAAAATTTGGTACAAGGAAAATAATTTGTATAGAATTTTCGAGCCCTTCGGAATCCCTTCTAAAAACAAATGAGACTCGCATGAAAACAAAATCACATTTTTGAAATAGACTCCACAATTTTTACGGAAGATTTTGCACAAAATTATCCTCTCTAGATCTATATTTAATATTACTCGTATAGAAAGACCCCATGATCAGCACTACCTAGGGCTGATGTCATGATGCGCTTGAGGTTGTCATATTATCACTAAAAGCAAAACCCATTTGATCGGGTTTTGCTACACAACCTCCACCACACTCCACACTCCACCCTTTTTTTAATTTTTAAAATTTTTAATATTTTTTTTTAAATTTTTTTTTGAGTTTATTTTTTTAAAATTATTTTAAATTTTCTATTTATTATTCATATAATAAATATTTAATAAAAGAAAAAAATAATAAAAATTAAAAATAATGTAGAGTGTGAAGTGTTAGGAAGTTGAGAAGATTTATTCCATTTGATCAGCCCTGTTGTGTTGACCCAATTTGGTAGGTACGTGCATAAAAGTATGAAATGCTTCCATGTCTGTTTAGAGTTTTTACCGCTTATTCGGAATTATTGCACTGCATTGTTTTACGAATTACGACCACTTTTTTAATGCAAAATTTCAATTTCCATACAACTATTTCACTTTAGTTATCGACATTAGAGATCGAATTGAGTCACTCCTTAAACATCATGACCAGAAATGTAATTTTCTATAACCGATATCACTAATACAAGTTAAGAAAATGTTAATATATACATGAAAAAAACTTGCTTTCTCCACTTATCAATTATTGATATGTCGAAAATCATAAAATTTAAATTTTTAAAAAAAAAAACTAACAAAATAAATATTATAAATAAAAGTATAAATACATGTAACACTACAAATTAATACTAATCAAGTGATTAAACCAGTCTCTAGCTGAATCACCACCAATTCTCACCTCTGGAATATGATTTTGAAAAGAAAAATTCTACTCATCCCTATACCATACGCATGTTTTTATTTTCGATCTTTTTATTTATTTATTTTTTTAAACAAATGGTATAGGGATGATGAGTGGAATAATTCAATTATTATTATTATTATTATTTTAATAAAAAGATGCGCGGTGTAGGCACAGGACAATAGCAAAACTCTTGAAAATTTCTTGGGACAATTATTTTTTGATCCGGTGTTTGGGGCATAATTATAGAGGACCCTGATCCGTTCTTGTTCAAACAAATTAACACAGTAGCACTTACCATCCCGAAAATGCTAATAAATAACCCAAACTATGGGGATAATCTGTGCATTGTAGAAACATCAGAACAGCTTTACATCAAGTACTGTGGTTTTACTCTCCTCATTTAGTTACCATAAAATGTAGCATTCCATCATCGTCAAGGAGCCGGCAATTAGGGAGGCCAGAACCCACCATTAAAATAAAATAAAATAAAATAACAAAAAAAAACCAAGAAATGACCTTGAAGCAAAAAGAAAGAACAGTCAGAGAGCTAGACTGGCCATGGTGGCAATCAAATGCCTACAATATATGAGACCTATTATAAGAGTTGCCTTGGTCATCCTCCACTATCACCGGATACTTCAGAGTAGTAGTAGCAAAAAGAAAGACTCACCTTACATAAGCCATCACCAAAGTAGTAGTAGTGAAAGCCATAAGTAGTGCCCAGACGGAGGGACTTTACTTGCCATCCTCCTCGCCACCATCTTCGTCGTCATCATCTTCTTGGTCATCCTCATCCTCTTCAGAGTCATCACCATCCTTCCCCTGCTAGCAGCCAATGTTCACTTATAAAAAAATAAAGTAGCCAAAGTTCAAAAAGACAATTTACGGCTATTAAATGGTTCTCCTCAATGGGAAGTAGAGTTTATAAGTGCAATACATGATTGAGAGGTGGATTTTTTTCCACCTTTCTATGCTCAGCTATATGGGTTCAGAAAGAGAGAGAAAATGGTGCAGACAAACGACGGTGGAGCTTTTATCCAAGCAGGGATGTTTGATCTCAAGTCATTCTGAAAGGAGTTAGTCCAAGGACAGTGGAAGAACTCAAGGCTTCAGATTTTACTGCCATTTACCATTGGATGACAGCCCACCTTTGTATTTCTTTCTTTAGTATTCAGGTGTTTTCAAAGCTTTTTTCTCACTTTAATATATGTATTCAAAGCAAACTCCCCGTTACTTGATGTTGCCTATGCTTCTCTTTATTTGTTATGAACAAAATTTACCTTATCGGGAAAAACAAAAGTTAAAAAGACAGATCTTTAAATTAGTGGCTTTCATAATTCAACAAAATTTTCAAGATCCCTAGACCTTATATCATCCGCAGCAATTAAATACTTTAGTTCTGAATTACCACATTCAGAACCACAATGAACCGAGTGTTTGAAACCTGTGCATATTTCTGGAAGTTGTCCTACTCAACAGAATTGGTTGGGATATTTATGTAAAGCAGGATTGTCATAGCTAAAACTAGTGTGATTCATACCCAATAGAAACTAAGCTATATATCTTGTCCTGGCATAATCATTTCACTGGGTGCAGTCAACTCACCTTGACTTCTTTAGCAATATGTAGCTTTAAAAAAAAAAAAAGAATGAATTACAAGGAGTCATTAGGCCAGGGCCAGACCCCTGTAAACCTGGTTTAAAGGAAATCCATAGAATTCCTATTATAAGTGCAAAGGGAATTGCAATACTTCATGGTAAGCTGCATAAACTGTCCGCCCCCATCCAAGGTTAACCTAGGATTTGGAAGTAGCATGAAATAGTTATGACTAATAAGAATATATAAAATTTTTCTAGAGTATAGTAAACACATCTGTATCCAGGCCTCCTAACACCAGCCAGATATATTTATGCAATTACGGCCAATAAAGGGGGAAGAAAAAGTTTCAAAGTATTTTAGTAACCTCATGACGTCCTCGACATAATATTTATTATATACACAGAAATCTTCTCAGATCTAAATACACTAAATCCAAAAGTCAAACAAAGTAAGCCATCAGACTCGTACTCTCTCTCTCAAGCATTTGCTACACGTCAATAACATCCATATCAATGCTTTCTCCGAATCACATACTATATATATATATATATTTATTTTATAAGTATAACCACATACTATTTTACCTGAAAAGTATCAACTGAATCTGCAAGCAAAACTAGACTAGGACTGGCAAAGCACAAAAACATAGAAAAAAATTGTTTTAATATATGTTTTTGATAAGTAGCTAGGTTTTAATATTAGTGTGCATAAAATCCTGAAATAGACCATGGCACTAGAGCTACATAGATTATGCACTTGAACTTTTACCTCTTCAACGGTCCCTTCCTCGTCAAAGTCTTCTTCATCTGCGTCCTATGTCACAGCAGCAACAAATTATTATTATTATGAAAAATATATTATCAGCATAGATTACTATAAAAGCTCCTAAGCACTAGATAAAAATACATTGATGACTAATGGGATTAGAGAGAAAGAAACCAGAAGAAAAAGCAGTTACATTATTGAAGTAAGTGAGTGGATTCGGCCATAAATCCTCCTTGATGATTTCTGCAATCTGAAATTTGTTGGAAGTGAAAAGGTTAAAAAAGCAATGTGATGAGAGTACCAAAAAGAACAATATTAATAACCATGAAGAGATACCTGGAGTAGGACATAGTTTTCCTCCAACCCATCTATAAAAATGACGTGTCATTTGAGCATGTGAGAAGCACATGCGTTTTTGGAAAACTCTGTCCCCTGGAGTACCTCCAACATGGAAAGAAATCTCCAGATAGAATTTTCAGATAGAAGTAGAATTTACCTCATCATGAATGTCCGAGTGATCTTTCTCTTGAGTATCTATAAACCAGCTAAAAAAGCTGCATTCAATGTGTAAAATGAGACATAATAAGCATGAACAAAATGCAAAATTGTAGATCATGTGAACTTTCTCTCAAATGTGTAAACCAGCTAAAGAAGTTGCATTCACTCAACACGATAAACATAAAATGGATACAGGCATAATCATGAAGGAAAAGCAAAAGTAAAGATGCTATCTTATCGGTGACTACAAAGAGAAAAAAAATAAGGATGATATTTTCATTTTGTTTGGGTAAGTGGCACAATCTCACTTAAAAGCAGAGGGGCACCAACCTAGGACAAAGGAAGCATAAAAAAGGATTCCTAATAAGGAAAAAAAGAAGCAATTGAATATTTTTTAAATGCTGGGAAGAGAGAAACTATCACAAGTTGCTGTACATGTACAAGGGATTTGAAAATATTGTTAGGCTCTACAACTGAAGCTTCTCTATCCTCAAATGTTCAGCCATTCTGCTCTCTCCAAATACACTGCATTAAACCTATAGGAACCAACCTCCACAACACCAAAAATTACCATGCCCCTGCTGTCCTACTGAGCTCACCAAAACTCTCACCCTTCTAGGCATAACCCAATCAAACGACTTTGGCAGCTGCTAGTCTTCCCTCAAAACACACAAAAATATTTCAAAACTTCTCCCGGTTTCTTTTGCATCCAATGTGATGAGGACATCTCCTATTAATGTTTTAGTTATTTTATTAATGTCTTGTCTATTTTATTTAGGGTTTGTATTGCCCTACTACTTAAAGACATTTTCTATTTTTGTTATTTTATTAATGTGCTAGTTATTTCATTTAGGGTTTGTATTGCCCTACTACTTAAAGACATCTTAAGGAATTTTGGAAGTTAGTTGATTTTGAATACAGAGCTGATGCGCTAGCCACCCCTTCCAGTCCCGCTTGCTTTCTTCTTCTTCCTCCCTCCTCTTCTCGTTCATTTCTCTTCCCTATTTCTTATTATTCTGTTCTACTTCCCTTCTCACTTCTATCCTACATCATATTGGTATCAAGAGCCAGTTCTATTGTTTTCTCAAACAATAGATTAATCCCAAACCCGTCCATCTGAGTTCCCTTCGATCCAAGCCAAAACAAAACCCGTCGAAGACCTTGCCGAAAACTGGGTTCTCTTCAGTGAATCGGCTCTCTCCGATTCTCCATCTCGTTCTCTGTGAGTGGCCGCCGTCGCTACCTCTCTCGACCCTGAGCACACTGCCGGTAAGCCTCTCGACCTCTCCTTTACCTCCGTCTCACCCCTCGGCCTCTCCCGAAACACCCAGTGCCGAGATACCACCGTCGCTGCCTCTCCTTACCTCCGTTTTACCCAGTGCCGAGATACCACCCCTCGGTCTCTCCCGAAACGGCCTCTCCCGAAACACCCAGTGCCGAGATACCCAGGGACAACAGGTGAGGAAAAAAAAAAAAAAAGAGAAAACAGTACAGACCTCGCCAAAACCACTAGACTTGAAGCAGACGACGCCAGAAACACGACATCTCAGCTCCGATTCTTCTCCCTCTACCAGACGTCCAACTCTCCCTCGGTTTCTCCTCTCGCGCGACTTCCAGCGCAGAAATAGCCGAAATCAAAAGAAAGAAAGAAAGGGAGTCGGGGTGGCTTGTCCTTCCGCGTGACTTTTCAACGATTGTGCACAGTTATCAACACGAGCAAAGGGGAGTTTTACTATCTCTTTCGTTGGTTTTACACTATCGGTTTGTTTTGAAAATGTATTAATTGTTTCTCTGTGTTGCTATTACCATAGTGAACTTAGCCAAACCCGCATTTGCTACGGCCAGATTTATTCAACACTTGGATTTTGTTTTATTTCCTATTTCTTGTATTCTCATTCTCACTTCTATAGCCTGAAGCTTTACTCTCATTTTTGCATTGATTGTCTTTCCAAAAAAAAAATCAGCATTGCTATGTGATTGGACTTGTTTGATTAGCATTTGACCATTGCTTTGTTATTTTAAACATCAGCATTATTTGTTTGCCGTATTTTGGATTTACTTAATCCCACAAAAAAAAAAAAGACTTATTATTATTTGGCTCAGTTGATATTTTTCATTGCTTGCATTTATTGTTCATTGATCTCTCCATTGCACTTCATTTAGCGGGTGTTGCATTGCATGCAGTTGTGTATTGGTCGTCTTGTCACCTCTAGTTCCAGTACTTTTACCATGGATCCTTCCCAATTTGATGCCCTCACTCGACAATTAGCTCAACTAGCCAATAACCAGCAACATGTACAAACTCAATTAGCGACTGTCCAAACTGAGATGGCTGCTACTCGTGAAGAGAACAGGGACCTAGCTGCTAGGTTGAACAATTTTGAGGAACTCCCTCATTCGTCTGACAACTCTGAAGTGTCCCAAAATAGACGCTATCGTTGTCGACGAGGTGATCGACAACATGTCAGACATGATCATGGGGGTAGGGATTATGATCGTGAGCGAGAACGAGACCATTACCGCCAAGGTACTCAGTCCCCTACTCGCCATGAGGAGCATTTATTCAGAAACATTAAGCTAGAGGCCCCTACTTTTGATGGTTGCCTAGATCCTCGAGTTTTTACTCAATGGATTAGGGATATGGATCATTTCTTTACCTGGTATAGAGTCCCTGAAGATCGAAGAGTTCAATTTGCTAGCCTGAAACTAACTGGCACTGCCCAACTCTTTTGGGAAAGTGTAGAGGATCTCCTTGAGAGGCGTCATGCGCCTCCTGTTGGGAGTTGGGAAGAAATGAAACGTCTTCTTCAAGAGAAATACCTGCCCCAATCTTACAGGGGTAATTTGTTGGACCAATGGAATGCCCTTACACAGGGCAATCAGCCAGTGACTAAGTATGTCACTCAATTTGATGAATTCCGAATGAGATGTCATATTGTTGAGGACGAGGCCATGACTTTGAGTAGGTTTAGACAAGACTTAAAAGATGATCTTAGACGCGAGCTTGTCCTTCGGGGTGTCGCTACACTTGACCATGCTTACTCTTTAGTCCGAGACTATGAGTCGGTTATGAGGACTCCGTATGGAAGGCGTGGTGACAACCGCCCTTCCATCACCCCAGCACCCACCCTTTCCCCTAAGTCTCTCTTAGGACCTCCACCATCTAATGTTTCCCCCATATGGAAAAATAAGGGTAAAGGTCCTGAAATTCCAAGGACTTCCTCCAGCTTGCAGTGTTTCAAATGTAAGGGTTTTGGCCACATTTCTTCCAATTGTCCTAGTCGAACCCTAGTCATTGAGGAACATGAGGGTATAGTTGATGAACCGTTAGAAGATCAAGTCTATGAGCCTAAGCTTGAGGAGTTTGGTGATTTAGGTGATGATGAGGATACCTTCTTAGGTTGTATCCGAACCTTTCCTGTGGATTTAAGTTCTGTACCTCATGCTCCCGACACACCCAGATTAAGTGTTGTACGTTGCACCCTTACCCAACCAAAAGGTGCTGATGATTGGCACCGTCATGCCATCTTTCATACTTATATCAAAATCAATGATAAGAGTTGTAAAATCATTGTGGATAGTGGGAGTTGCATTAATGCGGTTTCTGTGGCTACTGTGTCTCGTCTTGGATTACAACCAGTGCCTCACCCTCAGCCGTATAGTGTTTCTTGGGTTGATACATCCATAGCTGTGAAAGAGCGTTGTCTGGTGCCTATCCAGTTCTTAGAATATAAGGATCGTATATGGTGTGACGTCATTCCTATGGATGTCGGTCATGTCATTCTTGGCAGGCCTTGGTTATTCGACTTAGATGTGACCATCCATGGTCGATCCAATTCATGTTCCTTTGTGTTTAATGGAAAGAAGATTCATCTTAACCCTTTACCTCCAAAACCTGTTGGTTCACAACAAAGAAAGAAAATTGTGGAACGAAAAGGGTTAAATATCATTAACTCTACGGAGTTTGAGCGTGCACTCGTGAGTGCTTCTGTTGTGTTTGTTGTGGTTGTTATGGAGGTTCCATTGGCATCTCCAATAGTGGCCCTTGATGAGGCCCAATCATTTTTTCAGAAGTTTCAGGATGTCTTCCCTGAAGACCTCCCTGACCACTTACCTCCTCTACGAGATATTCAACATGCCATAGATCTCGTCCCAGGAGCATCCCTTCCAAACTTGCCTCATTATAGGATGAATCCCACTGAGCATGCTGAGCTCCAAAGACAAGTGGGTGAACTTCTTTACAAAGGCTTTATCCGTGAGAGTTTAAGTCCTTGTGCAGTTCCTGCCCTTTTGACTCCTAAGAAATATGGTTCTTGGAGGATGTGCATTGATAGTCGTGCCATTAATAGGATCACAGTGAAATATCGATTTCCCATCCCAAGACTTGATGATATATTGGATATGATGGTTGGTGCCACAATATTTTCAAAGATTGATTTAAAGAGTGGGTATCACCAAATTAGGATTCACTAGGGTGATGAGTGGAAGACTGCCTTCAAGACGAAGGACGGCCTTTATGAGTGGTTGGTCATGCCTTTTGGACTAACCAATGCCCCAAGTACTTTTATGAGAGTGATGACACAAGCTCTTCGGCCTTTCATGGGTAACTTCCTCGTCGTCTACTTTGATGACATTCTCGTTTACAGTAGGACTAAGGAACAACATCTAGATCATCTCACACAGGTTTGTTCCACTCTTCGTGAAACAAATCTGTATGCTAATGTAAAGAAATGCTCTTTCTTCACCGATCGGGTTGTCTTCCTAGGATTCATTGTGTCTTCTACTGGAGTATCTACTGACCCCACAAAGATTCAGGCCATTGTTGGTTGGCCTGAGCCCAAGACTATACATGATGTCAAGAGTTTTCATGGTCTGGCTACATTTTATCGTCGTTTTATTAAGGGGTTTAGCACAATCATGGCTCCTATCACGGAGTGCATGAAGAGGGGAGAATTTCAGTGAACATCGGAAGCAGCTAAGGCTTTTAAGTTAGTCAAGAAGCGAATGACGGAAGCTCCTGTCATGCGACTTCCTAATTTCTCCAAAGTTTTTGAGGTCGAGTGTGATGCTTCAGGGGTAGGAATAGGTGGAGTTCTTAGCCAGAAACACCACCCTGTTGCTTATTTCAGTGAGAAGTTAAATGATGCCAAACAACGGTACTCTACCTATGATAAGGAACTGTACGCGGTTGTGCAAGCTTTGCGCTATTGGCGCCATTATTTGCTACCTCAGGAGTTTGTTCTTTATTCAGACCATGAGGCCCTCCGCTACCTCAATTCCCAGAAAAGATTGAATTCTAGGCATGGCCGTTGGGTTGAGTATTTGCAAGCTTATTCTTTTGCTTTAAAGTATAGGAAGGGCGTTGAGAACCAAGCAGCTGATGCCTTGAGCCGCCGTATCTCCCTTTTGTCTATCATGAATGTCAAGGTCATAAGTTTTGAAAGACTTAAGGAAGAGTATGAGTCTTGTCTTGATTTTAGGGATACTTTTTTCGCTTTGCAAAGCGGGCAGTCGGATACCACTGATGGTTTCCGTTTGGAGGATGGTTATCTTTTTAAAACCAATAAGTTGTGCATCCCTTGGACTTCAGTTAGAGACTTTATAGTTTGGAAAGTTCATGCCGGAGGCTTGGTTGGACATTTTGGACGTGATAAGACCATAGAAGAGATTGAACGTCAATTCTATTGGCCTAGCTTGAAGAGAGATGTGGCTAAGATAGTTAGCACCTGTAACACTTGTCAATTAGCCAAACAAAAGCGACAAAATACTGGTCTCTACACACCCCTTCCTGTCCCTAGATGTCCTTGGCAAGACGTTAGAATGGATTTTGTGTTGGGATTTCCACGCACACTGAAGAAGTATGATTCTATTTTTGTTGTAGTGGACCGTTTCTCGAAAATGGCTCACTTTATCCCTTGTAGCAAAACTTCGGATGCGTCTAATGTCGCTAGGTTGTACTTTAACGAGATTGTCAAGTTGTATGGTCTTCCTAAGACTATTGTTTCAGATAGGGATGTTCGTTTCACAAGTCATTTTTGGAGAACCCTATGGCATATGGTTGGCACTAAATTGAAATTCTCCACTGCTTACCACCCCCAGACAGATGGTCAAACTGAAGTTGTTAACCGCAGTCTTGGCAACTTATTAAGATGTCTGGTCCAGGAGAATCTTAGGAATTGGGATTTGATCCTCCCTACAGATCAGATTGCATATAACAGTTCGGTGAATCGGTCTATAGGTAGAGTCCCTTTGAAGTTGTTCATGGCTACAAACCTAGGAAGCCTTTAGACCTTATTCCCATGTCTCCTCATGCTCATGTATCTGTGTCAGCTGAGGCTTTTGTTCAACATCTTCATGACTTGCATATTGAGATCAATAAACAACTTGAGGCCAGTAATGCATCATATAAACTGCAAACTGATTTGCATAAACGACATGTTGAATTTAAAGTTGGGGATTATGTTATGATCCGAATTAGACCGGAACGGCGTCCACCTGGATCCGCTTCCAAATTGCAAGCACGTAGTGCTGGTCCTTTTAAAATTTTAAAGCGTGTTGGTCCAAATGCATATATTATTGATCTTCCATCACATTTTGGTTACCACTCTACTTTCAATGTTGAGGACTTAGTTGCTTACAAAGGCCATTTCAATCCTTCCAGTGATCCTTTTTTGCCTCCATCTGTGAACCTTGACCCTGAACCTTTTGTCACTCCTAATCCACTACTATCTATCACAGCACACAAAAATAAAATTGATACTATTCTAGATGAACAGATTGTGTTGACCAATGATGGAGAGGTTCAGTGTTTCGTTGTTCGTTAGGTCGATCGACCAGATTCTGACTGTACATGGATTCCCAGAGAGACACTCCAGCAGCTTGATCCAGATTTATTGGAGCTTTATCGGAGCCAGCAGGATCTTCCTTTGCCTGGGTCACCAGCCACCTGTTCTAGAGAAGTGGGTAGGGACACCAGATTCAGACCTCCACTCACACGTGTTTATGGCCGTCGGAAGAAGCGTGCTCAACCACTTAGCTTATGGTTGGGTGATTGATTGCAGCCTTAGTGTGACTCGTCAACTCGACAGAGTCAAGCTTTTCCACCTCGGGAGAGTTGATGAGGACATCTCCTATTAATGTTTTAGTTATTTTATTAATGTCTTGTCTATTTTATTTAGGGTTTGTATTGCCCTACTACTTAAAGACATTTTCTATTTTTGTTATTTTATTAATGTGTTAGTTATTTCATTTAGGGTTTGTATTACCCTACTACTTAAAGACCTCTTAAGGAATTTTGGAAGTTAGTTGATTTTGAATACAGAGCTGATGCGCTAGCCGCCCCTTCCAGTCCCGCTTGCTTTCTTCTTCTTCCTCCCTCCTCTTCTCGTTCATTTCTCTTCCCTATTTCTTATTATTCTGTTCTACTTCCCTTCTCACTTCTATCCTACATCACAATGTCATAGAATGATCAGAACCTGAATACTGAAATTGTTATGAAATCCAATCATGAATGCGACTATGAGACTATGCCTTTTAAGTTTTAACCTCCTTGAAATATATCAAGAGATTACCAGGATTATCGATGCATTATTGCAGCATGGTTGAATAGTCCTTAGATTAGGAAGACCACAAAATAATTTAAGTGAAATTTCAAATAGTTAATAACTTGAAATTGTGATTATATTCCTAAAATGCATAATTCTGGTCCTTGTTTACATATAATTTTTTGAAAAATAAAAGATGATAAGGGTTATGGAACTGGCTAATACCCATTTCGACAGGTTCTGGAAAACAGACCTTTCGTCGCTAGCAGGCCGCTTGTTCCCTTTCTTCTCATGGTTGACCCCATTTGATTTGCCCTTCCCATAGATAAAATACAATTAGTCACTACACCACAATAAAACAGGAGTTTAATATGGCCAGTAATAGTAATTTAAGTAGGTGTTACCATGCCCTCTTTCCACTTTATTGATGTAGCAGTAATTTTTGTCGTTCCGTCGTCGTCAGCATAAGTGAAAGTCTTTGTAAGCTTTGTATCTTCAAAGTAAGGGTTTGGGTTAAAGTGCTGCATGTTGGAGACACAATCAGTTGTTGACTGTATTCATTAGTTGAAACATGGCAGGAATTCACACACAAGCGCAAATAAAAACGAATAAAGGAAATCTTTATCTACAAAATTAATCATTGGAAAAAAATTAAACTCACCAATGTGATAGAGTACCCCGATTTAACATCTTTGAAATCTTCCACTTCAAGAGAACTTAGATGCTTGAATATCTACCAACAATGTGGCCCACAATTAAGCAAAATCACTATGTATGTACATGTCAAATTGAGGAAACCAGCTATAATATAAGATACCAGAAGAATCCTCACAACATGGCTCATTGATTTAAAGGTTAAAATGAATGGGTGTGCAACTCAGATTTTATAATCAAAGCACAAAGTCCGAACCTTTTGATCCTCTTCAGTCAAAAGTTCACCTAGAGCAGGATGACTCAAAAACTGCATAGAGTTGGAAACAAGTCAGCCAAATAAAAGACGTCTTAACTTCATGACAGCTAACATATTGCACATTCACAAAATAACGGACAGAGAAAGATTACTAACAGCAGTTAACCAGAAGTCGGGAATGGATTTGATAATTTCAGTCCGCTTGTCATATACAGGCCTGCGTATCTCATTGAACTTCTGCTCCACTTCCAGGACTTTATCACTGACCTCCTCATTGATCTAGAACGTTAAGAAAATTCAGAAAGACACAATAAATGATAACAGCACAGGGTCACTGTTACAGATCACAATTGGACAAACTTTTTTGATCGGCTTTTTATTTTTACTTTTCTCAGAGATCATAATTGGACAAATCACACACAACGACCAAATCATGAGTATTGGACATACCATACATTATTCCAAATTAAATATGAATATACAAACTATAATTAGGGAATTCTAAGCATTCACAATCCATACCAGCGACAACCAACGAACAAATGATAGAAATGAATTTGGATTTTGTGGATTGCATAGCCCAACATACACATTATATAGAAACTGACATTGCTAATGTCACCATGAATCTGCTGAACGAATTGATTCCTGGTTTAGTTTAATTTCTCTTACCCAGAAAATAAAAATTAAAGCTTCAAGATTGTACAGTTCATTAGGGACATAAAGATATCAGCTTCGTGAACTTACCTGAAGTAAATGAATCAGTAGAGTTTTTTATGGGTAAAAAAACTACTGAATTTCTACAATTAGAAATCTGCAGTAGATGATTGGAAAATTAAAGAGAAAAAGAAAACCAGTATAGTCGGTAGAAAATCAAATCAACCGGCTTTATTGCAGAGGGAATTAGAGATGCAAAGAAACTGACAAATATCTCGTAAACTCTTAATTCCCTCTTCAAAAGAAAAAAAACAAAAAAGTAGTTCGGAAGAGAACCATATGCGTCGGGGCGTGGACGAGAATTATACCGTCTCAAGCTCGTCTTGGATCTCCTGCAGCTTCTCGACGGAGACGAAGAGCTTCTCAACGATGCTCTCCGAGTTTTTTTCCTCGAGTTTCTCCGCTACCTTCAGCTTCTTTCCCTTGTCGGCCCCCATATTTGCAGCCACGGACAGAAACCCTAGCTCTCTCTCGCTTGCTGGCTATGGTGATGGCCTAAAACCCTAGTGGTTCCCTTGCTCTCTCCGTGTCTCGCTCACTTGCTTTGGAGTTAAGTCAGTAGTCATGTATGAGACACAGAGAGGGAACAAAAGCGTTAGGGTTTTGGGAACTCAAAATGAAAAATAATCTTAAAATGTTATTCCCAAACAAATAATTTTTTCTATCTACCTTTATAAACTACAATAAAATATTTATTTTGAAATGCGGTTTAGATAGTGAGTTAAATTGAGTTGAATTGAGATAAAAGTTAAAAATTAAATAAAATATTATTAGAATATTATTTTTTATAATTATTATTATTTTAAAATTTGAAAAAGTTAAATTGTTTATTATATTAAAAAATGTTGTGGATCACCGAGATGTGTCCTCGCTGCGGCCTCACATCTGACTTGGCAAAAAAACAAAACGACGTCGTTTTTTTTGTATCCTGGGTTTGGGTCTTCCAAGGGGTCCTCATGGGTCGTTTCGTTTCATTTCATTTCCCTTTCCTTTTCACTCATTTCTCGAAGCCTCTCTTCTCCCCACACTTTCTTTTCTCCGAATCGCTCTCTCTTCTTCTTCTCCATCCCTAGATTTGTTCTTCTCCAAGCCGCAAACTGACCTCTCTTCTCTTCTCTGAAACAAACTAGTGGTTAGGGTTTCGGGACTTTCTTCTCCATCACATTCATCGATCATTCTCCATCAACCCAGGAAACGAACCCACCAACCATGAAGATTGGTCTTCGTCTTCATCTTCTCCATGAAGCCACAGAGCCACATCATCGAAGCCGTTGGTCTGAAATATACTTCCCACAAAGCCTCGAAACCCTAACATGTGGTCTTTCTCTTCGTCTTCTCCATGAAGCTGTGTTTACAAAGCCACACCTACGAATTCACGAAACCATTGGTCTGAAATCCTCTTCCTACAAAGTCCCGAAACCCTAACCCTAACCCTTTTTACTTTCCCAATTTCAAACACACTTCATACCCTCACTGCCACCAGCGACATAGTCGTGGGAGTCAACAAAGGAGCTAACATAGAGTAGAGTTTGGCTCCCAAGTAAGGTTCCATTCTCCAAGTTTTAATATCTGCCGTATTATATTGTAGTTTGTTGTTTCTTTATTGTTGAAATGGTTTATGACTTTCGTGGGTATGGATACTCTGGAAGTGGTTGTTGGAGATTGGTGGTGTTGTTTTAATTTAATTTTATAATTAGAGGTTGATGGTGTTATTGGTGGTTTTGTTATTAATTTAATTTTATAATTAGAGGTTGATGGTGTTATTGTCACTATCATGTGAATCTTCTTGAACATTTCTGCATTTTGTGATACAACCAATCTATGCCCATGCACAGTTTGTGAAAATGTCTGTGTTTCTATCATTTCTGTATATGCACCATTATCAAACCATTAATAGTGATAAGAGTTAAGTATAGAAATTGTATATTATATTTAGATGACATTGTGAGTACTTTACAGGTTTAATTCAATGTGATTTATTAAATAGTGTTTACTTTTAGTTTTATCATTCACCAATAGATAGGTTTAGAGGATGGTCCTCCTCTTTCTTTTTATAAGCAATTACTTGTAAATTATAGACCTCATGGATGTCATATTCATAAGGTTGGCTAGATGTACACATTCATATTATATCAATAGCATAGTACATGTGACTCTTCTGAGTTATTGTATCTTTTTCAAGACATTGTATACCTATGGTCAGTGTCTACCCACAATTTTCAATCTAATGTAGTTCATCAGAATTAGTCATGTAGTTTTTTGGATTTCACATGTAACAATTTATAAAACATCATGTTAGAATGTCATCATCATCATCATCATCATCATCATCATTAATGTCTTCTTCATCATTTGCAAAACGTACTTTGAGACAAGCACACTGCTTCTGTAAGGTCAATGTCACATTGAGATATTCAAGTACTACAAGAAATCCAGGACGACCCTTCTTAGGGTGTCCAAAGTACAATACAGAGGTAACTACATTTTTTGTAGTTCTAACATTTGTAAATTATAGTGATGATGTACATCTAATATTTTTGTTATGTGTATAAAATGATTAGGGATTACCATATTGTAAATTTTTCAAGTGGGTAGATAGTAATGAAGAGATTAAATTCCATCTTCAAGAAAGAAACAATGAACTGTTAAGGAAGGAGAAGGAGCTCGAGAAGATGCTAGACAATGTGGAGAAGATGAAAACTGAGCTCCGAAAAAGAGTGGATAAAATTGAGAAGAGAGAGCTGGTGGTATCTAATAGAGAGAATGTGCTTCTAGAACAAGAAACTTAAATGAGGCGTGGACACATACTATTTTGGGTGTATTGGGATTATTTTATTTGTAGTTGCATGTTACTTGGTAGTATTTAAGTAATTGCTGCCTAGTGTTAGTACCTAAGTATTAGAATGTGTACTTGATGTAAATATATTAAGTTCAATACTGTCTACTATTTTATGCTTATTGGTTTGATCATGGGTATGGATGCTAAGAAAGAGGTCAGAGTGCTTGAACCCATGATTTGTATGTGTTTTCTCCTTACAAATGTTTATGGAACATCCTTTAAAGAGTACTATTTAAAGATTTTTACTTGTTTTAGAAACCATGAATGGTATTCTTGAAGTTGGTACTTTTTATACCATTCAAAAGGAATTTCTACAGACCCATGCAAATTAGTCACAGATTAGTCACGGTAGCATTCAAAAGGACGGACTAGTCATAGACCCATGCAAAATAGAATCAAAATGCAAAATGGATGACTTCTTCCGTGGGAACTCTCTGACTAATAGTTCATACAAGGCCTGTAGTATATTCATTGCCTCACTCAAATCTTTATTTGGTTGCTTCAGAAGATTAACAAGTGCTATTAACTTAGCATGAATTTTTGATAGCGCAGACATCTTGAAGTCGAAGCTATACTCAGCTGCCATGAAATAAATAAACTCATTCTAAATGTCCATCAAGGTCAGGAACACAAAATTTCAATTTCCACGGGAAACTCAAACTCATACCAACTAAAACTCAAGCAAAATCATGTAACCACCAACTTCATCCCAACTAAATAATCAATTACATGCAAAAATGTCCCAATACCAATGGATTTCAAAATGCTCTTTAAGACAAAGTCCAATACATTCATTATACAAAAGTGCATTAAATACATAAAACACAATATACAATACACAATACTAAAAACTATATATTTAATCAAATCGTTGTAGCGGTTGTAATCCATCCAACCCAAAGTCCATCGGTTGTGATCCATCCAATCCAATTTGCATTTGTAAACAATAAAACGTGTATATTAACGTCATCTTTATAACCAGGAACATTAATATAGATCTAAAAAGTTGGGATACACTAACACTTTCTTGACTTTGAATCATTGTTCCTTGGATCTGGGTTCCACTAATGTCAAAAGCTGTGTTTTCTGGAATGGCCTGGTCATAAATACTTGTAAAAACCCAGCCAATTTTAACTCATTAGATTTCAAGAATGCTTATGTACTTATAAATATACCTGAACGTGTCCAGCATTGGCTAGTTCAATCTCTGAATGGCCAAATAAAGATCTCTATGTGCTCAATATGGGTGCATTTTCTACATCTCCCTAACAATGAAATAACAAATAAGAACACAAAATTGTCATATTTGCTTTTGTAAAATAAAGAAAATGTCATATTAAATAGATGCACCTATTTGCGTTTCCCCTTTCCTTCTGCTTTTTTCGATTTTTCTTTAACTTCTCGCATATCTTTTTCCATCTTGGATGCTCTCCTCAGAGATGGAGGTCTGTCTTTCCCACACACAAAATTTGGACTATGTACTTGCCCAAAACCATCGACAATAGTTGTGCCCCCGGTCGATATTAGAAAATTGGAACCCGTTTGGGTCATCGATGGAGGTTCTTGGTTAGCACGATAAAACTCAATCATTGCATATAACTTAGCTTTCGCATCCTAATTATGTTCTTTCGAACCTGCTGCAAGAGTAATCATCTGATAACAAATATTCAACATCTCTGAATATCTATTAAAATCTACCCGTTGTTCCCCCATAACATAGCTAATGTGGATCAACGTGTATCGCCGTTTGATATCCTTTCTCCATCGATCTAAAAAGTAATTATTTGGCAAAGATGTAATCTCGTTACATCTGAATACGGCCAGAATGTACCTACACAATATCCCCCTCATCTGGAATAATCCACAAGAACACTTTGCAGCTGAATCTTATTCAATAAAGTCTACAGAATATGTAATTTACTTAGTGAACTCTGCCAAATGAACTTCATCATTTACCAAATAAGTCTGTATTGCACCATCAGTCTTATGTAACTTTGGATTCATATCAATCATGCCAGTCACTTGCTGTTGTACTTTCTTGAATTTAGAATTTATGTACAACTCTTGAAACCTCTTCTCAATTGGAGATCTAGATATTCAAGGGGTTGTGACACTAAATGAGTGAAAGTCAACGGCATTTTCATTCTCAATATTTTTTTTCAATGCGTTATCAAACTGGTCGACAAACTCTTTTAAGTTCGTCTTAACATTAACATACCCGTAAAAAAAGGCATTCATGCTCTCGCTCCGCTGTGTTGTTCTCATTCTAGCCCAAAAACAGTCTTTCAATAATGCTGGAACCCAATGCTCGCGATCAGCGTCTAGACTTTGTAACTGGGCATTTTCATGCAAATTGTATGTAGTAATTAACTGAACCTAACTTGTCTCAAACTCATCAACACTTTGGCTGTCATACACATATTTCATCAATGTATTTTTCATCCCAGTTTTGTAGGAACCATAGGAGCCAAACTTTTCTGGCACTTTCTTCAATATATGTCACAGGCAAAATCTATGTCGGGTTCTTGGGAAAACAATACCAGTTGCATTTTTTATTGTTCTATCTTAGTCAGTGATAATAGTTTTAGGAGCTATATCATCCATACACTGCAACCAAGTCTGGAATAACCACACAAAGGTCTCTGTATCCTTACTGGAAATCAAGTCTACTCCCAAGAGAATTGACTGCCCATGGTGGTTTACACCATCAAATGGTGCAAACGGCATTCCATATCTATTCATCAGATATGTGGTGTCGAATGTGACCACATCATCGAAATATTGGTAGGCTGCTCTACTACAGGGGTCTGCCCAGAATACATTCTTTAACCTCCTGTCATCATCTAAATCCATCAATGCAAAGAACCCATGATTTTTGTACTGCATCCTACAAAAATACTCTTGAAGTGCACCAGTACCACTTGCGCCAAGTCGTAGATGTCTTGTCTTGTCGATGTAATTATGACAATCATTCTCCAAAAACGGGAGGTTCTCAAACCCGCTCGCGCCAACAACAAGAGATCCAAAGCTCTTGTTTATTCGGACATCAGTCATATCATTTGTATCTAGAACTCTTTTTACGACGTCAATCACTTCTCTATTATATCGAAAGAAACGAGATTTCTTTGGACTAAGCCCGTGGTTATGGATATTATGAACCGTAGTCAACCGAAGTTTCCCATCACATTTTAAGGCATTAATTTTTGCCTTGCATTCCGTCTTTCCTGTCGGACGTGGGTTGGCGACATTGAAAGTTCTATTACGGGCCTTCCCACCACGAGCACAAGCAAGAATAACATGCCTAATAGTCTCATCTTCTTCCCTCTTAGTCATTTTTTTCATCACCCCAAACCCGCACTTCTTATCATAATTCTTATAATAACTTAGTAAATCTTCAAGAGAATTAAACTCCATCCTCAAATTTGACTCAATCATATCATCACCATCAATATCAACATTCTGAGATGTCCCGGCACTACAATCCTTGGTTTCCTGTGGATTTGGTCTATCCTCATTAATTTCTTAAATTGTAGAGGATGTACATGGCACTTCAGTTTTCCCACCACTTGGTCTATTAGAATCTGACCCAACTAGTATGCATGTAGTGGAGCTTGTATTGATGAAAGGAGTTGGAGTTTCTATTTTATGTGGAAATGAGTAACCAACATTTGACAGAAATCCTGGTGACCATGTAGACATTTGTCCATAGTAACCATGCATGTAATTTGAGATGTTTGGGCAGGTTGATGGTATGTCCAGCATATGTTATTGGATAAAGTTATTGATGTATTTTGGAAATAAATATCAACTCAACACATTCCAATGTTAAAATCTAATAAATGATATAACATACCGCGAATGATGGATTTGAGCTACATAGTGTTAACATAGATGGTTGTTCTTTCCCGTTTCTCATGCTAAGAGGGTTGAAAACTATTTGTTAGAATTCAAGGCAATTACAAAAAGAACAATACTTAAGGAAATTACTAGATATTCAGTTATCCCAATATTTTGTCCAATATTCAGGTACTTAAGGAAATTACTGATAGTTCCCAATTACTGAATGCTTTTTAAGCCCAAACATATGACTCAACAGCAATGGCAAGAGAGACACAAAGGGTTACAACTGAATGCTTTTTAATCGCAAACGTATGACTCAACATCAATGGCAAGAGAGATACAAAGGGTTACAACTGAATGTTTTTTAATCCCAAACATACGACTCAACATCAATGGCATGAGAGACACAAAGGGTGACAACTGAATGCTTTTTAATTCCAAACATATGACTCAATAGTTACAAAAGGGTTACAACTGAATGCATGATTAAGCTGCTTACTATGGAGGAAAATTCAGTTTCTTGCAATTTTCTACCACATCAACTCTGTAACATCATTTGTTACAATATGAAGCTGAAGTGGCTACTGATAGTTTCCAATTACTAACCTATTTGAAGTTAACAACAATTTTAAGCTCTTGAATTTAACAACAATATCTTCAGCTAAAATGAACAGATGGACAACAAACAAACATAGGTCCTCCTCCTCTCACTGAGAACAACTAAAATGAAAATTTCAGTTTGTCATTTGTGAAATTTTAGCAGATCTAACTACTGGATCTAGCTACTTTAGAGAATAATATACCTTAATAGCAGATGGACCAGTTGCTCTCTCCCCCACGATGATGAACGGGATCACTCACTCTCTCACCCACAACGATGACCACGACTCAGAGATGTGAACTGTCCCACGACGGCGACCGCAACAAGCGACGGAAATGGAAGAGAAGCTCTCGCACGAATGTCCCAGCCGCAGACTAGACAAGGAGAAGAGAAGAGATGCTCAGGATCCATTAGCTCAAAAAGGAAAATGGAGACCCATTTCATTTCACTTCCCGCTTTCTTCATTTGTTTTTCTTTTTTTTTTAAATTAAAAAAAGATGGGACGCGGCAGGGACGCATCCCCAGTTGCCCCTAGAAGAACTGTATCATATTTTGTGAGAATTTGATAAAGTTGTAATAATGAGATGAGATGAAACACTTTTTGTATCCAAATGAGACCTTTCATAGTTTTATTCAAAATTTTCTCACTTATTTTTCTTAATCCACTTTATAAAATAAATTTAAAAGTCTCAAATATTTTTTATATCGAAGTTGATATTCTCCAAAAACTTGATATTCGACAAGGTACACGAGCCAATAGGACCATGGGAAGTGGGGGTGGGCACTGACTCCGACGGAGTCAGAATGCTCATCTCGGAGGTCAAAACCCCCCTTTGGAGTCAGAGTTTGACTTTGATTGGATTTCTTGGAGTTGGAGTCAGGAAGCAGAAGGTGATTGCCAAAATACCCACAAAAAAGAGTAAAAATCAGAGGTGAAGTGGCAACAGAAGCCTTAGAGATATGAGGAATAAGACAGAGGTGAAGTGGAGATCAGATCCTATGAAGTGAAGTGAAGATGATGTCTCGAACTAGAACCTAACAAAAACTAAAATCACCCACAGAAGCAAAAACCAAACCAAATCAAATTGCAAAAATCATCCACATCAAGAAATTATTTGCACAAAATACAAATCAAGCTACTGAGAACTTGTAAAGGGTCTGCTACTCTCTCACAAGATTAATGAAAAGAAAAAAGCAAGATACCCAAGAAAAGAATCAAGAAATCGAGCTGCTCTCCCAGTTCCGCCGTGTCCATCTCATGTTGTTGGTCAGATATTACAAAGACCATGATTCTCGTCTACAATTTCATGGCTCATGGGGCTCTCTGCGAGCATCTCCACAAAACAGAAGCCCCACCTCTTCCATGGAAGCGGTGCCTTTAGATTTGCATCGGTGCCGCCCGTGGGCTGGAGTATATTCACTGTGGTGCGAAGAAATGGATCATATACTGTGAAGTAAAGTCAACGAACATCCTTTTAGATGATGGAGTGGCATTACTCATGGAGGCGCTGGAGCCTGGAGGGGGAAGAGAGAAGAGAGGAAATGCCGAATGCGTAGGTTAGGTTTTGATATGTGAAAGAGATGAATATATACCCTATTAAAAATGGCGTCGTTTAAGGTTTTCTTAAAAAAAATTGCAAAACACGAAATGGGCTTGAGGGACTCAAACGCAGGTTCTCTGAGAACCAAAACCATGTCTCAACCATTAGGCCACTTGGCTATAAGATGTTTATATTACAATATATAATATATAAGGTATAAATAGACGGAGTTCGGAGCCCACATGGGTTTTGACTTCGACTAGTGGAGTCGGAGTTGGAGCCTTGTTGGAGTTCGGTCGGAGTCGGAGTATCGGAAACTTTGCCCACCCCTAATGGGAAGTGTTCAGACAGGAGTTTTTGGAAGAGTGTTTAAGCGCATGTTTGGATAATAAAGTCAGATAAGAATTTTGTGAATATTAGTAAAATGATTTATGAATAGTAGTGAAGTAATTTGAGTTAAGATGTTTTATTAGATTTTGAAAAATAAAAAGTTGAATAAAAATATTATAAAATTAAAAATTGTTTGAATATTATTTTTGTTTTGAAATTTGAAAAAACTGTATTATTTTTTATATTTTGTTTGGAAGTTTGAGAAAGTTGTAATGATTAGGTAATGATTAGATGAAAAAATGAATATTTGAAATTAAAAAACATTTTGTGTTTAAGTGATGTTTAGATGCAAAATTATGAGAAGTTTTGAGATAAAATAAGAATCTCAACTAACTTTCCCAAGGCGTACACATCAACATTGGAGATTATGTTTGGAGAATGTTTTAGTTTATTAAACTACATCATTTTATGAGTTTACTTTTTATAAACCAATACATTTTATGAATCAATACAAGAAAATGTAGAATTTACGGCTACTTTTATTTCCAACGATGTAGATATTGCCGCTCAAAGTTGTTTTACTGTTTGGGTTTTTTTCTTTGTGTTGATCAGAAAAATCATCGGAATAAATGACTATTTCCGATGCTATAATATCGCCGGTAATATTTTTGTTGCAAATAATAGGTATGACGGAATTTAGCCCTCGTCATTACTAAATTGTCTCCATTACAAATCCTTGTTACGACATATTTATGTCGCTGCAATTGAGGTTTTATGTAGAAGATGAATTTCTTTTCACATTTTGCTTATCACGACGACATCTAATTCGTCGTAATAAGTCCTATACAGTAAAAAAAAAAATCTAATTTTACCCCTCACGTCTAATTTTCCTATTCTTCCCCCCGTGACTCTCTCTCTCTCTCGCTCGAGGCTTCATACAATGGTTTCCGATTGCCTTCTCATCGTCTTCTTGCTGCCTTGCCGACGCTGGTGAGTTTCTCTTTAACTATTTTAGGCTCCACCGAGCTCTCTCTCTCTCTAACTGTCGCTCGGTTAGAAGGCATAATCGTTTTCATAGAACCTAAATGAATCATTTTCATTATTATGATTTGGTTGAATTAGATTATGAGAAATGTTTTCCATATATAGTGTTGTTGGAATTGATTCCTTATGTGTCCCTAATTTCTTGCCTAATTTCATCCTAATATATGTAGTTTTCTTTATAATTTCGTGTTATATATATAGTGTTAGATATTGTTTGTAGTGATCATTTAATTTTGTTTATATGAGATTATCACATTCGGAAGAGACCTACGACGAGGTAGTTCATTGGCATTTTGGGACTGCTTCTCAAGTCTTTGGACTAGAAAACCCAACAATAAGAATGTCCTATAGGTTTAGGAAGCCATAAATTACTTCCTCCTCACAAAATGATGTAAAAAAACTGAAAGACAGTGTCGTTCCTTCCAATAATCCAGCTAAGAATTAGCAAGATTATTCATGTATATATAATAAAAGCAAGTGGAATCCACATAATTATCACCATGTCAATTATCACCTTCATCGTCATTATGTCAATTGAAAACAACAAGGCTGAAGGCTCAGACCATGATTTTTTTTCTATTTTAGCACTTAATAGCCCATATGCCCCCACAAAATTACAGTTTAGGTGTGAAGTTTAGTCTTATTAGGATATAGCACAGACATATACATGGTTAAGACATTTCCTAGATCATTATAGCTAGATCACACACATGAAAAATCAAAATCTAAACCTCCTGTAAATATCTTAGCTTATTCGTCTTGCTGATTTTTAAAATTTACTTAAACGAGACGAGAGAAATGTGCATGGAAAGCGAAGAAATCAAAATATCACAAAATTACTAACACAAAGCTCAATTATAAGCCATCTTTGCCAATTGCTTGGTTTCACTATCCTTTCACAGGGATCGCAATTTGCTCGATGTTCTATATGATAATGTTGCAAGCGTGGTTGTTTCTTGTGGTAATACCCTAGAAACCAAAAAATAAAAATTAAAGGCCACCATGCATGGATGGTTGCTATATCTATATATAATAATATCACAAATATTTGTGATGAGATTCATATTCCGAATGTATGATTCATATTGGGCTATTAATTTTGTCTATTATTTGGGGTAGCCTCAAAATATTGTCAATGACAGATTGTTTGTCTGAGCATAATTTTATCTAGCTCTTTTGTTTTCCTCTTTTTTCAATAGATTTTTGCTATTTAGTTTCTATACGGTGTAATTGTTGATTAGTAGATTCTAAATTATTATATATGCTACTTCGGCAACAATAAGAAAAATCTGTTAACAAAAAATCAAATCATTTCCCAAAAAATGGGAGGAGGAAAAATTGATATTGTTTTAAGTCTAAGACCATAATTAAATGGCAGAGATGGCGAAGAAACAAAGTCTAACCTCTTCTTTGAGCAATGGCATCTACCGTAATTGTAGGAATATATCTTGGATAGGTATAACTTGCCCATGAAAATTACCTTAATCATAAGTAGTGAGGATTGAATTGAATTACCTTAATAGGAGGATGAAGAGGAATGATCTAACATCAAGAGTAAAGTCGGAGTTGGAATTACCTTAATCAGGTTCTAATCAACAAAATAAAAGTACCCTCTTGACACCATTTCTTACCACTTATCGTCATACCTAAAAGTACTAAAGCTTTTGCCTATTATTGCACACCTATAATAATATATATGCTCATAAGTTCAAGTACATATACCTGTTTGAGCCCGGACATGGTAGCCACAACCCACTCACTAAACAACTTTTCCCTTACTTTACCAAATTCTACGTGGCATTGTGCTGAATTTATGCAACGCCCCGTTTTCGGAGGTCCGGAGAGTTAACTCTAAATACCTAAAATCAACTTAAATAGTACAACTATAAAATCCAATAAAATATTAATCAATCCAAATATCTAAGTTCCTCCATGGGGACAATAAAGAAAATCTCAATAACATAAATTAAAAACTCTCAAAAACTCAAAATTATCCTTAACTTATCAAATCAAAATACCCGAAAAATAAAATCAGTTTACTAACTACGACTCTCAAATAAGCACTTGTACCCTCAGGCACTTATTCCACTCTGATCATCATACTTGCTAAAACTTCATTCTCTTGTTCTCCAGTTGAACCATCAAAATTATTTGAAAAATATATGGAGATAAGGAGTGAGTTATCAACAACTCAGTAAGTAGAGAACATATACCAGTGTGTAAACATGAGCATTTACAGAAATCAGAATGCAGAACAAAACATTTTCATTTTCAGAATGCGGAAGCAAAACATGTTATCAAAATATCAGAGCGAAGATTTAGAAATAATTTCATTTAAAAATATTCTTTGGCATAGCATAAATGATGATGATGATCATCAGAACATCATATCAGAATAGAGGCCATATATAACCCCCATGGTAGGGTTGTGCATCTGCGGATAACCAAGCAGAATATAAATCACTCTGTCATCAAGGTGTGCACTCAAAACAGAGACCACTACTATAACCTGTGGCAGGGCCGTATCCACTATTATTACCAGTGGTTGGGCCGTATCCACTATTATAACCTGTGGTTGGGCCGTATCCACTATTGTAACCCGTGGTTGGGCCGTATGCCACTATTATCACCTGTGACAGGGCCGTAACTGATCAGAGCGAAAATAAAATCAAATTCAGAATCAGAAAGTCATGCCAAAGGTTTTTAGAAATCATGTCTTATCCAAACAGAGTATTGAACAAAATCTTCGGAACATAACAAAATCATATCACAACATAATTTATGCACAAATTTCATATTCGCTCTTTTTTTCAAAGTTCAGAAACAGAATGTAAAAAATAAGTTTATATCTACACCAGTCATGATAGAAAATACTTTCTTCTTAAACAGAATCTTAGGAGTAATGCAGAACAAATAACTGAAGTAGTTCAAATTTCTTTTCAAAATCAAATATGTATGTTTTCCAAAAATAACCTCAGCTCATTTTATTTTAATGCAAAGTCTAGCATAGGAATCCCGCTTACCTGGACTTAGCTTTTTCAGAATTTCCTTCAAAATGTCGAACAATAATTAATCGTCACTTATAAAATAATCACGTAATTCTTGTAAATTTTCAATTAATCTCATATTTCGATATTTAATCCTAAGCTTCTAAAATAACCTATTTAATTCCTCAAAACCTAAAATTCTCATAATTCCCAAAATATCCTCATTCTCTAAATTTCCTTGATATCAATCAACATTTAAGATAAGTACTAGTAAAAATTTCATAAAAAAAATAGCTTTAATCATAATTTAAATGTTCAAAATAAAATTACACACTTACTATAAAAATAATTTGCTACCAATAGTACAAAATAAACATCTTATTTATTATTGAAAACAATTTATAAAGTTTAATACTAGATAATATAATTATCCCAGAATATTTTAGAATAAACCATAACTATTTTTAAATAGACTAAATCATATCTAAAGTGTAAAAAAAAACAACATTACACCAATATTATTTGCTCTTAAAAATAAATCTTTACTTAAATAACATGTTAAAATACTTAAGTTAAAATACTTAAGTGATTTTCTGTAATCCTAATTATATAAGAGTGTACTAATACATAATAAAAGTTTAAAAGTCCATTAATATAACATGTAGTAAAGGGTGTTACGGTAATTTCATTTAATTCTTTGCAAACCAACAAAACTTGCGTAACACAATTAAAACTGCATGGCAGGGCTTACACAAGGAGAATTCACGCAGCAGCGTGCGATGGCTGGACTGGGTAGGCAGTGGCGACGCGGCTGGAGAGCAGGCGTGCAGCAGAGATGCTGTCAAGCTGGGTTAAGCATGAGAGAGGGAGAAAATGGAGAGTGAGAGAGCGAGGGCCACAGCGTGTGGAAAGGAACAAAATCAGACCGTGAGACGGGAAGGAGGAGTGCGACGGAGGCTCATCGAGAGAAGTGGAGCTGGGACAGAGTTGGGCGGGTGCGCTAGTGGTGGTGGGTACTGCGGCGGTGCACTGGAAGAGAGAGAGAGTGAGAGAGAAACAAAGTCATGAAAGAAAGAGTGAAACACGACGTTTGCATAGAGGTGTTACCGAGAGCGAGGGTGGTGGTTTGAGCCGGCGGTAGTGTAGCATGGTGGTGCAGGGTGTAGCAAGACCGGGTTATGGCCATTTCCGTCTAGGACAATGGCTAAATGTAGGGGTGTAAATTTAAACCGGGAAACCGGAAAACCGGACCGGACCGGACCGAACCGGACCGGTTGGTCCGGTTTTGAACCGGTCCGGTCCGGAACCGGTTCCTATTTTATGAAAACCGGCCGGTTCCGGTCCGGTTCCGGTTCCGCAGTTTTTGGGACCGGACCGGTTGGAAAAAAAAAATATAAAAATTAATTTATATATTATACAAAATATTTATATATATAATATATAATTATATGTTAAATTTTTATATATAATATATATAATTATATATCATATATGAAAAAATTTTATATTATAATTTATAAATAATAACATAAAATGTTAATCTTAAATATGGACATTTGTAATTTATTTGATCATATGTTATTAATATAATTATATATAAGATAATGTTGTTATAATTTATAAAATAAAAGTTTAATCTTAAAGATAAAAATTTAATTGATCATATGCTTTAAGCATAATATATATATTAAATTTTTAATAATATTTTATAATAAGAATTAACACTTTATTATATGTTTTTTACATTTAAAAAAAATCGGAAAACCGGACCGGACCGGACCGGAAACCGGTAAAACCGGAAGTACCGGTTTAGGAGGGTAATCGGGGCGTAATCGGTTTTGAAAAATACAAAACGGTACATACCGGTTCGGTCCTAGATTTTGTCCAAAACCGGACCGGACCGGACCGGTTACACCCCTAGCTAAATGCGTGCTTGGGAAAGAGGGTCTGGCTATGGAAGTACTCTATTTCTTGATGGAAAAACAGAGCAGTTTTGGCTTCTTTCGGGATTTATCAGCGGGTCGTGCGGCTTTCGGTGGATGCTTGTAGTGGTTGGTTTTGCTTCGGACTAGTGTCTTCCATCGTGCAAGGGCCAGTCGTGTGGGTTGCGGCGTGGAAGGGCTTGGTAGTGGGAGTGGTTCATGGTGGTCTGGCTTACAGTTTCGGCAAGGGTGCACGTCGTTTTGGGCTTCCGTGATGGTGTTGGATGGCAAACTGGGGTGCAAGGTTGAGTCCGTGTATGGCTGCTTGAAGGTGTGGTGCGGCGGCAGTCGTAAGCCGAGAGAAAAGAGAGAAAAACTGAAGCGGCTATTCTCGACTTTGGTTGAGGACGATGAATGTGTAAATATATATAGGAAACAACAGATAAAACCCTAGAGAAAAAAAAATATAAAAGAAAGAGAGACGTGCGGGAAAAACAGACGTGAAACTGTGCATGTGAGGAGTTTAGGAATATTGTTTCCACGAGCTTGGGCTCTTTAGCCTAAACTAATTTGGACCGGATCTTGTAGGGGATTAAAGCATCGGCTTTTTCTCTAAGTTTTGGATGTCGACTCATCCTAAAAAAAAAATTTACAGTGGGCTTTTCATCCATAAAACAATCGGACGTGAATTTCCTACTCGGCCCGGACGTTACAATTTATCCCTTATTAAACAACTTTTCCACATATACTTGTTTCTAGATGGATATGATTTGGATGCAAATCACTGATAGATTTGGATCTCAGGAATATGCTAAAGGAGTTAAAGAGTTCATTACCTTGGCCCGATCTCATGCTACCAGTGAGGAAATTCATTGCCCATGGAGATGAGGGGTTCAGTACACGGCTGGACGAATGTCATTTGTGCGACTAATGAAGATGAGGGTAAGTCTCCATTTTGGTTGCAAGATGCACATTGAAGATACCTTAAGATTTCATATATTCAATCTAAGCTTCAATGTAATTTGCTTGTATTTGCAGTTTGGGAATGAGGAGAATTTGGTTGATTTCTTTAAAGAAGTGAGGTGGTCAAAGAAGAAAGACAAATTTGTGACTCCCATGACAGAAGAGAAATATGTGAATGTTAAAGTAAAATCCTGTGATTTTCGAGAAAAACTGCCATCCATTTTTTAGTGCTTAAAAGTACATATTACGAGCACTAACATGTGTGATTTCCCAATGGTAGATAGAATGAGATGACTGCAAAAATGGTAGAGTTGGAACCTAAGAAGCGGACTAGAGGCTGCAGCAGCAATCTTTAAGGAAGTTTTGGGCCACAGGCAAGGGTATGTAAGGGGGCTCGGTGAGATGGTTATTCTTGAGTTATCTAGACAAGCAACTAATGCTCGAATAATAGAATTAACTGAACGTGAAGAAAGAAGTGAGGAAGAAGCTGCACATTATAAGGGTTATTAGCTTGATGACTTATGAAGGAATGTCATGCTAGTAATGGAGAAACAAGCTAAGTACACAAGTTTATGGAGAGATATGAGTCAGAAAGACAAACCCAGGGAGAGTTTCATGGAGAGACAGGCTGCGTTTGGGTAGCCAGCATACCTCAACACTTTTCAAGTATTCTCGTACTATTAGAAATACTTTACATGCTAAACGCAATGAACCATCTTCGTATCAAAATCTTTCCAAATGTCACTATAATATTTATCACTATAATATATAAATAAAAAATAAAATCACTATAATATTTATCACTATTATATATAAATAAAAAATAAAATCACTATAATATATAATAAAAAATAATATTTTTATATATAATTTTTATACAAAATATTTTATATATATTAAATATTAATATATATAAGTTTTATATAATGTATAATTATAAATTTTTTATGTTAAATTTTATATATAATATATATATTCATATATGAAATAATTTCTTATTATAATTTATAAATTATTACATAAAATGTTAATACTAAATCACTAAAAGTTTATAACTAATACTAATATATAACTTATAACTATACCAATAGTCTAATATTAATACTATTATATAATTTAATGTTTTAATAAAAGTATAAAACAATTTTTTTTAAATCAAATTTCTTTTTATAAACAAATTTTTAATGATAAATTGTGAAACTTACATTTTAAAAAAATTGAAAAATCGAACCGGACTGGACCGGAAACCGGTAAAACCGGAAGTACCAGTGCATAATCGGTTTTGAAAAATACGAAATCGGTACATATCGGTTCAGTCCTAGATTTTATCCAAAACCGGACCCGTTACTCCCCTAATGTTTATCACTATTATATATAAATAAAAAATAAAATCACTATAATATATAAATAAAAAATAAAATACTATAATATTTATTATATATAAATAAAAATAAAATCATTATAATATATAATAAAAAATAAAATCATTATAATATATAATAAAAAATAAAATCACTATAATATTTATCACTATTATATATAAATAAAAATAAAATCACTATATATAAATAAAAAATAAAATAACTATAATATATAAATAAAAAATAAAATCAATATAATATATAAATAAAAAATAAAATGACTATAATATTTAATAAAAAATAAAATAACCATAATATATAAATAAAAAATAAAATCACTATAATATTTATCACTATTATATATAAATAAAAAATAAAATCACTATAATATATAATAAAAAATAAAATCACTATAATATTTGTCACTTTATATATAAATAAAAAATAAAATCACTACAATATATAAATAAAAAATAACATTACTATAATATTTATCACTATTATATATATGAAAATAAATTCATTATAATATTTATCTCTATTATATATAAATTAAAAATAAAATCATTATAATATTTATCATTATTATATATAAAAATAAAATAAAATCACTACAATATTTATTAATATTAAAAAATACTATAATAAAATCACTATAATATTTATTACTAAAAATAAAATCACTATAATATTTATGGGACTCACACATTTTTCAACTACCTATCCAAAAGTCAACAACTCAACATACTTCTCATATTCAAACAACTTAAAATACTCTCAATGGGGCCCACAAACTCACTCTAATCTCTACTCATAACTATTCACAAACATTCTCAACACTTATCAAGTATTCTCACTACCTAAATGTACCCTCAGGGACCTGCTAGTTACTAATTTTGTTGTAACAATTTTTTCTAAATTTTGGTAAGGAGATCAAAGTTAAAGTAATATAGTAACAAAATGTCTCCAGAACCCAGATTTTGTATATCAGTTACTGGTGTGGGTTAGGTAGTATATTTTTAAGTTTAGAGGATATTTTGTAGCTTCTGTCACAAGATGTACGTTGCTCTTGCCACCAACTGGTCACTTGGAAGTTGTTGGTCATCAATGTATTACAACAAGGTAAGTTTTTTTTTTTTTTTAATGAAAGGAGGACAGCTCGGCCAAACTTTATTGAATCAAACCCTCACTTGTGGCGGATGAAAACCTAAACAAACAATACTACTAACAAAGCCTCACAAACAATATTACTAATAAACCATAACATCCAACCAAAGAAAACCCAAACCAAATAAATCAATGCCTATAGTTAGGCAAACCAAGATAATCCAATCTAAACAGACCTCTCACACGATGGGGCAAATCATTGGTACCCACATATGTACAATTCTTCCCCTTCTCCCCCTGCTTTGCTAGAAAATTCGCCACTTTATTCCATTCCCTAAACTGTTGAGCAATCATGTGATCAAAACCATGAATAGCCTTGATGAGCTCTTCCCAAAAATCCCAAAAATACCAAACTATAGAAGAGAATCTCTCAGCCCCTGTACCACCCACATCGAGTCACACTCAATTTTGATCCTTGTTAATCCAAGATCCCTGCAAAGCAATAAACAATGTGTGAAGGCACGTAGTTTGGCTTCATTATTGGTACCATAACAAAACTTAGCTGAAAAAGCTGCCACTATTTTCATGATACCGCCTCACCCTCTACAGGTTGTTCCTGCAAGAGCCATCTACATTTAACTTGAACCAACCATCCCTTGGTCTCTTCCATGAAACTTGCAGAGGACGCCGAATTGGTATATCATGCACCGACACATCTAAAGTAGCGAGACTGGCATGGTCCAAGCGAGAAACGACACTCACTTCAATAATTTTTCCAGAAATCCGCCGCAACCAAGTTCTTATCGAAAGTCATACACTATCCACCGATTGGTATTTCCCTTCCATCCTGGCTGAACAACGCCATTGCCACAACTTCCAAGAATTAAACAAGGCATCAATCCGACTAACACCCCCTTATGTGATAACTTCTTCACACAATGAAACCAATAGCACACATGCATCCACCAGCTATTTATAGCAAGGTAAGTTATCAGTACATACATAGCCTTTTTTTCTTATTGTTAGCACATGAAGGACCTGTACTTTTTCATTTATTCTTGTTTTTACTTGTTACTTTTTATGTATCTTTCGACATCTATATGACCAATATATACCTATCAATGTTTTGTTTTCTCAATCCAAAAGCAATTGTATGGAAAAATAAATAACTTGTTTCATCGTTATTCTCTCTCTCTCTCTCTCTCTCTTTTTCTTTTCTTTTTTTCCTTTTTGTTTTGTCAATGAAGTTGCTAAATGCGAGATTTCATGGGAGGAAATCACCTTGGGTGAGTGCAGCGGACTTGGTATTTACTAGTGCATTATCCCATCAAATTATGTACTTCTCATATAAAGAAATATAAGTGCATATGGTTTTTCACCTGTGTAGTTTCATATTTTTGGTGCATACTTTGTTTGGCACGATCATATGGAGAGGTATATCGTGGAAGCTTTCATGGAACTGTGACTTTTCCCTCTTGACCCTGAATGATGGTGGTGCATTTTTGTTATTCTGTTGTATACTATGGGTCTAATCTTTCCTTTAGGCTTGGTTTAAGACATGTTAAGTATATTGGGTCTAATCCTTTTCCCTTTATTTGACATGAAATTTTCTCTAAGGAAGTTGGTTATGCTTCAGGTGTAAAGACTAATGCTGTGGCTTGAAACCCATGAGTATTGTGTTTTGTATGGTTAGTAAAATGACTGAAAAATGAATCTTATTAATGATTCTAATCCATTGGTAGATAATTATTAAAAGAGAAATTAGAGTCATTGTTTCTTTTATGAATAATTATGAAAATAATTAGGGTCATTGTTTCTTTTATGAATAATTCAATAAAATGGCTCTAGTATGGCTTGAAATCCATGAGTATGCTGTCATCTTTAATTAGCATAGGATACACTGAACTTCACTTATTTCATCTCCTTTCGTTGTGTTTGCTAATATGTGTTAAGTTGTGGAAGGTTTACCCGTGATTGAATTATCAAGGTGTTCTTGGACCCTGTTTACGTATTTGAAGCCCAGAGCATCGTCGCCCATTTTCCTAATCTAGAAATGCATAATGGCACATCATTATCTTCTCTGTTTTTGTATATTTCTTTATTTGTATAGGTCATGATAGAAACATCAAATGTCTAGCCATATTTCATTGTTTTTTGGTTGTTATATGTTATGTTGCTTGCATTTATTTGGAAGATTTATATGTTGATTTTTATTGTCATTCTTTGTTTCCATAGGAAGTGGCTGTGAAGAGGTTTCTAGACCAAGATATTTATGGCCAATCACTTGAGGAATTCAAAAGTGAGGTGCAATCTGCATTCCCCTTTCTTTATGTCTTTGCTTGTTTCTCATGAATAGATTACCACTGGTACTTCAACATTCAACATTTTGGCTCTAACACTCCTTCCATAATGGTTTACTCAATGTAAAGTAAGCATGAATTTCATTGCGTATGCTTTTAATATTCTTTCATAAGGCTGAATATATCATTAATGGTAAGTTGGAAGGTTAGGGTGGATGCTTTGAATATATGTAAACAGGGAAGCAAACAAAGTTAATATATATTATATGTATGTGTTCAAAATGGCAAATGTTCAGTTCTCGCACTCCAACCATATAACTGACAATAATGAAGAAAGTTTCCAGCTCGACCTTTGATAAGTGACATACATTAATGAAGAAGCTGGTGCATTCATGAAGACAACTTGCTGTTAGCTAGACACTTATGGTTAGAATGAAAAGCACTTGTAAATTTATATTCCATTGTGATATGTTGGATGGTATTGTGTAAAACTTAAGACTAAACAATGGTGAATTCAAATATGTACGTTGATGTTATTTGAATGATGTTGACATATATGCTGGCAATCAAATATAAATTTCTCCAAATCTAACATTTTTAATTTATTAGCAAGCAACTAACTATCATGAAAGAAACAAATATCAGGGAAAAAACAACCACATAGGACAAAATACGAACAAACTGATGTGGTTTATAACAATCATTTTTGGCAAAAATAACTCCTTGTAAAAGGCATTGTTACATTGGAGGCGACTACAAAAACTGCCACAAAGTACTTTCGGCGATTTTTTACTCGTTGAAGTATGCGATGGTACCATCGCTGCAAAAGCCATATGTTACAGTAGCGGCAAAAGGCAAGCACCGCCCTTAATGTATGGGAAATATTTGCGGCGAATATGTGTCGCCACAAATATTGAATAGATTATTTTCGGCGCCTAAGAATCACCGGAAATATAGTTTAGCAAATAATTAGAAAATGTAGGCAAACTTTGTTTTTGGCAATCATTTATCTTAATTTCGGCTAGTTTAATCGCTGGAAAATATAAGTATTTCCATCAATTGCAAAAGTTGGCAGAAATGTTTTTCCTTGGCTAGAAGTGGCGACTTGATGGTAGCCTATTTTAGCTGGAATTGATCAATTGCGGCATGCTTTGATCACCGGAAATAGGCTTATTTCTTGTAGTACTCTGATAAAAAAAAAAACCTTATTTAGTATATCATAACATCATCAAAGAACATTTTTGTTTATCAACTCAGAAAAGGAAAAAAATTTCTCCAAACATCCATATCAACAACATGGTTGGCATCACGAGCTAACTAAGTTTCAATCCTAACCCGTATCAATTACTACTAACTGAATTAATCTCGTAAGAAATAGTAGGAATTTGTTTTTAGAAACCTTCTTATTATCACACCTTACACATTGCAGCATCTACCATTCGCAAATAATCATCTTTGCCTATAACTTTACATACTCTAATATTATAAATCGTTTGAATTCTTGTCAATGCTACTAGAGGATGACGTTTTGATCCTCTAGTGCATTTTCAAGCGTTAGAGCAATAGCATTGGCTTGCCGCTTAGCCAAATGCTAGTGTTAGCTAAAATTTAGCTAATTAAACTCCAAATCTTCCTGCATTGGATTAGGCATATAGTCATTAAAGTTGTACATCCAGATTGAATTTTTTTCCGATCCGAAACCCGGATACTCTGCTAAATTCGGGCAGTTATCCATCCAGATTGTAAGCAAGTGGGTAAAATAATGTTATACTCACCTAGACCCAGTTACGGATACTGAATATTAACTGGATACCCGCATACTCTTCTCTTTATTTAAAAAAAAATTAAACTCCGTCATTTTGCAATAAGTCATCTCTCTCCTCGTCTCGTACCCGTCTTCTTCCACCATTTTCTTTCTTGTTTTCATTTTGTTCTCAGCTCCCAACTCTAGCAGAGTTTCACCATGTTTAAGTGGTCCTTTTTAGTCTTGAAATGCAATTTCACACCTTTGAGAGATGAAAGAAATTTGGCAGTTTTGGTGCTTGTTTCTCAGGAAAATTTCAGAGTAGATAAAGTGAGAGAAAATTAAAAAAAAAATAAAAAAGTGAAAGAGAGGGAGACTGAGTGGGGGACGACAGGATGTAATGTGTTAAGCCTTGATTACTGACACAGACAGTGAGAATGTAATTTTACTGATTAGTGAGAGAGAGAAGAGATGAGGTGTTAATCAGATTTTAATTTCAAATCTTTTATTTTATTTTTCGTCTTCTGAGCTTTTTTGGACTATTCTGCAATACTAAATTAAATTAAAAGCTTTACACTATTCTTCAAAGCATTGTAGGTTGGAGTACCACACCTATTAAAAGAGGAGCCGATCGCAGAGAGATCTCTCTCTCTGGCTTGGGGTTTGGAATGGGAAAAATGTTTTTTTTAATATTATTTATTATTATTATTATTTTTTGTACTCGATAGAAATCAACGTAAGAGAGGATGAGAAATTGCTCCTTGATGGGCTCCAAGAGCCTGATGGTGATGTCGAGGCCATTGTTGGCGGTGTGTTCGAGCTTGCCCCTGTGCTATATGGTACCGAAGCGACCTCCCGTTAAAAAGGTCACAACAGAGTGTTGTCATCTACACATCAAGAGTCATTCTACTCCTAGTCGATAGTTGGAGAATAAGATTGTACATGAGATGGAGGGGAGCATAGTTCTTCTTGGCGATGAGGCCCCTTAGTTGTCTCCTGGCCTTCTCGATGGCCTTTTGGTATTCAACGCTCATAGTTGAATCTAGTTACAATCAGGATAATCGGATATCCTGTTTTATTTATTAGATAAAACCATATTCTCACCCGAGTTTCGACCCATTCTATTCAGCGGGTATCTGCCTGCTTTAAAAAATCCAGATGTGGATCCGGATGTTTCTAGATATTTTAATCCAGATCCGGATGCACAACCTTAATGGTCATTTGGTTTTGACTAGAAGCTATAATGACTAAGCAAATATGGCTATCAATAACTTAGCCATCTTTGTAATGGGTATTGAGTGATATGGCTATGAGCTATAATAATATTTTATTATTATAACTAGTGATATGACCAATTCAATGTGGGATACAAAATTATTAAGAATAGGCAAAAGGTAAAATGTGACATTTTATCCAAAATTTGCCTAAAACTTTAGCTACATCAATGCTAATGGCTAGAGCATTGACATTGGCTTGTGTATACTTTGAGCCAAACTCTAGTTAAAGAAAGCATCTTACCTACTTTTGCCTAACCTATTTCAAATGCATCCCACATATTCACAAGCCAAACGTTATTTCATGCAGGAAGAAGATAGTGCGTGCGGTGGTTGGGTGTCATTGGAGTGTTGTCCTACATAGTGGGAAAAGGCTAATGGGAGCTTCTTACTTTTTTGCAACCTTAAGGTGGAGTTGGAGTATTTTTTGCAACACACAAAGAGAGGAGAGAGAGGGAATGACGCCGAACAGAATTAGGATTATTCTGGCTGCTAGTTAATCAATAGAAACTAAGAAAAGACGTAACGCATATAGAAAACTATGATAATAGGGTTTATTCATAAAAGTTGAAAACTCCTATTGAAACCCATAAGTCACACTTAAATAGCTAAGGAAAATCAAGACTCGGGAATTTTGCCCAAAAAAGCTAAATCTCAATTATTGCCTAAAAATAAAATATGTAATAAAAGAAGGTTCACAAAAATATGGCCCAACTAGAAATAACGATTGTTAGGGATAAAATGTGTTAGGCCCAACCCACTAGGTGACCTCCATCAAAAGCAAAAGGGAAAAGAAGGAAGACAAGATAAGACAAAGCTAAAGGAAGTGATAGAGCATAGGAAGTAAAATTAGGCATATAAAGGGAAAAGTCGAAAGTGATATAAAGTTGGCAGAAGATTCACTACTCCAAGACCTTAATAAAAGGGGATCTTCATATAGGCACTGGGGACTTCTCGAAAGATTTCTTCTACATTCATCCAAGGGACTCCAAATGCATTATCTTCTCTAGGCTAGAGGGTCATTGACCTCCATTGTACTGTGAGATACAAGAGGTCATGAAAGAGTGTAAAATCACATATTATATTGGATTTACCCTTCAAACACCTCGTGGACGCAAACTTTATGCCAAACCACATAAATCTGTGTGTCGTTCTCTTATTGACACTTCATTTATTATTTATTTCCATGGATGAAATCAAGCGTGCCTTATTGATGCATGAACCATTATTGTGGACTGAGGACGCCCCTTTCTTCCCTTCCAACAAGTGCTAAATTTGGCATTAATAGTTATGCTCTGCAAAGGAAATAGAAGAAGGATGATCTCAAGCTCATGAGACCGTCTCCAAAGAAGCATATAAGATTCCCTCCGTCCCTCACACCCACGTGTAGCAAGAGCTGGTGGGAATACCCTACCGGTAGACCACTTGCCCAATGAAAACCAATGGCAATGGTAGAGCCATCAACAATTGTGGGGATTTGTTGGGAGTCACTAAAAGCTTCCATCGACACCGTTTGCCACTATAAGTGGTGCAACAACATGTAGAAAACGCCGGTAAGCATCATAGGCGCATAGTGAGTGACAAGCTCAACGGAAGAGACCTGAAAAAATGCCACAGGGCGAGCAGTGTCACGACTGTGGTACTTCTTGCCTTGTGGCATGCTTAGAGTCGCCGCACTAAAGCATGGAACACCTCCTGCAGGGGACAAGCGTTGCTTAGTGGATGACCCACCAACCATAATGGACTTGTGGTGGCGGGCAATGAGCCCACCACCTAGATGACACAGTGGGCAAGCTTCGTTGCCCACCCACCATAGCTTACCACCTCTACGATGGGCAAGATCTATTGCTTGCCCACTATAGCTTAACGGTCTTGCCATGAACACGTTGGTTGAGCCACTGTGGTGCGTCGCCTAGCTCACCACTCCCAGTGGCAGGCAATGACCACAAACACATTGCTGAAATCACCGTCCTTGCGGCTAGAAATGGGCAATAGCCACATGCGAGCAACACAAAATTTTCCACATCTGGAACCTCTACCTAATGAGAAATGTGAAGAACCCTACATCATGTTGCATGGGGCCATGCAACATGCACCATCGATCACAACACATTTGAGCACAACAGAATGGACCACATACTATAACTTGCCACTCCTAGTGGAGAGCAACCCAGAGGAAATAATGGGCGAGCACCTTGCTCGCCCAATACAGCTTCCCAACCTCACCAATCAACAAGCCCACGACAGGCGAAACCTTGCCTGCCATAACAAAGCTGGAACTTGCAAAACATCTTTAAGACTAGGCCCACCTTGGTTCTCATAAAAAACCTTGTGTAGGGGCATTAGAGGCCTATAGAGCACACCAAGCTCTAGTAACTTGTGGCTCTTTATAGCCCTCAGACTTTGAAACTTATAGCTAAGAAGCCAGAAGAAAGATCGGGTAAGAGTTGCAGACTGAGATGGCTTAACCAGCTGGATCCAAGGATCAACAAGAGAGCTTTCAATATAGAATAAGAAGAAATACTTATGCAAGCGTATAGAATGAATGGAAATAAATGGGCTATGATAGATAGATATTTCCCTAGAAAAATTGATAATGAATTGAAGAACCATTGGCAGATTATAATGGATAGGAAATTTAGAGAACAATCTAGTGCTCACTAGAGGAGGAAGCTATGTCAATTTGTTTACAGAAGGATTGAGGGAAATCCTAGCTTTGTTTGTAAAGATACAACCATAAGAATAGAAGACTACCATAATGTCTCAGTTTCCTTAATGGAGGACTAAGCAATGCTACTTCTTTCCCTTTAGGGACATTTGATGGTGCTGGTAATGGGGCTGATTGTGGCTTAAATGGTTCCCCCTCCAAAACCTCTGGAGAAGCAATTTCAAGCAGCATCCTTCCCTATAGTCGCTTATGTGCATGACAAGCATCGTTTGATGCCTTCCCTAAAGGATGAATCATTAGCGGACAACGAATCCACCAGTCAGCTAACCAATGTGTACAGGTTGAGCAAGTAACCAAAGACATAAGCTTGTGAAGTCCACGACCAGGGAATGAAAGCAAAATACCACGGGCAAGCAAGCTCCAGAATTGCCCATTTGATCATCGATGGAACATCACGAGTTGAGAAAACGAAGGGGCGAAATCTACACATGGCATTACATCGCGTCGTGCACCTGTGTTGGCAACATATAAAAGAATGTCAGACCATAAAAAGTAGGGAGTCTCCATTGCAGGCAGCAG
The DNA here is from genome assembly GCF_001411555.2 of Juglans regia. Lineage (NCBI taxonomy): Eukaryota > Viridiplantae > Streptophyta > Magnoliopsida > Fagales > Juglandaceae > Juglans > Juglans regia. The sequence goes on along the minus strand of NC_049909.1, from coordinate 7,729,053 downwards.
GCATGAAACCTTCAGTTCTGTCAGTGTTAAGGATGTGTTTCACAACACCAACCACACGGATCACCTACAACAAACAAAGGGGCGACACTGGTTTCCCTGTGGAGTCTCTGATGCCAAAGTTAGTAACAATATGATAATAAATGTATGTAAAGAAGAAGTGAATCAAGTTCAATTTTTGTTACCTCTTGTAGGCTATTTATCGAGGTTATTTCCTTGGAGGATAGAATCTAATTTGCCTTGTGAAGTCTTTTTCTTTTAGGAGTTTGAGTCTATCTCTTATTAGGAGTCTGAGTCATCATTAGGAGTCTGAGTCATCTCCATCTTTGGAGTCTGAGTCCCTTTTTGACTTTATCTTTTAGCTAAAAGTGTGGAGGCTCAAATATCCCTTCCAGTTACCCCGCTAATTTTCTTTGTGCTAGCACATGGAAAATTAAATACTTTGCATTCTTTGTACCTGCCTTTTACCCCGTTGGCTCGTGGGTGCCTACTTACTTTTGTTTTCCCCTACCTTGCCGAGGATCCATGTTAATTAGTACGTGTGGGTGTCTTCACTTCCTTTTGGCTGGCTACCAGTTGGCTACACCGTAAACGAGGCTCGACCTTTGGTGGCTCAGCCTTTTGGTTGTCTTGGGAATCTTCAAGTTAACCATGATGGAGGTAACCTACAGAAAAAGTAATTTTGGTAGTTGTGCTTGGTGATCATTTTGGTTTTCGTTGGCCTTAGATGATCTTGCCCAGTGTTGTATTTTTTGTTGGTGTTTTTCCAGTTTGATGTGCATGTAAGAGTTTGTGTATTTGTGTGGATGTTTGCCTGAGAGATTGCTTATTGTTGGCAAAGAGTGACTGTTTTTTTTTATTGGATTTTGGTGTGTATTTTTGTGATTGTTTTTGCTTTTGTTTGTAGTAGTGGATTTTCTGCCCCTTGATGTAAATTGTTGTTGTGTTCTTCTTTTGTTGTTGGTGTTCGCAGGTAGTAACCCGCGCTTAAGTGATCAGGGAGCCGTCGACTCCTTGAATCCACATTAGGCGGTTGTTGAGCTCGTCAACTCATTCTCGAAGGAAACCCATGCAAGGTAGTTGTGGAGCTTGGTGGCTCATTCCCGAAGGTAACTTTGGAGAGGGTCATGTGCTCTTCTGACCACCACGCCTGTTCGATGGCGAACTCTGGAGAGGGTCGTGTGGTCTTCGGACCTCCACGCCCATTCGATGGCATTATCTGGAGAGGGTCGTGTGGTCTTCTGTCCTCCACGCGCTTTCTATGGCAAACTCTGGAAAGGGTCGTACGGTCTTTTAGCCTCCACGCCCAATCAATGGCGATCTCTGGAGAGGGTCGTGTTGTCTTTTGACCTCCACGCCCGTTTGATGGTGAACTCTAGAGAGAGTCATGTGGTATTCTGACCTCCATGTCCGTTCGATGGTGATCTCTGGAGAGGGACTTGGGGTATTTTGACTTCCACGCTCGTTCGATGGCGATCTCTAGAGAGGGTCATGTTGTCTTCTGACCTCCACGCCCGTTCAATTACGCCACGAGTGTGTGAGTCAACTTTTGGTTGCACCACGTCCTAAGAAGTTCTCACAAAAAATAAAATAGGTAAGTGTAATACAAATTGCAAGTTTGTGATTTTGTGAACCTGAGCCACCCCACTAAAGCATGGTGAAGGCTGGTGATACATGGGTGATGCCCGCAGGTAGCCATGACTTGGCATGGGTAGTGACAGAACCACATATGCTTTCCACAGAGACCTTGGTTTGGTTGCATGGTGGAGATGTCGGTTTTGTTGCTAGCCAATGGGTGTTGGTCTTGTTGCTCATCGAGGAGTGTTGGTCTTGTTGCCTACCGAGGGGCCCAGGTCTTCTTCTGGTTGCTGAGTGGGTCATGGGGTTCTTTGAGCTGTACGCCCTTCTTGATTACTGAGTGGGTCGTGGGGTTCTTTGACCTCCACGCCCTTCTTAACTGTTGAGTGGGTCGTGGGGTCCTTTGACATCCATTCCCTTCTTAATTGTTGAGTGGGCCATGGGGTCCTTTGACCTCCACATCCTTCTTGGTTGGTGAACGGGTCGTGGGGTCCTTTGACTTCCATGCCCTTCTTGATTACATTGCATCCTAGGAGATTTTCGCTAACACAAAATAGGTAAGTGTAATACAAATTACAAGTTTGAGATTTGTAAACCTGAGCCATCCCGCTAGAGTGTGGTGAAGGCTGGTGACACTCGGGTGGTACCTATAGGTGGCCATGCTTTAGCATTGATGAAGGCACAAGGGCGGTGAGCTTGCTTTCCTTGTGTGTTGTTCGCCGAAATCTGTTGGCTCTCCAAAGGGTGGCGAGATAGCTTACTGGGCACGTGGTGGGGTGAGGAACTTGTTGCCCATCACAAGGGGGTGAGTGACTCATGTAGGCTTAGTCGATCCATACTGATCATGGCGAGTACACTCAAGGTAGCGGCAAAGCTTCTATGTCGAGGTGCTTCCAATCATCTCTGCATGTCTACCCAGTGTGGGGGTGAAAGTATTTCTTCCCGCCGTGAGCAGCTGATTCCTTTCGGTCCCTAACTCCCGATGGTGAGCAGTGGCCTCTGGGGACATCTTCTTGATGGCGAGTAATAGTCTTCCAGTGGCGAATAACTCTCTTGCTGGTGATAGGAATTTTTCTGATTTGCGAGGTTGGTGCAGGTCACCGTGATGTCGACAGAAAGTGCCAGAGCTACACGGCGTGGCCGTGGGTGGCACCACAAGCTCACGTTGTGGCGTCGGCATCGTGCCGCTCTCACAACAAGCTTTGGTGATATTTGTGAGGAACTTCCCTACTAGCAAGCTAGTAACGGCGAGAACCAATTCTGGTGGGCAAAAATTCTGCTGCGAGCAAGGGTTCAGTGGCGAGCAACGCAAATCGAGGCGAGCAACTCGAACTGTGTGAGCAAACTTAGTGGGAGTGTGGTCTTCCACAGAGTGGTTGCCTGCCCGTGTGTTGTCACTCGCCATGAGGGTGGAGAGACATTGCATGTTTGCCGCCATGTCTTGGCGAGATGTTTGCATGGGGTGAAGTCGGTGAGCAATTGTCCACCATGGATGGCCTGGCAAGATGCATGGAGTCACTAGGCTGGCTCCGCTTGCATGTGCATGGTGTGGTTGAATCCATTGGCAACTTCTGGATCAAGGAGTGCTTTGGTGGCAGTGGGAAACACCAACGAGCCAGGCTAGATAGAGACGGTTTCTGTGGGCGAGGCACTTTAGTGTCAAGGTCTGATTGTGAACAAGAACCTCTGTGACGAGGAATGGTGGAGAGGATCGCATTGTGGTCGGGAGCCACATTGCTGGTGATAGAAAGACGTCGGCAAGATAGGTGGTGGTCGAACTGGTTTCCGTGGTGAGCAACAGCTGCCGTCGAGCAACTCCAATAGCGTGTATTGGCGAGGATGGTGAGGAACAGTGGCTTGGAACACTGTTGTGATTGGGAACCGCCACTCCTGGTGACAAAAGATCACGACGAGTCAGACAATGGTCTACCATGGTGGAGGAATTGCCCCCCGGTGACTAAAAGCCTAGGCGATTCTAGTGGCGACTGGTGGTGCACCATGTAACTCACGGGCACTTGTGCTAGGCCTCCAACAGCTAGTTTCTTCTTTGCCCACACTGTGCACAGCGTGCACAATGCTCCGATCCAGTGAGTTACAGGTGGAAGTCTCCGCCGTCATTGTATCACTGTGGAGTTACCGGCGAGTTATCGGTGGCTGTAGGTTGTTCTTGGCGAAGGAACAGGGTGCATGCCTTGAATCCCTTACGTGGGCAGTGTGTCCATTTCTTGTGTTCTTCCTCTATGTATGTATATATATTTTTAAATAATTTACTACAGCATTAGCTTGTAAGCAAAAAGAAAAATAACAAAGTTGAGGAGATCTTTATCTAGCTTTTTGAAGACGATCTCGTAAGTCGTAGGATTTCCCTACTCTCATTTCCGGCATTAAGAAATCGTAGTTTGCATGTGATCGCGTAGTAGTTGGCATGTGAAAATCACTTTGAAGTCTGTAAAGATCCCACATATGGTGCCACTATTAAGGACGTGTTTCATACCATCAAGGCCAAGGAAATAACCTCTATAAATAGCCTACAAGAGGTAACAAAAACTGAACTTGATTCACTTCTTCTTTACATACATTTATTTTCATATGGTTACTAACTTTGGCATCAGAAACTCCATAGGGAAACCAGTGCTGCTCCTTTATTTGTTGCAGGTGATCTGGGTGGTTGGTGGTATGAAACACGTCCTTAACACTATACCACCATACAAACAGAATAAGGAGAGCACAAAGCTCACCCTGGTGCCCAATACGGACGGGAAAAAGCAAAACTTTCCTAGCCAGCTCGTTGCGCACACAAAAAGCATATGTTTCATTGGAAGTGTTAGTTGCTACTAAGCCGCCATTTGAACACATATTGAAGTCCTTGATATTTTTCTCTACCATCGTGGATTATGAGAGCGGTACCTTGCCACCACCCCCAAATTGGAATGCTTCGCATGAGCAGCAAATCGCCGCGCAACACCTCCAGCCATGTTTCAGACTCGCACTAGACCAACAAAAGTTGTGTCCCTACACCACACATTAAAGGCCAGCATAGACGACCAAGCCACTCCACCATCATCCAATAGACCATCGAGATTGGTTGTAGGGATGACACAACACCAAGGAGTAACTAAATTGGACAAATTGAGCTAAAAGATGGTTGAAAGATGTCATATGTTGAATTGGGTATCTGAGGGAGTTAGGGCAACGTGTATTGGTAGAATGGGCATAATAAGGGTTGGGCTTAAGAGTAAGAGTTGTAGGTCTAATTCTGTATGGGAACTGAGCCCATTTATAGTTACAGCCCATTAGCAGTATTGAAGTAATATCAACTATAAAAGCAGTACAAATTCTAATGAATAAATCATCAGAAGAATTACAATCAACTCAAATTCTCTCTCTCTTTCTCTCTCTCTTTCTTTCTTGGAGTACATTATTTACATTCTTGGAGAAGGCCTGTGACAACGTGGTATCAAAGATTGAAGATTAATCAGTTGCAGGATTCTTTCTCCACTTTTAAGAAGTCAGTTGAGTTGCACCAGAAGGCTTTGGAATTGGAGGTGGGTTCTTTGAGGAAGTCCTTGATTCTCGGTAGAGGGCAATGGAGTCTTTGGTCTTGCAATTGAAAGGCTTAAATATTGAAATGCTGAAAGTGAATCAGTTGAGAAGTGAGGAAAATTCACAAAGTGGAAATAACAGTAATGGTAAGCATCAAATGGAAATGAATCACGCAACAACACGCCAGATTTGTTAGAATTGAATTTCCTTCTTTCAATGGTGAGGATCTTGCTGGATGGCTATATAAGGTCAATCATTTTTTCTTGTATTGTAATACTCCTTCTCATCAAAGATTGTAGTTAACATCTTTTCATATGGAGGGTAAAGCCCTCATCTGGTTCCAAGATTTGGAAGAGTCTGGCATGTTATTGGATTGGAATGCTTTTGTGAAAGCATTGTTGTTAAGGTTTGGGTCTAGTTGCTATGATGATCCCATGGAAGCCTTAACTAGACTTTAGACAGACTGATTCAGTGGAAGATTATAAGGCTAAGTTTGAAGCATTGTTGTAACAGCCCGCTAGAAATTCATTGGTGGAAGTTCTATTGACTTTAGGAATCTCATGAAAACTCCATAAGTTTTTACGAATCGACCAATCGTATAGGTTTTAGTCTGTCAACATAGTCAGTGTTATCACTAACTATGGTGCTAGAAATATAAGTTTTATTTATTTGAGGTGGTTAGAAGTGTCAGAATGCATTATGGTCCACGCCATTAGACTCAATGGATTATTTAGGATTTTATGGTGCAATAGCCTATTTTCATAATTCCGGACGAAACGTATGTTGGAAATTGTGAAATTATTTTTATGGGCACTTTGAGGTTGAATTTTGATAAAATATTTTCACTATAGGTTAATATGAATATTTAGGAATTTTTAGTGTTAAGTTTATGATTCACTTTTTTAGAGAGAATAGTAATCTCGATAAGCGCACCAATTGCAGTGTTTCAAAATCACAGTGTGAAATGTCCAAATTAGATTGGAGAAATTTTATTTGGACACTTGGCAAGATCTTAGCCACACTTAGTGAATAATATTAGACAATTGGCACCATGAGGAGCGTTTGATGGATTTGAAGGAACCAAGCTATGAAATCATGTCACTTAAGCAAAACTTTGTCTCATCTGATCAACTATATTGTGCCAGACCAAAGAGGTTTTCAATCCTAGTGAAACCCTAAATGGTGGGAATCCAATTGAAAGCCCAAAAGTTTTGTTGAAATCGAAACCCTAAACGGTTTCTCCCAAACCTTAAAGTTGGCCTCTAAACCCTTTCTAATCCGATTTCTAGCATTGTGTTTAATCACTTGATTAAATCACTTCCACATGCTATTAATCCTTCAAATTTGTGTTAGAAAATCATTATCCAACCTTGCTAACCTTGAAAAATTGATTGGACCAAGTGATATTGGATTTGGGCTTGATAGCAACCCAAACCCTCTTTAAACCCCAAAATTTAGGCCCATTCGGTTTAGGCCAATTAAGGCCCACGAATTTGGTCACCATAGGATTGCTTCATGGCTAAGTTTTGTACCCCCACTTGGCTGGCCAGATCTTTACAAGAAGGGCCTAGAAGGTTCTTGAAAGACAAAGCTAAAGGGCCACCTCACTCTTTCACTCTCACACTCCACCTTGAGAAAAGATCTTGGTCTGATTTTTATGAGAAGAAAAGGCCAACACTCAACCATTCCTTCAGTCCTATCACTTTACATAGCTTGTGTAAGAAGCTCTCCAGTCCACTTCCCACGAAAAGCAGCTCTCCTTTACACTTTTCCTTCATAGAACACAAAAAACACTCTCGGACAGTTTTTCTTACCTCTTTTGAATGCCTGTTTCGAAGCTTTTGTAGGTGTTTCCTCGCAACGTTTCCTTCAATAACATTGTTTCTTTTGGAGTCTAGTTTACTTGGATATCTTATTTGTTCCATTTGAAGATCATTTGATTGGTAAAAAGTTGTTTAGAACCCAGAAAGGTCATTCTGGGCTTTAAACTGGAGAGTGTGTTATATTTTGGAGTTTTTGACCAAGCTAATGAATAGATCTTGGTCCGAAATTTTTATGGAGTACTGTTGACATGTGTATATGATTATTGGTTGAGGATTTGTTGCATGATTAAAAGTTTTGGTGAAATATTTTCTTAGATCTAGAAACTTAGAAACTGGAAGAGGAAAAACAGTTTCTGTTTTGAGAAAGTTTAAATCTTTTATGGTTTAATCTTATTCCAATGGCTTTGATATTTTTATTGGAAGATCCTAAGCATCTTATATATATGTTAGAATGTTATTTTGAAGATATTTGATGTTAGTTTCGAAGATATGAAATTTTATGCATTGAGATATTTGGTTAGGCCAAAGTGATGATGTTCTTGGCTAAATTTATGTTTTGGTTGATGTTTAACCATGTGATCTTGAGTTTGATGCTTGGATCTGTTTTAGAACATCTTTTTAAACCATGTGATGTTTTGGTTTGAAGATCACATTTTTATAAGTCATGGATCAAGAGGTTGATCAAAACAAGTTGGAAACAAAATTCTGTTTTGAACTTAGAAGAAAAACCAAAAAGTTCAAGTATGGTTTTGGTGATTTTGATGACTTTTGTTCATGATTCAAAACATGATTATTCTTAGGAATATGTTATGAGTATAGTAGAAGAAAAATTTTGGTTTAATCATGAGTTTTGAGATTTGAAAGAACTACAACAAAAATCAAAGGAAATAGTCTTTGTAAGTTTCGGCCGTATAGAGTTTTAATGGTTGTGTTTAAGAACTACAACAAAAATCAAAGGAAATAGCCTTTGTAAGTTTCGGCCCTATAGAGTTTTAATGGTTGTATTTAGTTTTAAATTTTTCTGAATTGATATTTGAGTTTAGGACAAAAATTACATAAGATATGTAAATTTTGGTGATTTTTGGAGTTAGGATACAAAATCTTTAAGTTAGGAGTAAAATGGTCATTTTTCCACATGTAGAGGGTAAAATGATAATTTTACTCTAAGTTGATATTTCTCCATATTCCTAATTGTTAGTGATTAAGTTCTAATTTTTAGAAATCACTACTTTCAGTTTCTAGTGATCGCACTTGAGTTTTGTCTCGAAGCGCGAAGATCGAGGTAAGTTAGCTTTTAACTTACTATCAGTTTAATGTGTATGAGTGATAAGTAAGGGAACTAAAGTGTATGTATGCATGTTATCATATGTGTCATGCCAAGTCATTACATATTTATCTGTTACACAAAATTTATTCTATCATGAATTATTCATCTGTTACACAAGATATTATGTCACGTATTGCTATACATTGCAAGTATGTCATGTTAAGTATGCCATCTGTTACATGTATTTCATGTCACGTAATATTCACTGTCACATTTTACGCCATGTTAAGAAATGTTGTCTGTTATATGGTATGCCATGTTACGAAATGTTGCATGTTACAAGTATGCTATGTTATGAAATGTTCTCTGTTACATATATGTCTCGAGGTATGTCATGTCTGTCGTCTTAGTTCATGTCACGTTATGCTACGTCAGGACTTCTGTCTTTTATGTCACGTTCATGTTACGTCAAGTTACGAAATGTCATGTATGCCAGTTAAGTTATTCATGTCAATCACGACCCTAAACGCTAGGATGGGGTAATATCCTAGTGGAACTCCTTTGTTCACGCTGGAGTGTCTAAATAGGTGTGAAATTCCCTGGGTTGACGAAGTACGGTCAACAGGTTGCGAATGGAGCCTAATTAGCTGGTCACCAGAGCGCGCCAGGCACTAACGCCGATGGTGCCACACATTATGTTACGTGTGTCCATAGCAAGTGTGGCACAAACAGATAAGTCATAGGGCCACAACAACTGTGGAGCATGAAGTATGGGGCCACAACAACTGTGGAGCATACACTATGTGAGAGACAGCAATTGTGACACGTAGAATACGTGGGGCCACAACAACTGTGGAGTATGTATTAACGCACTCACAACTGGTATAGACACATGTGATGTGATGCGGTAATCGGCAGGGACACACGGCTCAAGGGGACCTGTGTAACACCCATATGGTCACTTTAATGATTAAGTCTATTAAATAAGATTCCAAGTTCAAGTCATGTTTCACGTTATGTTATGTTTAAGTTTACGTTCACGCAATCATGGTAATCCCATGAGACAAGAATATGTTTTAAGTTCCTGTTATGTTATGTTCACGTTTACGTTATGTTCCAAGTTCACATTTATGTTATGTCATGCTCAGGTTCAAGTTATGTTCAAGTTCATGTTCAAATTATCCATGTTCACGTTCATATTATGTTTCAAGTCCATGTTATGTTTCAAGTTCACATTCATGCTATGTTTCATGTCCTTGTTATCTTTCAAGTCCCGTTCATGCTAAGCTTTAGTTTCAATTTAAGTTATGTCAGTTATGTTATGTTGCATGTCAAGTTATGCTATGATTACTTATGATTTGATTATGCATTTATACTTTTACTGCCATGCATGCATCATTAACCTGTGTGGAAGTTTCCTGTTAACTTGCTAAGATTTGTAATTAAATCTCACTGTGGTAGTCCCAACTACCATTCCCCCCGAATGGTAGATCTTATTACAGGATCTGAAGGAGAATCGAGAATCGACCATCTGGAAACGATCGATTAAGCGATGGTGCGACGTAGATGGTAGTACAGTAGTTACCTCAGGTTATACTACTTGTATTTGTGGAGTTCAATCTCCAGCACTCTTTTGATCACAACCATATGGACTATTATTGTGATCTCAGTTGTTTAGTACGTCATTATGAATGAAGTATGTTTTAAGTATTTGGAATATTTCGGTTTGGTGCATAGTATTGCTAAAAAGAAAAATTATCCGCTGCGAATATTACATAATGCTAGATGCATGTTAGGAATATTGCATCTTATATGTCATGAACGGGAGCAGGTAACCTTGTGTTGCATGTCTCGACGCTTCAAATGTCCGTCCGATCCCAAGCAGAATTTGGGGGCGTCACAATTGTAAAATAGACTTAAAGGTTGGTTAGAAAACTACAAGTTAAGTTGTTTCTTAAGTGGCCTTAAGGATGAGATAAGGCTGCCAGTCAGAATGTTTAGCCCCATGAATTTACTATCTACCTATGGTCTTGCCAAGATTCAGGAAGAACATGTCCAGATTAGCAAGAAAGTGGCAAGAAACAAGAGCAGTTGTGGGTATGTTGGAATTACAAAAGCATTAGTGAGGTATGGAGTAGATAGTACCTGGAGTAGCAGTGTGACTAGTTTACCAGTATAGAAGATTTCTCAGTTTCAAATGAAAGACAGGAGGGAGAAGGGTCTTTACTACTATTGTGATTCTAAATGGGTAGCTAGGCATAAGTGCAGGAATCCTAAGTCATTTTAATTAAAGAGATTGTGGAAGAATTTCCCAGTGTGGAGGAATGTGATGTGAATGGGAAGGAGATAATTGGGGCAGATCAATCTCTGTGCTTCTTGGAAGGAATTAGCAAGCTAGAGATATCTTTATAGGCTATTACAGAAGTTGTGGGCCCTAGAATGATGAGAATAAAAGGCAAAATTGGAAGGCAGTGGGTTGTTATTTTGATTGATATTTGAAGTACCCACAATTTTGTGGATCCAACAGTTGTAAAAATGGCCTAGTTAATGGTTACATCCCACGAAAATATTCAGGTAAAGATAACAAATGGTGATCAGATTGTGGGTGAAGGCAACTGTGATGCAATTTCTATGGTGATACAAGGGTTGTATTCTATGTTGATGTATTTGTTTTGGTGTTGGCTGGCTATGATGTTCTTGGCATACAATGGTTGCGAACATTGGGTAATATTTTGTGGAATTTTGAGGAGCTCTCAATATAGTTTTCTTATTATGATAAGAACTTGCACTTGAATGGTTTGAACCAGACCATGTTATTTGAAGAAACTTCTAGCTTGAAGTTAAGAGATTTGGAGAAAAAAAGGGTGATGTTGCATCTCATGGACAAGCAGTCAGAAGATGTTCAGCCTCCTAAGGAGATTCAAAATTTGTTGACAAGCTATCAAGATGTGTTTGTTGAGCCCAAAGGGTCACCCCCTAATAGGTCTCATGACCATGCTATTCATCTACAACTTGGAGCTAGGGTAGTGTCTGTTAGACCCTACAGATATCCTTATTTCCAGAAGGAGGAAATTGAGATGATAGTTAAGGAGCTTTTACATAATGGAGTGATTAGGCCAATCAGAGCCCATTTTCTTCTCTAGTTTTGTTGGTCAGAAAAGCAGATGGAAGCTGGAGGATGTGCATTGATTACAAGGCTTTAAATAAGGAAACTGTCAAGGACAAGTTTCCTATTCCAGTGGTAGAAGAATTACTGGATGAGCTGAATGGGTCTCGAATCTATTCTAAACTAGATTTAAGATCTGGTTATCAACAGATTCGGGTAAGAGATGAAGATATTGCTAAAACTACTTTTAGAACTCATGAAGGTCATTATGAGTTCTTAGTCATGCCTTTTGGCTTGACTAGTGCACCCTCTACTTTTCAGTCATTGATGAATTCAATTTTTAGACCTTATTTGAGGAAATTCATCTTGATATTTTTCGATGATATATTAGTACATAGCAATACTGAATCTAATCATGTGCAACATTTGCAAATAACACTGGATATTTTGAGGCAAAATCAATTATTTGCTCAAATGAGTAAATGCAGGTTTGGATGTGATGAAGTGGATTATTTGGGCCATTTAGTATCCTTGAATGGTGTGAGGGCAGATCCTGCTAAGTTGCAGGCTTTGGTTAATTGGCCAGTTCCTAACTCAGCTAAACCTTGAGGGGTTTTTTAGGTTTAACTGAATATTATAGGAAATTCATTTGTGGTTATGGGGGCATTGTTGCTCCTTTTACTGCCCTACTGAAGAAGAATAGTTCTTTTGGAATGATGAAGCACAGGAAGCCTTTCAACGGTTGAAGCAGGCTATTATTAAGCCACCAGTGTTGGCACTTCCTAATTTTTCTAAGTTGTTTGTAATTGAATGTGATGCTTTTGGTACAGGTATAGGGGCAGTTTTCCTACAAGAATCAAGGCATGTTGCTTTCTTTAGTCAAGCCTTGAAAGGAAGGACTCTAGCATTGTCTACATATGAGAAGGAATTGCTAGTGTTGGTATCACCTATTCAGAGGTGGAGACTTTATTTGTTGGGTCAGTCCTTTGTTGTTTGGACTGATCACCAGAGTCTTAAGTACTTGCAAGAGCAGAGAATTGGCACTCCCATGCAGCAGAGATGGATAACAAAGTTACTTGGCTATGATTCTCTAGTGGAGTACAAGAAAGAAAGAGTGTTAAAGGGGAATTGGGTTGCAACCGGAGGTAAACCCAATCACCTTCAAGGTTCTCTGTTAAAGGGGAATTCCTATTTTATAAGCACAGGTTGTATGTGCCTAAGGATTTGTAGTTTATGAATAAGTTGTTGCACTTGTTACATAGTAGTCCGGAAGGTGGCCATTTTGGTGTTGATAAGACTCTTTATTGAGTCAGAAGAAATTTCTTTTGGCCAGGGCTTAAGAGATCAGTGAAGGAGTTTGTTCATGGCTGTGATATTTGTCAAAAGGTTAAGGTTGAACAATCTAAGGGTCATTCTATGATATGGGTGGTAGTAGACAGATTGACTAAATATAGCCGAGTCAGCTAGGACTATTGCTCAACTTTTCCTACAACCCAACTTCAGACTTCAGGGGTTTCCTCAGACCATAATTTCAGATTGAGATCTAGTGTTTACAAGCAGGTTTTGGAAGGAACTTTTTAAACTACATGATGTACAGCTTTGCCATAGAATTGCCTATCATCCTCAGAGGGATGGGCAGTCTGAGGCTGTTAATAAGAGCCTTGAAACTTATCTAAGGTGTTTTGTTTGTGAAGTGGGTGTGTGTAGCAGAGTGGTGGTATAATACGTCTATACATACATCTATTAAGATGACACCTTTCCAAGCACTCTATGAAGTTCCTCTTCCACGGTTGTTATCTTACATGCCTGGTACGACCTTAGCTAGAGACCAGATCTTACGACTACTGAGGGAAAATCTTTAGCAAGCACAGAATCGCATGAAACAATTAGTAGATCTAAAGAAGAAAGAAAGAGTTTTTTCTAAAGGTGATTGGGTTTACTTGCGGTTGCAACCGTATAGACAAACCTCTATTGTGCAACGCCGTTCTCTCAAGTTGGCTCCGAGGTTCTTCAGACCCTTCCAGATTTTGCAGCGCGTGGGAGAGGTTGTTTTTTGTTTGTGACTTCCAACATTTTCTCAGCTTCACCCTGTCTTCCACATGTCACAATTGAAGCCGAAGTTGGGGTCCTCCATCGTGGTTTTACCACAGCTGCCTCTAGTTGATTCAGAGGGATTATTGAAGCCAGAACCGGTCAAGATACTTCAAAGGAGGATGAGGAAGCAGAACAATAGAGCCTTAACAACATGGGAGGATTATCGGTCATTGACGGCAGCTTTCCCACACCTTGTGGGCAAGGTGTTCTAAAGGGGGAAGGTATTGTCATATGTTGAATTGGGTATCTGAAGGGAGTGAGGGCAATGAGGGAGTTAGGGCAACATGTATTGGTAGAATGGGCTTAAAAAGGGTTGGGTTTAAGTATAAGAGTTGTGGGGTCTAATTGTAATGATGTTTTGTATGGAAATTGAGCCCATCTATAGTTATGGCCCATCAGTTGTATTGAAGTAATAGCGACTATAAAAGCAGTACAAAGTCTAATGAATAAATCATCAGAAGAATTATAGTCAACTCAAATTCTCTCTCTAGATTATTTCTCTATTTCTTTCTTTCTTTGAGTTCATTCTTTACGTTCTTGGAGAAGGCCTGTGACAAAAGCTGGGATCAGATTGTTCCACCTTTTGTTTGATCGTAGATGAAATACAAGGAACTAGGCTTTAGAATCTTAGCGACAACAAAGAATGTAGCCAATCGGATGGACAAGAACAGGAGCCATACCTATTATCGTTGGCAGATGGAGAAAGCTTCAGCAATCTCATTAGAAATGGGAAATTGAATGCAGTGCTAGCCATTGAAGGTTAAGCAGCATGATGATGTCAATGTACCTTCTGCTATCCTTACACCAGCAATGCCGCTCGAGGTTACTGAAAAGGAAACCCCTCAAGCTTATTCACATCTAAGGATTCCTCATTCACCAACATTGGGATCAACAAAGGATTACTGCGAGAAAGAATGAATGAAGCTCCAAATCAAAAAGGAAACCGCACGAAGACGGCCATTAAATTCCAAGTTTGGATTTTTGTCCTGCAAAGCTCCTTAGGATTCTATGAGGCCCAAAAGTTGAATAGCACATAGGAGGATGGTTGGTAAGCCTTCAACCAGAAATACTCAAACCCCGGGACTCTATAAGCCCTATTACAAGCAAATGGAACACCACGATGGACGAACAAATCAAGAAGATACATGAGTGGTGCTCTCCGCATGACACTCTTACTTGGCGACTACTCTTTGCGAAACACACAATGAAGAGCCAAATGGCTCGGGTTAACTTCTTCACTTATTGTCTGCATTTATTTGTGCAAACAAGTTTGGTTTTTTAAGGTCTCTACCACAAAACTCCTTAAGATTCCATGAGACTCCTAGTGGCCGCATGCCCTTGGAATGCAATTTGCTCACTAGTCTTACGTAAACACAAATGCAGACAACCCACATCTTGAACACGATCCCCGTGCGAATAAAGCGGAACATAGAGGATTCTTGACTGTAATCCAATGTCACCAGATAGGAAGATTGGGAATCATCCACCTGATTTGGAAAATCAGCTATGAAGTTGCCTTCGAGCCTCACCTAAATGCCTCAAGCCTTTACACCACTCCAGCCAAACGGATTAGGTTTGCAAGTCTGTAGCTTGTAATTTTGATTACCTACACTAACCTATTTGGATTTTGGTGAAAACATCTCAAAATGTAGTCAAGTACTATGACACCCCCAAACGATTTGACTGAGCTCGAAGCGTCGGGACATGCAATACAAAGTCATATACCCCGTTTCATGATAGTTAAATATGCAGTACACCTAGCATGCATATTTGGAGGATTCCCAGTCTCCTGATCCCCACCTCTCAGAGTTGTATTCTCACGTCAGTTTCGAACCATGATTTCCTTCTTTCTGAAAATGCGCAAACCTAGCATGGGCTAGTCCCTTCCTTAAGGAGAATAACCTTTCTTCCCTTGAACTTGAGATCTCATGAACGTAGCTTTTTCTTTCATTGAATTCAAGCCTAAAGCTATAAGATCCAAGCCTATAACTATAGATCTCAAGCCTAGCTAAAGGTACCATATATTCCCAGAACAATTGCTCTGATACCATGCTCTGTGGTGCCCCAGCCCCCGCATGGGATTAGACGATGACTGAGATGCCGGGACATGTAACACAAGGCTACACACCACTCGTACATGACAAATAATATGCTATTCACCTATGTACAATAGCAATATGCAATAGCATAGCAGCGAAAAGTTAATAAAAGTCGGATAAACTAAGCAACGCGATAAGTGCAAAGCACATGGCACCATACTAATAATATAACCCCAAACATTGTTCAATCGTAAACATGAGCCATAAATGAGTAATATCCCAAAAGCATAAAGCATAGTTTATAAAGGAGTAATATCCCAAAAGCATAAAACATAGTTTAAAATTCCCAAAACATGGGATTTTCTAGAAACAACACAAATCTACAAAAGTTGACCATAAGTACTGTTGTTGTTTTTCTTTTTTTTCTTTCAAAATACTTAAGCTCTCTCGTACTCATAAAAAAGATTCAGGCTTCACACGTTTTTCCAAAGCCTTATTCTTGTCCCGGTTGTTACGCCGCTTGTACTCTGCAACAAAATCAAGTATACCCATGATCCCTGATCAATAGCCTCGAGTCACTCCAGAATGGAGGGCTCGGGCCAATTCATTGCCCTCTTAGGCACAATCCTCTCTGGAGGAGGATGTGTCGTTCTCTTCCTCGTGGTTGTCGTTTACTAAACCTGTCACAATTTCTACCATTCCGGTTGGAGAATGGTAGTGGAAACTACCACAATGAGATTTCAAGAAATCTCAGCAAGTAACCACACAACATACCACAATTAATACAAGCATACAAAAGGTATATCATGATATGCGTGCATGGACATGTACTTGACTTATGCCTTGACCAGAACCTGACTTGTGCACTTAACCATTTTCAAAAGACTTGTAACAGAGACTTTAGCTTTTCATAAAAACTTTTTAACTTTTTCTTATTCACATAAAATTATTCAGAATTTGTCTTATCAGAACATATCACTAGATTTTCATCGAGTGATCCTTATCATATCACGAGATTTTCATCAAGTGATCATTGTCTTTTGAACTCTTATTCTTGTTCATAAGGTGGACACAACACGGCTCCCCTCCTTGCACCACGTGTTCCTGCTAGTTACCGCACCATCAACGGTCTGTACACCGTGATGAATACGTCACAAATAGAGAATCATATTAAGTCGACCTTACTTCATCGGGTTACATGCCTTATGCACCCACTAGCGTTAGGAGCTTCCTCGCTTCGACATCCTTTGAAAGGAATCCATTCGAGGCTCGTCGACAGTACTTTGTCGACCCAGGGGTTACCACTCCATTCTTAAGCACTCCAGAGTGGACAGAGGAGGTCCACTAGGACATTCCCTCGCCCTAGCACTTGGCTTCATGATAAAAATTTTTCTTTGAAAACATTTTTTTTAAAACATTTTTTTTAAACACTTTTTTGAAAAAAATTCTTTCCCAGATGAATGTGACATGAGACTTAAACATACTTACTCATACTTGACATATGACTTACGAAATGTCGTGCATGAATAACCAAGCATAACATGTTCATTTTATAGCATGATAACATAAACCCTATGAGACATCAAATCATATACATGAACCATGAAAACTTGCTTAAGCCGAAACTCATGGGTACAAAAACATGAAGATTCATCATATAAACATGTTCCAATCCTCAAGCATATATCATACAAATCAAAGCATAGTAAACTAAGACATGAAATCATAGATTTTTTACTAAGTCCGAAACTTCGAAAGCATGTTCAAACTGAAACATCATGTTGCATAAACCATCAACCTCAATCAAGTGAAAACCAAAACTCATAGACATATTTCATCACAAATCTGAAAGATACAATTCCTTCCTTAGAGTTACTCAAGATCATATTAACATAGTCAAACAAATAACCGAGAGATAATAAACATAGAAATTAAAACAATGGAAGGATTTATATAATCATATACGAATATTAACCAAGAGTAAGTTGAGTGTATACTTACAAAATCCACATAAGGAATACTAGCAAGCTGTAAATCCGAACATACTATATTAGAAACAGCATCTAAAACCCTACCTCATGTTCTTGAGTGCGTGTGTGGATTTCTAGGTCATCACTTGGTCTTAAACCATTCGGCTTCTATGGTTTTTAGGTTAAAACCCCTTCATTTCACTCATAAAATAAAACAAAACCTAAAGTAAGCAAGATACATGTGGTGATCGAAACATGGAGGTTAAACTCCCCCTTCACTAATTGGCTGCAAGGGTTTTTCCTTAAAAACTCTAAGTTATTTCCAAGAAAAAGGTAGAAAGTGTGTGTGTTCTATCTTTCTCAAAGTCTAATGAGATTTGAATCTCATTTTCGGATTGAGAATGACTTGTGTGTGTGCCAAACTTTGAGGAAGCTACTAATTTTAGTTGGTTAATTCCCCTCAAACACAAGTATGATTTTGAATCTGCTTTTACACAGTTCCATCTGTTTGTCATGTGCCATTTTATTGCTAAAATTTAGGTTTTCCAAACTAATGAAGGAGGTGAGTTTAATAACAAGAACCTCACTGAATATTTTCAAAAATTTCGCATTCTTCATCAATCAGCTTGTCCAAAAACACTAGAACAAAATGACAAAGCTGAAAGAAAGCACATAAGCATAACCAATCTAGGTTTAACCATGATGTTTCATGCTAAACTTCCACCTAAATTCTGGTTAGATTGCTTCTCTGCTGCTGTGTTTTTGCTTAACTGATTGTGTCACAACCCCGTCCCAATTCTAGGACGAGTTCGCAACGCGTGACCTGTTCTTTCCTTATCAATATTAGTATGTATTTATTTATTTTTCTACGAGGGTAAAAGGGATAGGCGTGAACATGTCATGCATGTACACTGCGTTTCTAGTTTAAAAGTAAGCACCTAATAGACAATTTCTTCAACATATTACCCAAAGGACTCTCAGAGTCCACCATTCATTCATTTAAAACATTGTTGGTTCCAATAAAAAGGGGACTCCGTCCCTACAACACACCCAAAAGACATTTATTCTTCTTATGTGGGGTTACCATCACCCCACTATAGAAGTTACACTATTATCATCATCCCACCACAATACCTACATCATGCCCAAGGACATATTGTTTTAAAGTCAAACCAACAAAACGTCCCAACATGGGACCCATCATAAAACATAAAACATAACCATTATCACCAAACCGAAACAACAGGGAATACTAAGCATCAACCCTTCCCTCCTCAGCAGTGCCTGCTCCACAGCCTCATCATTCATACCTGGACGTTTAAAACATAAACACAAAGTGAGTCTAATACTCAGTAAGCAGTACACCATGCCGTTAACTTATTAATCACATAATCTTTTCTTTTGAAAACATGCATACATAAAAATTTGCTAATTCTTGACAATGCTTTCATGCGTAACAATTTAAGAATAACTGTATTTTCCATGCATAACTGTACTTTCCATGCATAACTGTACTTTTCATGCTTAACTATACTTTCATGCATAACTGTACTTTTCATGCTTAACTGTACTTTATGCATAGCTGTACTTTCATGCTTGACTGTACTTTTCATGCTTAACAGTACTTTCATGCATAACTGTACTATCATGCTTAATTGTACTTTTCATGCTTAACAGTACTTTTTATGCATAAACATTACTTGCTTTCATGCATAACATTAGTTAGAAATGACTTTGTTTTACGTTTCACTTTCTTGGGCTAGTACACACTATTACACCCCGTGTGTTGGGGTTAGGGTCTTTTGGATCTGAATTCAGCCCGCGGCCACAAGTTGGGAACTCCTTTCATGGGGGCAGCGCTGGGTGCACGACTAGTACTACTTACCCGGCATTGCAATCTGCCCATTCCTTTGGTACCATTTTCATACATGTGGCCGTTACGTACATTCATACATTCATGCTTTCATTCCTTTTCCTTTCCTTTCTTTAGAAAAATAACGTTTTCATTATCTTCATTTAGTGCCAATGCGTATGCGTTTCTTTGAAAGGAATATTTCATGTCATGCTACATATAGGTAAGGCATAATTATTTGGGAGAGAGCATGCATAAAAACTCATGATGCATTACCTTACATACACACAATGGTAATTGATAAGGTACTTAACAGGGGTTACCAAGAAAGGCTTATACATACTATACATGCATCTATTCTTTCATAAGAGAAACATTTGGAAAGAGAGAGAGAGAGACTTTTTCATAAGAGAGCTTTGTGTGTAAGGAGCATGGTCATAGCTACTTACTTCATGGCTTTACAAGTAAATTCCTTGAATCTTGAAAATAAACTTTTATTCAATGAAATGAAATAAACATATTAATATTCATTTCACTTAAGACTTTACTATCCAATACTCATAAGTGATCACTTAAATTCCAAGTGGAATTAAGGCGTCTTCCTTGACCCATTTAGCTACATATATGGCACTAAGTCAACTCTTAGTATCCTCATTACAATATTTAAGGAACCCATGAAAGTATGAGGCTTGCTTGCTGTCCTTTTTTAAAGGCTATTGTTTTCTATACTGGTAATAGATGGGAATCATAAGTGAAATGCATAGGATGGTGGGGATTTATATAAGAAAAAGGTAGGGAACAAAGAGGTGCTATAATCTGGAATTTTCATAAAGAATGACATTTTGACAATTTTGCACCATCATATAGAAGGTAGATCCAACACGAGGCAATGATCATAAGAGGGTTGGTTTTTGTCACTTATTCATCAAGAACTTTTCATACTAAAGTTGATATTTGGTTAAACAAAAGGGTGAAGTTAAGCAAAGGTAAAGTGACTGGTTTAGGCTTCCAAAATAAAACCTGTTTTCTAGTTTCTGTAGTGCATGGACAACTAGCAAATCTCAATGTCTTCATGGTCTTAAACATCCCTCACTTGACCAAATATCAATCATACAATTAACTAGTACAAGAGTGGTAGAAACTCAAGAAAACCTCATATATATATATATATATTCCGAAAACAATACTAATAAAGAGATACAACTCTTGGCAAGTTTAGAACTCCTAAGGTAAGCTTACTAATTTAATTTCCAAAGTCTTAGTGGCTCACTTGGCCATAAATCTTGAGCAAAGCATGTTTAAAATTATAACCTTAACTTCATTAATTTAACACATAAAAGCATAATTAAGAACATGGCATGGACTCAAGAAAACACAAGAAAGGAACCACAAAATCAGCCTTGGAACACACGGCTAGAACACACACCAACACAGAACATATACATGAACAACTAGAACCGTAAAACAGAACACACACGCACACATGGCTGGGTCCATAAAACAGAGCATAGACATACACACAGCTGGAATTCACCAAACAGGACATGACCCACGGCAAGACAACCTCAAGATGCTCGGTTTTAACCAGAAAAACTAGGTTTTCGATTACTACTAACTAGAGCAGCTAAATAAGGAAACAAAATGAGAAATAAACCAAGAAATTACAACACAAAAATCGGTTCACACAATAAATCAGAAACCCCCAAATCATAAGAAATCACATGGAAGGTATAATACCTATTTGGGTCCCCTTAGAAGCCACGAAAATACATGGCAACGAGAAGAGGAAGAGCAAAACTGAAAGATTTGGGCTGGAACACATCAGAAAATTTCGAAGAAAGAAACCCTAGGTTAAACCCATAATCCAAGATTCCAAACCAGAAATTAAAACCATAAAATTCACTTACGGGATTGGTTCCTTGAGGATTTTCGATGGAAAATCTTAGGTTTACAAAATGAGAGAGATCGGCTTTGGGGAAAGGAGAAGTCGCGCGGCTGGGAGAGGGGAAACCGAAGGGTTCTTCATGTGAGGGGAGGAACACTTGAGGAAAATCTTTTCTTTTGTTTGTCTTAGGACCAACGGGTGAGTGAGGAAGAGAAGGGAAATCACTTGCTTGCTCAGGAAGTCGAGGGATACAAGGGGAAAAGGGACTACTGACTTGTCCTGGAAGCTGTCATGTAGGAGAAGAAAGGAGATTTTAATCTGGCTTATGAGGGAAGCTACGGGTTCGAGGGAAGGGAGTCAATGAATTTAATCAACTTATCCCATAAGCTAGGGAATGAATGGTGAAGATTAAAAAGAGTTTGGGTCATTTCTTAATTGGATGAAAAGTAGAGGGTTTAAAGAAAATATTATAAGGTCATAAAAATCATACCCATGAATTATTTAGTGACCCATTTAAAAAAAATAAAAGCACACTCATCTTAAAATAATTTAATAAAATAATAAAAGTCCTTATCTCAAAATATTTAACTTAAAAATATTTTAATAGATGACGCAAGACCTACATAGTAGGGTTCGGGTATTACAGATTGCCTCCTCCTCTTCTTAATATGGACTCTCCTTTCTTTAGACTTTATGCCAAACATCCTGATTATAACATCCTTAGAACTCTCGGGTCTAAATGCTTTCCTTATCTTGGAGATTTTAGGTCCAATAAACTTGAACCAAAGTCATTGCCATGTGTCTTTATTGGTTACAACAGTAAACACAAAGCCTATAAATGCCTTTATCCACCCACTGGTCGAGTTTATACCTCAAGGCATGTTGTCTTTGATGAGTCTATTCTTCCATATTCTAAGCCAACTCTGTTATATGATTCTCTTACTGTTGAAGGAGATTTTTCCAGCTTCATTGAATGTCAAAATAGTTTCTCCAAAGGATCTATGTTGCCTTCTGCATTTGCGCCTCCTTCCCACCCATCAATTCAAACTAACACTATTGATTCACAACATGTCCAGCAATTTACTAAGTCAACCACTCCTTTCTTATGTACAGAAACAACTACTTCATTGCAAAATACACATCCTCCCTTTCCTGTTGAAACTGCAATGAATGCACCATCTCAACATCATATGCAAACCAGGTCTGGGTGTGGCATTCACAAGCCTAATCCTAGATATGCAAACTTGCACAATCTGGTCCCTATTCCTGCTAAGCCAAAATCTATCAAATCTGCTAAAAACCACCCTGGATGGTCTACTGCAATGGAAGAGGAACTAGCTGCACTTGCAGTTAATTAAACCTGGAAATTGGTTCCAGGAACTGCTGACATGAATGTCATTGGATCCTACAAGGCAAAACTAAAGGCAGATGGCAAAATTGAAAGACTAAAAGCAAGACTAGTTGCTAAAGGTTTCAGTCAAATAGAAGGGGTTGATTTCTCAGAAACGTTTTCTCCAGTTGTGAAGCCTGCTACTATCAGAATGATCCAAACTCTTGCTACTGTGAAAAACTGGGCACTTCATCAACTAGATGTTATGAATGCCTTCCTTCATGGTTGTCTTAACACTCCTGTCTATATGCATCAGTCACCAGGCTATACAAATGAGCATTATCCTCAGCATGTGTGCAAGCTCAACAGAGCCTTATATGGCCTCAAACAGGCTCCTCGAGCCTGGCTTGACAAACTCAATGACTTCCTCCTTCAGCTTGGGTTGTATTCAAGCTCAACTGATCCAAGTCTGTTAATTTGTCACTCTAACCATGGGATACTAATCCTTCTTTTGTATATAGATGACATGGTGGTAACAAGTGACAATCCCAACAGAATTCAGTGGTTGGTCTTTCAGATCAGTTCTCAATTTTCCATCAAGGATCTTGGCTTTCTTCACCATTTTCTGGGAATAGAAGTCCACAAAATTGGTTCAGACCTCTTCATATCTCAACACAGGTATATTATTGAGTTGCTAACTCGAGCCAAATTGCATGAGTGTAAACCTTTGTCTACACCAATGCCATCCAAAGGTCAACAGCTCAAAGCCTCTGAATAGCCTTTCCATGATCCAACCACTTATAGGAGCATAGTTGGAGGCTTGTAGTACCTAACATTTAATTGACCAGATCTCTCTTTTTCAGTCAAATATGTTTGTCAATTTATGCATACACAAGCAATCCAGCACTTCCAGCTTGTTAAAAGAATTCTAAGGTACTTGCAGGGCACTGCAAAACTTGGTCTACATATAACCTCAAGCAGCACATTCAACTTGTACGTGTTTTTTTATGTAGATTGGGCAGACTGCCCAACAACAAGAAGATCTAGTTTAGGCTATTGCACTTTCCTATAGTGTCTAGGTCAAGTGCTAAGGCTGAATACAGAGCCATGGCATCAACTATAGCTGAGCTGAGCTGACTTTCCAAACTACTCAAAGATCTTGGAGTAGTTCAATCAAAAGCACCAATCTTATACTGTGATAATATGAGTGCTTTATATATGTTTATTAATCTATGCTTGAACAAAGCATATAGAACTTGATTATCACTACATTTGAGAAAAAGTAGCACTTGTGGCTTTATAGACTAAGTTTATTCAATCACTAGATCAACTAACTGATATTTTTACAAAGAAATTGCTAAAGTGCCCATTCAAGCAACTGCGAGATAAACTTGGCATATGTTACCAAACCAAGCCAAGTTTGAGGGGGAGTATAAGGAATGAAGTCAAAGATCAAGCAAAGAATCAAAACAGTCCAGCAATCACAGCAATCAACCATGATTTCAACAACTTACCTAAAGTTCCAACTTGATCATTGATGTATAAATTTAGAAAGTTAGAACCTGCCTAGCTGTGTATAATTATTATGTAATTCCTTTAATTCAACATTCCTTCTATATTGGTCACACGGGTCATACACCCCTCGCGCAATGTGAGTGTGTGTGCACATGCAAAAAGATGTTGTGCAATTATATTTATAGCGAAAATAAAAAGGAAATCGTCAAAGCTAAATAATAGTAGCAAAATATATTTAATTTACATCAGCACACATTATCCACAAGTCACTTTTCTCAATCCATAAGCTACCGAATGTTACAATCATCCATTCTAATTACAAAAGGTCGTAAAAAGAAAAACTAAACTTAATTACGAAAGGGGAGTAACCCCGATCTTCACTCTTCAAGCAGAGCCAAAGCTTCACTCTTCTGCATCAAGATCCATTCTCATACCTGTCTCGCCCGAGTTCGTTATCACTGACGTTGTCGCCCGGCGACAACCGAGGATAGTTTTATTCATTATCGAGTGACCAGAGGAGCTCCACCGAGATAATGATCCATCTCCATTTGTGTAATGCCTCGGCCAAAGCCCAGCCCAGACTTGATGAAGCTAGGCCCACGACAAGCTAACACTTGAAGGAAGCTTGAAACGGCGACACTTGGTAAGTTCACTTTTTGCCAGCATTGTTTTTCTTCTCCACGGCTTTTCCCCCTGGCACTGCACTTCTGCACATTCCTCCAACCCATGCACACCAAAACTCATGATCTTGCAGTTACTTGTATCCCTTCTCTTGTCCAAAAATCCTCACTTTTTAGTAGGCACTCTCTCAATCTGTTTTCTCTCAACCTCTCCCTCCCCTAACCGCACGTTGAACCCCTGTGTTTTTTTTTTGAAGCAATTCTTCGTTGACCTCCCCCACGCGATTTCGTACTACCGTCAGTAACTCTCCTCTCTCATACTTTGTTCTCTCATCCACTCTTTTCCCTCTGTTTATACACTCACAAACCCTCTTTTACTTTATTTTTCTTTGATTTGTTTTCAATCACACACCCACTCTATCTTGGCTTGCCGTGCACACCCTCAGACCCACAATCCTTCTTTGTGCAGACCACTATCTCTTTCACTAGAGATTTCTATGAACTTTGGGCATAGACTTCAATGGGTTGCTTTGATTCGAGGTGGTTCGAAGCTTTTGTGACTCTTAGGTAAGCCTCTTCTGAAGCTTTTGTTAGTTTTGGGTATTACATGGTTGGATTTTGAAATGTGGATAAAGTGTTGTTGATATGGTTGTAGTGTTGGTCAAAATTACGCTATTGTAGTAAGCTTGTTACAACTTATTACCTATGTAAGTTTTTGGTGTTTTGTGTTTTATCTCTTGGAAGTCTTGAAGTTGAGGAGTATGATTATTTGGACGGTTTTGTGAGATTGTTTTGGGCTAGTAATTGGGATTGTTTAGTGTTAATTTTTGGGTTATTAATAGGCTGTTCGGGATTGGTTAAGTGGCGGTTGGGTGGAGATTACTTGGTGGTGCTAGAGTGAAAATATTGAGGATTTGAAATGGGCTGTCCAGATTTACCTTATGGAGAATTTTAGGTTAAAAATGGGCTGGTTTAAGTTTTTATTAATTGAGCTTAGTGGTATACCTGTTTGGATTATTATTTATGTGGTATATGTTTATTGTTTTAGGTTGCGATACTGTTAGAGGACAGACCCAAGGCATATCTTGTACATGGAAGTTAGGTAAGTGGGGTTCATATACTAGTTTTGTATAAAAGAAATGAAATGAGGGTGACTTTGGAAATAAGCATGTTTGTTTCTGAAAAGAAATCTAAAAACGACCTTAGATGTTTATTCTGCATATGCTTAAATTCTATATAAGAGAAAGTATTTTCTATCATGACTGGTGTAGACAAAAGCTAATTTTGTGCATTCTTTTATTTTCTTTTTTTTTTTGGTGAAAGAGTTAAGGTCACCTGTCCAAGAGTGACCCCTCCCCAATTTTATTAATAACCCTCACTTGTGGTGGAGGAAAACCGTGGTTACAAAAACAAGCATCTGGGGTACAGCCAAAAACCCCAGCATACCAAAAGAAACCAAAACCCAGAAAAAATAAATCAACAAGAAACAACAAAACCACAAGCAAAAAACAAAACAAGGCTAAGTAATACGAAGCGAAGGTATCCCGGAATAGTCCATGCGAATAAGGCCACGCAAAATTCGGGGAGTCTCCATCAAATGGGAGAAAGCTGAATCACTACCAGAAGCTCCATTTTTGGCTAACCAATCTGCAACTTTATTTTTCCCTCGAAAAACATGGTGAATAGAATAGGTCATAGAATTCATGATTTCAAGAACTTCTTCCCAGAAGTCCTCCAAATACCAAACCCACATCTTTTACTACGCCACCAAAAAATAACAGTAATAGATTCAAGTTCAATTTCAACATAATTGAGAGATAAAGACCTACAAACCTGGAGTCCATGAAGGAGAGCTACAAGCTCAGCCTGATTATTTGAACCTGTGCCAGTAAATGTAGAGAAAGCATGAATTAACTTACCATGATCATTTCTAATAATCCCACCTATGCCAGAGGCTCTTGGATTGCCCAAACTACTGCCATCTGTATTCAATTTAATCCAACCCGCCGGAGGCCTTTGCCATTTAATAACTTTGCAACTCCGAACAGGAGGGAAACTAGGCTGAACCTGTAAACTCTCAAGTACCTGCAAATCAAAACAAGAGATGTGAGAACTAGTGTGCATATCACGGCAAATAATACTAATCCACAGTCGGACAGAGTGAATGATGTCAGAGGCCGTTTCAAATTGACCCTCCATACACGCCAAACAACGCCTTCGCTAGAGTCGCCAAGTAATAACCACCGGAAGAAAACCCACAATAATGCCAATTCGAGATGCTAATTTCGCACGACGAAACCAAGTCTGTACCGTATCTTTCCAATTACGTACATTAAGAATACGAAGTTTATCCCCAAAATGATGCCAAACAGTGCTAGCAATATCACCTGCAAACAAAACATAATTCTGGTCTTCATAATGACCATTAGCACAATAGTCATAACGAGAAGTAATAGGAATGCTAATGCGGCGAAGGTGATGATCAACGCTCAGGGCCATATACCAGGCTTTCCACATATTGATGGACATCTTCAAAGGAAGACTTTTATGCCACATCCAAGAATGCCCTTCCAGAGAGCCACCTCTAATACGAACACAATCTCAAGCCGACTTGGTAGAAAACAATCCATTATCATTTTTAGTCCATATCAACACGTCCAACCCTGGTTTAGCTTTACAAATGTCCTCTAAAATACCGTCCAGATTTGCCAGGCCCACTAACTGGAGAATAAAATCCACATCCCAGTTATTAGATAATTTACAGTCTTTAACTTTCAGGAGAGAATTACCCACAATAGGCATCTCATTAGCTAAAGGACCTCTCTCCTGCCATTTATCATACCAGAAGAAAATATTTCCTTCTTTTAGATGCCATTTAGTGTTATCCAAAACCTAAGGAAGAGATTTAGCAATCATTTTCCAAAATCTAGTACCCTTAGTAGGGTCAATAAGAGACCAAGGTTTGGTACCCACATATTTACTCTTAAAAAAATTGGCCCATAAAGAATTACCTTGAATGAGATTCCAAGCAAAACGGGTGTGAAGGGCTTGTTGCATATCATCAAGATTTCTTAATGCCAAGCCACCTTCATCCACGGGACGACAGATAGAATTCCAGGCCACCCATTTTTTTTTACTTTTACCATTAAACTCCCCCCAAAAAAAGGTACTCATCATACGATGAAGAGTTTTGATAGTGGCTTGCAGAACCTGAAGAATTGCAAAAAGGTAGAGAGCCATACTGGAAAGAACATGTCTCAATAAGATAAGTCTGCCACCAGCTAAAATAATTTTCATTTTCCAACCAGAGATTTTCTTTTGGACTTTAGCCACCATATCTTCGAAATACACCTATTTGAGATGACCCAAAATAATAAGCACACCAAGATAGTTGAAAGGGAAAGATCCTTCTGAAAATCCAGTCATTCTTAGTAAAAGACTCTTACGAGTTGAGGGGATTTTTTTAGAACAATAAATGGCAGATTTAGAATGATTAATGCATCGGCCCGACCAACTTGCATATTTATGAAGCACATCCAAAATTTCCTTGATGGCTTTAGAACTACCATTAGAAAAAAGCATCACATCATCAGCATACATAAGATGAGAGATTATAGGCGTACCTCAGGCTTGTGAGAATTGACCAAATTTCTGAGTCTCCACACTTTGCTTGATGAGACGAGAGAGTATTTCTTGGAGAATAATAAATAGATAGGGAGAGAGGGGATCGCCCTGCCGTAAACCAAGACCTCCTTGGAAAAAGCCTTTAGTAGTACCATTCATCATAATAGAATACCATGGAGTCGAAATACAGGTTCTGATGAGATCACAAAAATTAGAAGAGAATCCAAAGCAGCGAAGAACCTCTATAAGAAAAGACCAGTCCACTCAATCATAAGCCTTAGCCATATCCAGCTTAATCATGATATTACCACCATGTGCCTTGTTATTAATAGAGTGAACCATTTCTTGTGTAATGCTAATATTTTCAAAAATACTTATTCTCAGAAAGAAGGCGCCTTGTTCCCAAGATATTATTCGAGAGAGAAAACTTGTCAAGCGATTAACAATGATCTTGGAACATATTTTATAAAACACTGAACATAGACTGATAGGCCTAAACTTATCGAACCCAGAAGGATTATCAACCTTTGGAATGAGGACAAGAAAAGAGGCCGTAAAAAATCTTGGGAGCTGTTTAGAAACAAAGAATTCAGATATGGCTTCCAAGACATCCTCTTTCACAACCTCCCAACAACTTTTGAAAAATCCCGAACCAAAACCATCAGGTCCCGGAGCACTATTAGACAGGATAGAAGAGAGAGCTGAGAAAACCTCATTCAATGTAGGAACAGAGCACATAATTGCGCTATCAGCATCTGAAATAACAGGAGAAATAAGAGTTGACAGATTCGGAAGAAATCTGTTCGGCATGCCCTGCAGAAAATTAGAAAAAAAATCCACTGCCCCTTGATGAAGACTCTCGGGTGAATTGAAAACCATCCCATTCGAACATCTCATTTCCACCACTCTTTTGCGCCGTTTATTGGCAAGGCATGCATGGAAAAACTTCGTATTCCGATCCCCTTCCATTTGCCATTTTAATTTAGACATCTGAACCAATCTTGTATCTTCACGGTGAAGCCAAATATCTAATTCCGAAGACGAGATAAGGAGGTCCCTTTCCGTAGATTCATCCCAATTTATATGTAATTTATTTTCAAGCTCTTCAATGTGCCTCTCAAGTGCAGTAATCTGCATAGTGGTATGGCCAAAAATTTGTTTGTTCCATTCTCGCAAAGCCACCTTAGTATTTTTCAATTTGATTGCCAATTTAGTAAGACCCTGGCCAACAACAGTCGCAGACCACACCTGACGAATACGCTGTAAAAACTGCGGATGGTCCACCCACATTTGTTGGAAACGAAAAGGCGAGGAGCCATAAGAGAAAGGATCCATCTTAAATTCAATAACCATTGGAGAGTGATCAGAGGTTGTGCGCAGAAGATAAGAACAAATAGCATTCGAGAAAGAAGTGAGCAAAGGAACATCCATGAATACCCGATCTAATTTTGCCCAAGACCGAGCAAGGCCCGACTGCCCATTGCACCAGGAGTAATTTTTACCTTTCGATTTCATTTCAACCAAGCCACCCTGATGGATCCAATTATTGAAATCCTCCATAGCGGCATTAGGACGGGGACAACCACCCTTTCTCTCAGAATTATTACGGATAATATTAAAATCACCAGCAAATAAACAAGGTTCCGAACCAAGAGATTGAGAACTGAGTTCCTCCCACAAACCTTTCCTCTCATACATGCTGCACTTAGCATAAACAATATTACACAAGAACTGATAAGACCCCATATTAACACGAAGAGAAATAAACTGCAAGCTTGTCCTCACCACTTGAACATCAAGAACATTATCCCAAAAAATCCAAATTTTACCCTCACCATCAACATTAGAAACAAATGAATCAAAATGTAGAGAGTTCATCAACTGAAGAGCTTTGTTTTGATTTTGGAACGGTTCCAAAACCGCGATAAGCTTAGGCTTGAACTTACAAACCAAAATTTTTAAACGACTACTAGAAGTGCCAATGCCTCGGACATTCCAAACAATTATGGATTCACTCATAATGGCAAGGTAGAGGAACGGGTAATGACCCGTAGAGAACTTCGCACTTTCTCAAATTTCTTTCTTTGATATTTTTTTTATTATTAGTTTTGCCTTCATTTTTTGAGTAATAATCTTTGTCCTGAGGAAGAATTTGCAGGGGCATCTCAAGATCAGGTTCAGACACAACGTCCTCTAACAAATTTTCCTGGTTTTCTTTAATAGAAATATCTTCCAAGTAGAGGTCATTTTCCCCGTATAGCTTCCTTATATATCAGAGTGTTTGGTTCCTGGGAACTAAAAGAAAACTCAGAGTTTAGAGTATTACCTACTTCCGCACTGGTCACAATCTCTCCCATGTCCGTAAGATCCTTGGGCACAATCTCTCCATCTGCTTTCTCAACAAGGATTTTGTTTCAGTAACCTTAAGCGCCTGAACAGGGGACATTAAATTCTTGGTAATCTCAGTAAAGGTATTCTGCTCTTCAGCAACCTCACCCTCTTCTTTCTCATGAACTGCTGGTTCTGATGTCTCACCATTCTGCACGTTCCCATTTGTATTTCCACCAGGAATTGGTTCATCTTTCTTACGGCCACGATTTTTCTCACCATTCGTGATTTTCCCCACACGACATGTCTTAACATTGTGTCCCTGCACTCTGCACTTTCCACAATACGCTAGTAACGTTTCATATAGAATTTCCTGCTTTCGGCTAGTTGGCAATGCAGGAGTGCCTATCCAAAAATAAGGAATGGGTTATTTGGCCACATCCATCTCCAAACAGATCCTAGCCCCGTCCGTCCGAGTCGCACATCGTGTGAGATTAACCCTACGTATAAAACGTCCAATGGGTGCAAAGAATATGCGTAAGAAGGATTCTTGGTAGAAGTTAGGCGGTAACCCAGGGAGTAAGATCCACACAGGGACATTAGATGGTTCATGTTCTTCGTTAAATTCTGGACACTAGTGAAATGCACGGTATGCCACTCCATTCACTTCGCATGACTCACGGGACAGAGCTTTCACAAAGTCAGCCTCTGTGTTCATCCTTACAAAAACATTACGGGCAAGTTTCATGGAAGAGACCGCCAGAGTAGAGGACAGACCCCAACGGTTGAGTATAAATGCACGGATGGCATCCAGGGAGGGTCTTTGCCAAAGGAACTTGAGTACGATAGAGAAGCGGAATGGTTCAGCCGAGCGGTTTATTTCCTCTTTCGAAAACTGGAAAAAAATTTCTCCATCCATGACTTCGGCACACGATGAATAACATGTATATCACGCAGGGGCTATGGGGTCGCAGCAGCCATTTTGGCAAAGGACTGACGACAAGAACCATGGCCATCAACGGCTGCCATGCAGCCTCACCGCAGCAGCGTCACGAGCCCTGCAAATCACAACAAACCCTAGCAGAGCAGAATATGGGAACAGGGGTAAAAAAATCAGGTAATTGGGTCTTGATTCTCTCTTGTGCACTCTTTTCTGAACTATGCAAAAGGAGCAAATATGAAAACCTAAAAGTTTTTGCTATGAATAAATGAAGATGTTTTGGATTCTGTTTATTTCGAATATGTGAAATGATCTGAAGCTATTCAGTATTTTGTTTTGATATGATGTGTCGTCTGAAAACATTGGCATGAAGTTCTGATTCTGTATCTAAATGTGATCTGGTTCCGATGATGTTCTGTTATGTTTCTGTTAAGGCCCTGCCACTGGTATAATGGTGGTTTATAACCCTACCACGGGGGTGAAATATGGTATACGGCGCAGCAACGGGTATAATGGTGGTTTATAACCCTACCACGGGGGTTAAACATGGTATTTGTCCCGATGTGATGCTATGAGATGATATGAACATAATGTTTCAGTTTGGATATGCCAATTGATTTTCTTTTTGGGATTAAGTTTGTCTTTCTGGAAATTTCGCTCTAATGTTTTTGTATCAAGTTTTGTTTATGCATTTCGAAAGTAAATATATAGTTTCTGCATTCTGAAAGTAAGTATTTTGTTTGCATACCAAACGTTATAAATGCTAATGTTTACATGCTAGTATATGCTCTCTGCTTGCTGAGTTGTTGATAACTCAGCCCTTAATCTTCATAATATTTTCATATGACATTGATGATTCAGCTGATGATCAGTATTAGAGTTTGTGGACAAGATTAGCTGTGAATAGTTATTGGGAATCTCGTGGTTTTAGTGCTGTTGTTGGATGTTATTTATTTATTAAGTTGATTTTAATGGATTTAGACAGTTTATGGAGACTTATGTCAATTTTATTTTATTATAGTTTGTTATTTGAGACATGAAGAAGAGTTGATATTTTATTTGGGTTGTTGGATTGAGGATTTGATATGTAAGTATGTATGGTTTATTAAATTGATATATTTACATTTGATTTGAAGTTTTGGAAGTATATATTCTTGGATTTGGAAATACATTAGTATTGTTGGAGTTTATTATCAGGTTATATGAGTTAGCTCTTCGGACCCTCGGGGTCAAGGCGTTACAGTTGGTTTCAGAGACAGATTTGAATTCTGCATACTATAAACCTTAGAGGTTTAGATATCTGTGGGTTTATAGGATGTAAAAATTTCACTATAGGAGCTTGAGGACTATAAGGATGATCATGTGGATATTTAAGTTTGAGCTTCTAAAAAATCTTATGATTGGTTTTGATGGGATTTGAGGTTTAGATTTGACATTTGTTAGGAATAGAATTCGTAACTTTGAGGTTTTAGATTCTAATGATGTATGTGAGTATTAAGTGATGTCAGGCTTAAATAGTTATCTGATATATATATATATATATTTGTGTTTATACACATATTTTATTTATTTTATTGATTTAAATATTTATTTAGTATTTTCACCTTTATTTATTTTAGAATGTTTCACCAAGTTTAAGCTTTCAGGATGACGGCTCGTCGTTGAGTTCGAAGTCTTGAAGATTTGAACGAAAACAACAATGATAGGGGTTGCACGTTTGAACAATTTAATCGAATGCATCCTCCCAACTTTGATGGAAGAGGCGATACGAATGCAACGGAGGATTGGATTCAAGACATTAAAGAAATATTTAGTGTTTTGGAGTGTACCGATCTGCAGAAAGTTCAGTTCATAGCTTTTAAACTAACTGGAGAAGCGAAGAGATGGTGGAATTCTGAAAAAGTCATCAGGGAAGCTAAGGGGGCTGGTGTGATTGTTTGAGCTCAATTCAAGCAGAACTTCTTTGACCGATTTTTTCCTAAAGCAGATAGGGAAGTTAGAGCTTGAGAGTTCACCAACTTGGTGCAAGGGACCATGACTGTGCGCCAGTATGCTGCAAGGTTTGAGGAATTATGTCGCTTCGCCGCATACTTGATTCCTGATGAGGAGAGGAAGACTAGGAAGTTTGAGGAAGGTTTGAACTATAGGATTTCTGTACGAGTGATGGTCTTACAGATTCAGAATTTTTCAAAGATAGTGCACAAGGCGATGCTAGTCGAGCAGAATCTCAAGAGGGGTGCTGAATTGCAAGAACAGAGGAAGAGAGCTTCTCCACAAGGATTCTCTAGTTTAGATCAAGGGCCATGGAAGAAGAGAAAAAAGGGAAGCAGTTCAAGTCAGAGATAGATGCAGGGAAATCATACCACTAACCCATGTAAGTTCTGTAACCGCATACATGTTGGAGAGTGCAGAAAGGAAATGGGATCATGTTTCAAATGCGGTAATGATGGGCACTTCATTAGAGAATGTCCATTGCTTGCGGAAAACAACAGAAAGCCCAACCCACCTCAAAACTTTAGGCCGAATAACCAAGGCAACAATTAGCAGAGGACTATGCTGGCACAGGTGTTTGCTTTGACACCGGGAGAAGCTGAGGAGAAGAATGATGTAATCACAAGTATAATCTTTCTGACTTACCTTTTTCAGCTTTTTTATGTTAAGAATTAAGGATTTCTTATCTTGTTATCTCTATGGATTATATGACGAAAACATAGGAATTATCCCCCTGTTTCTCAATAAGGCTACAACTTTATTTGACTCGGGGGCTACCCACTCTTTTATTTCAATGGATTACGTTAAGTTCTGCCCCGTTGATGCTGAGGAGATGGATTACAATTTGAGGGTCTCAACCCCAGCAGGTGATATAGTGACTTGCAACAAGATTATACTTAAGTGCCCAATAACTATTAGCGGGAGGGAAATACCAGCTAACTTGATAGTCTTTCCTATAATTGGGTTTGATGTGATTTTTGGAATGGATTGGTTAGCTTCCAGTTATGTCAGTATTGACTGCTTTAAAAAAGAGGTGGTGTTCAAATTTCCAGAGGGAGAGGAACTTAGATTTATGGGTTCCAGAGTGCGTACCCTTTGATCGGTTATTTCTGCTTTTTAGGTTGACAAGTTAATATGTGATGGGTGTCAGGGGTTCTTGGCTTTCATGGTGGATAAACCAAGGGAAGAATTGGAGTTAGAAGAGATTCCTATTGTGAGAGAATATCCGGAGGTTTTTCCTGAAGATTTGTCTGGATTACCACCCGAGCGGTAGGTAGAGTTTGCTATTGAGTTAGCCCTAGGCATGACACCTCTTTCCAAAGCCCCTTATCGAATGGCACCATCAGAGTTAGCCAATCTCAAATAACAGTTACAAGACTTATTAGACAAAGGTTTCATCAGGCCCAGTGTCTCACCTTGGGGAGCTTCAGTTTTGTTTGTGAAAAAGAAGGAAGGGACAATGAGAATGTGTATAGACAGGGAACTGAATTGAGTGACCATAAAGAATAAATATCTGCTGCCCGCATCGATGATTTATTTGATCAGTTGCAAGATGCTCAGGAATTCTCCAAGATTGATCTCAGATTGGGTTGTCATCAATTGAAGATCAAGGTGGAGGATGTGCCTAAGACAGCTTTCAGGACCAGGTACGACCATTATGAATTATTGGTCATGCCTTTTGGCCTAACCAATGCCCTAGCAGTATTTATGGAGTTGATGAATCGGGTATTTCATGAATTCTTAGATAAATTTGTAGTGGTGTTTATTGACAACATATTAATCTACTCCAAGAACAAAGCAGAACATGAAGAACATCCGAGAGAAGTACTTGGGACACTCAGGAATAAGAAATTATTTGCTAAGTTGAAGAAGTGTGAGTTTTGGCTTGAGTCTATTACATTTTTGGGACATGTAGTCTCAAAGGATGGTATTTTAGTAGACCCCGAGAAAGTCGAAGCAATAGTTAACTGGACCCAACCAACCAATGTGCATGAAGTTAGGAGTTTCTTGGGTTTGGCTTGTTATTACCGTCGGTTTATAGACAATTTCTCAAAAATAATGGTTCCTCTTACCGCCCTTACCAGGAAGAACAATAAGTATGAATGGACTAAAAAATGTGAGGAAAGCTTCCAGAAATTGAAGAAGAGATTGGTGACAGCTCTAGTTCTGACAGTTCCTAGAGAAAGAGGAGGATTTATGGTTTACAGTGACGCTTCACGTTTGAGTTTGGGGTGTGTATTGATGCAGCACGGGAAAGTGATAGCATACGCTTCTCGGCAATTGAAGGCATATGAGCAAACTTACCCCACACATGATTTGGAGTTGGCCGCTATTGTCTTTGCACTTAAAATCTGGAGGCATTATTTATATGGTGAAAGGTGTGAAATCTACACAGATTACAAGAGTTTGAAGTACTTCTTCACTCAGAAGGAACTGAATATGAGGCAGAGGAGATGGCTAGAACTAGTCAAGGATTATGACTGCAACATTAACTACCATCTAGGCAAAGCTAATGTCATTGTTGATGCACTTACCAGGTAGCCAATGGGACTAGCAGTTGCAACTCTTACCACTCAGCCCCACTTAATAATGGACTTAGAAAGAACTACTATTGAAGTTGTTACTGGTGACCAGCAAGCATTGATAGCCAGTTTAATAGTTCAACCAGTTTTGATTGACAGAATTACGCTCGCCCAAAAAGAAGATTCTAAGTTAGCGAGATTAATAGAAGAAGTAGAAAAAGGGGATAAATCTGAGTTCAACATTTTTGAAGATGGAATGTTAAGGTTCGGAAATAGATTTTGTGTGCCAGACAATGATGAAATAAAAAGACTCATCCTCGAAGAAGCGCATCGTTCCCTTACACAGTTCACCCAGGTAGTACAAAAATATATCGGGATTTGAAAGAGTCTTTTCGATGGGATGGCATGAAAAGAGAGATTGTCGAATTTGTGGCACAATGCCTAACTTGCCAACAAGTGAAAGTAGAACATCAGAGACCAGCAAGGTTATTGCAACCACTTTAGATTCCAGAATGGAAATGGGAGCATATTTCTATGGATTTTGTTACAGGCCTACCACGGACACTGACTGGACAGGATGCAATATGGGTGATAGTGGATCGTTTGATGAAGACCACTCACTTTGTGCCTATCAAAGTTTCTTATAAGCTGGAGAAACTAGCCGAGCTGTATACACAGGAAATAATGAAGTTGCATGGGGAACCCGTGTCCATTGTGTCGGATAGGGATCCTGGTTTCATTTCAAAATTTTGGCGAAACTTATAGGAGGCCATGGGCACTAAGTTAAATTCCCACACTTCATTTCACCCACAGACAAATGGTCAGTCGGAAAGGACCATTCAAATTTTGGAAGACATGTTGAGAGCGTGTATGCTAGATTTCAAGGGAACCTAGATACGACACTTGCCTTTGGTCGAATTTGCTTATAATAACAGTTACCGGGCTAGCATTGAGATGACGCCTTATGAAGCACTTTATGGTAGGAAATGTAGATCTCCTTGTATTGGGATGAGGTGGGGGAAAGATAAATTTTGCGTCCAGAAATCATACAGAAGACAACAGAGTAGATAGAGACCATTCGAGCCAGAATGAGAGCAGCTCAAAGTCAACAGAAGAGCTATGCAGATAACCATCATCGCCAATTAGAGTTTGAGGTTGGGAATAAATTATTTTGAGGATTGTGCCTATGAGAGGGGTCATGAGGTTTGGAAAGAAGGGCAAGTTGAGCCCTAGATTCGTCGAACCTTTTGAGATTCTTGATCGGATTGGACTAGTGGCTTACAGAGTAGCCTTACCACCAGCACTCTCAGGGGTACACGACGTATTCCATGTATCTATGATGAGAAAGTATATACCCGACCCCACCCACGTTATCGACTACGAGCCTCTTCAACTTCATGAAAATCTGACCTATACAAAAGAGCCGATGCGGATTATAGATAGAAAAGAACAAGTGTTACGGAATCAGACTATTCCATTGGTTAAAGTGGTATGGAATAATCATGCTATAGTGAAGCCTATTGGGAATTAGAAGAGGAAATGCAAGTCAAGTACCCACAGTTGTTCGACGAAGATCTTAATAGCTTGTGACAAATTTTGAGGATGAAATTTTTTTAAGGGGCGAGGATGTAACGCCTAGGCCAAAGCCCAGCCCAGACTTGATGAAGCTCGACCCACAACAAGTTAACACTTGAAGGAAGCTTGAAATGGCATCACTTGGTAAGTTCACTTTCTGCCAGCACTGTTTTTCTTCTCCATGGATTTTCCCCCTTGCATTGCACTTCTGCACATCCCTCCAACCCACGCACACCAAAACCCATGATCTTGCAGTTACTTGTATCCCTCCTCTCATCCAAAAACCCTCACTTTTCAGCAGGCACTCTCTCAATCGGTTTTCTCTCAACCTATCCCTCCCCTAACTTCATGTTGAACCCCATTTTTTTTTTTGAAGCAATTCTTCGTTGACCTCCCCCACGCGATTTTGCACTAGTGTCGGTTACTCTCCTCTCTCATACTTTGTTCTCTCATCCACTCTTTCCCCTCTATTTACACACTCACAGACCCTCTTTTACTTTATTTTTCGTTGGTTTGTTTTCAATCACACACCCACTCTATCTTGGCTTGCCGTGCACACACTCAGACCCTCAATCCTTCTTTGCGCAGACCACTATCTCTTTCACTAGAGATTTCTGTCAACTTTGGGCATAGACTTCAGTGGGTTGCTTTGATTCGAGGTGGTTTGAAGTTTTTTTGACTCTTTTAGGTAAGCCTCTTCTGAAGCTTTTGGTATTTTTGGGTATTACATGGTTGGATTTTGAAATGTGGATAAAGTGTTGTTGATATGGTTGTAATGTTGGTCAGAATTACACTACTACAGTAAGCTTGTTACAACTTATTACCTATGTAAATTTATGGTGTTTTATATTTTATCTGTTGGATTGTGGTTGCTTATGTTGGAAGTCTTGAAGTTGAGGTGTATTATTATTTGGACGGTTTTGTGAGACTGTTTTGGGCTAGTAATTGGGACTGTTTAGTGTTAATTTTTGGGTTATTATTAGGTTGTTCGGGTTTGGTTTAGTGGCGGTTGGGTGGAGATTACTTGGTGGTGCTAGAGTGAAAATATTGACGGTTTGAAATGGGCTGTCCAGATTTACCTTATGGATAATTTTAGATTAAAAAGGGATTGGTTTAAGTTTTTATTAATTGAGCTTAGTGGTATACCTGTTTGGATTATTATTTATGTGGTATACGTTTATTGTTTTAGGTTGCGATACTGTTAGAGGACAGACCCAAGGCATATCTTGTACACGGAAGTCAGGTAAGCAGGATTCATATACTAGTTTTGCATAAAAGAAAAGAAATAAGGGTAACTTTGAAAATAAGCATATTTGTTTCTGAAAAAAAATATGAAAACGACCTTAGATGTTTATTCTATAAATACTTAAATTCTATATAAGAGAGTATTTTCTATCATGACTGGTGTAGACATGAGCTAATTTTGTTCATTCTTTTCTGAACTTTGCAAAAGGAGAGAATATGAAAACCTAAAAGTTTTTGCTATGAATAAATGAAGATGTTTTGGATTCTGTTTATATCGAACATGTGAAATGATCTGAAGCTATTCAATATTTTGTTTTGATATGATGTGTCGTCTAAAAACCTTGGCATTAAGTTCTAATTCTGTATCTGAATGTGATCTGGTTCCTATGATGTTCCGTTTTGTTTCTGTTAAGGACTTGCCATGGGTATAATGGGAGTTTATAACCCTACCACGGGGGTGAAACATGGTATACAGCGCAACCACGGGTACAATGATGGTTTATAACCCTACCACGGGGTGAAACATGGTATATGGCCCAGCCACCGGTATAATGGTGGTTTATAACCCTACCACGGGGGTTAAACATGGTATTTGTCCTGATGTGATGCTATGAGATGATATGAATATAATGTTTCAGTTTGGATATGCTAATGGATTTTCTTTTTGGGAATAAGTTTGTCTTTCTAGAAATTTCGCTCTAATGTTTTTGTACTAAGTTTTGTTTATGCATTTCGAAAGTGAATATGTTGTTTCTGCATTTTGAAAGTAAGTATTTTGTTTGCATACCGAACATTATAAATATTCATGCTTACATGCTAGTATATGCTTTCTACTTCCTGAGTTGTTGATAACTCACCTCTTAATCTTTATATTATTTTCAGATGACATTGATGGTTCAGCTGAGGATTGGTATTAGAGTTTGTGGACAAGATTAGCTGTGAATAGTTATTGGGTATCTCACGGTATTAGTGCTGCTGTTGGAAGTTATTTATTTATTAAGTTGATTTCAATGGATTTAGATGGTTTATAGAGACTTATGTCAATTTTATTTTATTCTAGTTTGTTATTTGAGACATGAAGAATAGTTGATATTTTATTTGGATTGTTGGATTGTGGATTTGATATGTGAGTGTGTATGGTTTATAAAATTGAAGTATTTACGTTTGATTTGAAGTTTTGAAAGTATATATTCTTA
Organism: Juglans regia; assembly: GCF_001411555.2. NCBI lineage: Eukaryota > Viridiplantae > Streptophyta > Magnoliopsida > Fagales > Juglandaceae > Juglans > Juglans regia. The sequence continues at coordinate 7,689,012 of NC_049909.1, read as the reverse complement.
GATTTGGAAATACATTGGTATTGTTGGAGTTGATTATCAAGTTATATGAGTTAACTCTTCGAACCCTCGAGGTCGTGAAATGCATGCACCCACAAAAATCTATTGACACAAAAAGCCAATAATTTTACAGGTATCAATTTCCACGCGTAAATCACAATTTGATAGTAAAAGATTCAATAGACAGTTATAGATTTGAGATATGCAAATGGTAGACATTCAACCAGTAATTATATGATGAAAGAAGTACACGTGGAAAAACAGTACATGTCCAAAATCTACACAACATCCTATGACTTCACACGGCATAGAGTCATACCACAAAGTACTTAATAATTCCATCACTTCACACGACACACAACCACATCACAATTTGTACAATAATCTCATCATCTCACATGACATACAACCATATCCCAAACAACACAATAATCCCATTATCTCACACTACATACGACCACATAAAAAACTACACAATATTTCTATCACTTCACACAGAACATGGCCACAAATAACACATCACATAACACAATTTCACAATTCCATCAACAATCATTTTCAAGGTCAGTCGGTAGAATCATTTACAGTGTGAAGGGAAAATTTTTGGATGATCAAGGCGTCCCATGCTTTGCTGCTGGCTTTGGTCATTCTCGACAATGGGTGACGTGGTGGTCATTTGAGTGGTTGTGTGGTGTGTCTTGGGAAGAGAGAGACAGTACGTGCGTGTTTGCGTTATTGGGTAAGAGGGCTAGAGAACGTGAGAGAGAGATGTTGAGGGAGGAATTGAGAGAAAGTTAGTTGGGTGGTTAGTGGCCGGAGAATCTCATAGAGAGAAATTGAGAGAGAGAGAGAGAGAGAGAGTTGGCAGAGGTAGAGAAGGAGAAGGAGAGGGAGAGGGAGAGGGAGATTGTGAGAAAGAGGGAGAATGGGGTAGATAGAGACCGAGAGAGAGATGGTATCCCACTGTCGCTAGTGTAGTGCTAACACAACAAGGCGAATGGCAGCCAGAAACAGAGTTATGAGAGAGAAAGAGAGAGAGAGAGAGAGAGAGAGAGAGAGAGTTGAGGGATGTTAGGTGTAACCAATTTGTTGTAAATTAAGAATAAGCAAGTCCGGCTATTCGAGGTGCCAGGACCCTCCAGACACTCACAATACTGAAAATAGGCTCTGAATGCCTTTCATTGTAGATTGATACTGGATTTAAATATAGGAACTCAGACTAACTAATAGAAATGTCGCCCACTACTGGACGTGACTCTAATGGACTTGACTTAAATAACTAACTTACCTGCTAAAAGACGTGGCCCGGCATGGCCCTTAACGGAATACTAATGAAATTGGCCAAGTCTCTGCATAACCAAACCCATGATTCATATGGAAAGTACAAATATACCCATGACAATTGAAATAATTACAACCCCATATATATTGTGATTTCAGAAACCTTAATGGTCTTCAGAGCACTCCCTAAAATCACACCACACCTAACAAGGGATGGAGATGGGTGGAGATTAGAAACAACATTGTCGATGTCGGTGTGGTTGTGTGCAAAAAAGGCATGCAAGCGTGGTCACGGGAGGGAAAGGGGAGACAATGCGGAGAGGGAGAGAGAGAAAGAAAAGAAAAGAGAGGAAAGAAAGAAGATGAGGGGGATTAGGGTTTTGTTTCAAGGGTTAAAATGGGGTCATTTTGAAAGTGGGCACGACAAACTTCTAAGGGCCTTGGGCATGAGATTGGATTGGGCTTAACAGAAAGGATTTTGAGAAATGGATTCTGAGCAATAGAACAACAAGCCCATGGTTATTTTGAGGATTAAGGAAGTTGTTGGAAGAGACAAGTCTTGGATTTTAGAGTTCTTCTATATAGCATCCACTGTAGCGGTGCATACAATGCACATGCTACGTGCATGCTTATGGTCTTTTTTTTTTTTTTTTCTTTTTTGCCTTCCACCAGACGGCTTCTCCCATCTCCTCTCTCTCATCCCATCGTCTCTCTCTCTCATCGCCTCTCTCTCCTCGACTCTCTCACATCAGATCAACTCTCTCTCATCTCGGGCTCTCTCTCTCTCTCATCGTGTCTCTCTTCGACTCTCTCTCTCTCATCTTCGCTCTCTCTCTCTCATCTTGAGCTCTCTCACTCATCTCGGTCTCTCTCATCGTCACTCTCTCTCATCTCCACTGTCTCTCTCTCATCTTGGTTCTCTCTCTTATCTCTGCTCTCTCTCTCATTGTCTCTCTCTCATCATCTCTCTCATCGTCGATCTCTCTCTCTCTCTCATGGTCACTCTCTCACATCTCGATCTCTCTCTCTCATATCCCCTCTCTCTCAGTCCATAGTAATTTCAAATTTAGGAGATGAATGTTGTAGGGTATTTTTCTTCATTTTACTTATGAAAAATACTATAGCGCACGACAATTATAAAACACGAAATGCACGAAATATGAAATGTCTAATTTATCCTTCTTTACAATAGAACATAATGAGATTCATTTTCTGTTTCTCTCTCCAGTGCTCTCCTTATATTACAATGTAGTGGAAAAGCTTCCCGACTGAGATCTGGTTTTTACTCTTTCTTCCAATTTCACATCAAATCCACACAACTAGAAACCATCAAATTAATTTAAAAATTTGAGGATGTACATAAAAATGGTTTCTTTAAGAAACAAAACACTACAAATCTTGGCCATGGCTACTTGCATTTTTTTTTCAAATTTCTTAAGCTATAGAAAGCCTAAAGTATACACATACAAATGAAGATAAAATGCAAAGAGAATAATGTCATATTGTCAAAAAAAAAAAAAATTAATAGATCATTTAAACGTATTTTATCCAGAAAAATATATTTACAAATTTCTTCCCTTATACACATATTACACAGACTAGGGAGAGAGAAATGATTACCTTCTCTTGGACGCGTGAAATGCTGCAGAGGATGAATGAATCGTTAGTGTAGGTGAAAAATATTTATTCGTTTTCGACGTTTCATAGATTGGGCGGAGGATGAACGTATCGTCAATGCAGGAGAAAAATATTTATTCTTTTTCGAGGTTTCATAGACTAGATGGAGGAAGAAAGACAATAATATAAGGGAGAAAAAATAAAAAGTAAAAAGAATATTCTAAATTGACTTTTTATTATTTTGTTATATTATTTATTTTATTTTTTCTTTACTCATCCAACTGAAAAATTCGTACATTTCGTGTGACAAAATGGACTTTCCTGCAGCAGCTCTCAACACCCCGGTTTCTATGTCTGTATAACGCCGCGACAAGCGCTAGCTGTCACGGATAGAATAGTAGTCATCCTGACATAAAATCTACTGCTAGGATTGGTTAGAGCAATCACATTGGGCTGAACAAAAGTTTTGTAAGTTTTTTTTCGTATTTTAATTACTTATCTATCCAAAATCTCTTATTTTTCGTTCTTTTCATTCCTTATTATTTTTCTATTTTATTAAAATAATTTTATTCTATTTATTTATTATTTTTTTAACTCATTTCTTTTTAAATTTTTAACTACTCAATTTCTGATCTTCTTTTTTTTGTTCTGAACTATTGATCTCTAGCAAATATTTTATCCATTTCTTTTTGTTTTATGGTAAGTTACTTTATCATTTTCTAATGGTCATAACTTTTATATATGTTATACTTTCAAACGGTTAGACTTTACTGTATAAATAAAAGCATTTGCTCTTTCATTGATATCCACGTCAATCTAAGTATCATTTGAGGTCGAGATCAAAATTTCATTTTGGTCTCATTGCTCTTTCATAGCCCCTTCTCTTTTGCAAATTGTTTCTTCACTATTTATGTAATGCCCCAATCTCGCACGGGTTAAAAAGTTATATTCTATCACTTAAATTCACATTTTAACAATATAATAATAGATTTCAAATTCTCAATATCATATAGAAATTTCGATTCAAACTAATTTTCTCAATATAACCAATTTTTCAAAATGCCAAGTCATCATAACACAATAAAATTTCTCAATAAAAATCAACAATACTCATAAAAACTTTCTATGCTTAATTTACTATACTTAAATCATCTCACACAATGCGTCATAATCTCGATCATCAGCTGAACTACTAAAATATTTGAAAAAATATTGTAGAGATAAAGGGGTGAGTTATCAACAACTCAATAAGCAGAGAACTTTTACTAACATATAAACACGAACATTTATAAAGTTCGGTATGTAGAATAAAATATTTACTTTCAAAATGCAGAAACAACATACTTACTTTCAGAATGCATAAACAAAACTTGTTACAAAACATCAAAGTGAAACTTTCAAAAAAAACTTTCTTATTCACAAATCCTTCGGCATATGATAATCTAAGACATCATCTTCATATCATATCAGAGCATTGCATCGGAAAATATACCATGTTCAACCCCATGGTAGGGCTATAAACCACCACTATACCCGTGGCTAGGTCGTATACCATGTTTTCACCCCCGTGGTAGGGTTATAAACCATCATTATACTCGTGGTTCGGCCGTATACCATGTTTCACTCGTGGTAGGGTTATAAACCATCATTATACCCGTGGCTAGGTTGTATATCATGTTTCATTCTCGTGGTAGGGTTATAAACAACCATTATACCTATGGCAGGGCCTTAACAGATACAGAACAGAACAACATTGGAACCAGATCATATTCATATACAGAATCAGAAATTCATTCCAAGGTTTTCAGATGCCACATCATATCAAAATCGAAAACTGAAACAGCTTCAAATCATTTCACATGTTTGAAATAAACAGAATCAAAACATCTTTATTTATTCATAGCAAGAACTTTTAGATTTTCATATTCGCTCTTTTTGCATAGTTCAGAAATAAAATGTACAAAATCAGCTCATGTTTACACCAGTCATGACAGAAAATATTTTCTCTTATATTGAATTTATGCATATGTAGATCAAACATCTGAGGTCGTTTTTATATTTCTTTTCAAAAAGAAACATGCATATTTTCAAAGTCAACCTCATTTCATTCCTTTTATGCAAAACTAGCATATGAACCCCGCTAACATGAACTTTTTAGCATTTCGAATATTTCCTCAATAATGCCGAACAAACATTAATTGTCACCTATAAAATAATCACGTAATTCTTGTAAATTTTCAGTTGAACACGTATTTCAATATTTAAACCTAAAATGCTAAAATTAACCTATTTTAATTCCTCAATACTTAAAATTCTCATAATCATAAAATATCATCACTTCCAGAATTTCTCAATATCCACATAATTTCTCTAACTATAAAACTCTGAATATTTTTAAAATTGCATATTAATATTCTTACTAATTATCTATGCCACAAAAATACATCTCTAGTTTTAAAAAATTTTCCTAACATAATTATAACAAAATTGATCAAAAATAGGAAAGCAACAATTTCATTTAATAAAAATAGACTAATTAGTATCTCTTTAAAGGATTCAAAATAAAATCTTGTTTTTAAAAAAAATCTACACAAATTGAGTTTAATATAGAAAGATCAACACATGATTATCCTATTATTATTCTGATGATAAGGGTATTTTAGGAACTGACCCAAGTTGACCCACATATAACCAAACTGAAATTTACAAAATAACCATGCATGGAATTTCAACTACCCAAACTAGAAACATTTCGTGCGATAGAGAGAAAACACAAAAAAAAAAAAAAAACCAACATGCTCAACGAGAGATGGACGGCACGATGGCAACGAGCAGGTGGTGGGGTGATGACAGAAAACTGGTTAGAGTGAGAGAGCAAATGGAGAGTGAGAGAGTGAGAGAAAGAGAGCAGCGTGTGAGGGATTCATTGTGAGGGCAACGAGGAAACGGCAACAAGGTGGTTGGGAGCGGTGGCAGTGTCATCTCTTGCGACTGAGGCAACTGGCATGGGCGGTGGCTAAAACAGGGGACAAATGGCTTCACGTGGGCTGGTAGTGGCATCGGTTTTACATGGAGATGGAGGCTGGGGGCTTGCAAGGTAGCCGTTTGTCAGCGTGTGAGGGACTCACCGTGAGGGTAGCGACGAAACGGCAACAAGGTGGCTAGGAGCAGTGGCAGGGTCGTCTCTTGCGACTGAGGCAACCGGCGTGGGCGATGGCTAAAACAGGGGACAAACGACTTCACGTCGGCTGGTTGTGGCATCGGTTTTACATGGCGATGGAGGCTGGGGGCTTGCAATGCAGCCGCAGTGTGCAATGGTCCCCTACAACAATGATTGAGTGGTGCAGGGACATCGACGGACAATGGTTGGCAATTGTCTCAATGATGGTGCAACGTGCATGCGTTCAGTCAGGGTTTTCTGAGATGGTGGTCTTGCGAGAATTGGATGGGTTCGCATCATATGGTGATGGGAAGAAAAGAAAAGAAAAATTGGTGGTCTTGCCGCATGGCTGAGGCTTAAGGAGAAACAATTATGATTGGTAACAAAACTGCTGTGACAGGTAGTAAAGGAAACTAATACGTAGTTTGGTTGTAACACCCCGCTTCCCAAAAAGACATTTTAGAATTTTCGAGGAGCCAGTGTGCTACTACTAAACTTGAATTTAAAACTTTTTTTTTTTGTTAACAACGCGCCAGACGCGAAAGTTTCCATAAATAAAACAAACTTTAATAATTACTGAGAATCCAAAATAGAGTCTGCGGAAGCACTTATTTAAAAAATACGGAAGTCTCATGTGCTTATCAAAATAATTTATTGAAACTTTAAACCATAGAAATAATCATAGCATAATTTGTCTAGGCCTCTGCCTCGCCTCCCGGAGTCAAGTCATGTTCTGCAGTCTCATCCTCATAAATGTCATCACCTGGGGTAGTTTAAAAACATAAAAACAAACTAAAATAAGTCGAATACTCAATAAGCAACACATCATACAGTAAACATAATAAACATAAGATTTCTAAAAAAAACGTGCATATTCATAAATACATACATACATAAATAACATGAACATGAACATTAACTTATCTTTCACTTATCATAGGCCGTTACCCACTGTTGACCCCCGTGAGTTAAGGTTAGCGAATCTAAGTAGATTCTGATTCTACCCGTGGTCCCGGGTTGTGGAATCCATACATAAAGAATCCATACTGAGTGCATTACCAGCATGCACGACTTGGCAATGCAATATGCCCATAACATAGGCACCATTTTCATATCATAACATAGGCCGTTACATATCTTATCATAATCATACTTCGTCATAATCATACTTGCATACTTGTCATATCATAGATTTCAAAAGAAATCACATGCATACTTGTCATATCTTGTCATATCATATCATAGATTTCAAATGAAATCACATTATTTCATAAATGTCGTGATACATGTTTCATCGCATAAAACATGATTTTTCATAAATACTTTAATGCATAAATTTTCAAATAAAATCATGCATGGCTTTTCATAATTTATTTTAATGTATAACTCTCACATAAAATCATGACTTTTCATAAATCTGTTGATGTATAACTCATTTCATAAAATCATAATTTGTCATAAATAACTTAATGCATAATACTTTTCATAAAATCATGAATTTTTCATAATTTTATCATATCTTGGGTACGTAAAAAGGGGCTTCCAATGAAGGGCATACATGCATAATATCTTCTATAAAAAGACAAGCAGTTCACCGTACATACATGTAAGGATATGATCATGCTATTTACCTTGCAGTGCTAATCCACTATTTTCGGCGCGTAGTCGGTCACCTATAAAAATAAACACGAAATTTTCGTAAATTTCTAATTAAACCTATGACTTTATTTAAAACCTAAACTACTAAAATAGTCTATATTTCCTAAACCTAGATTCTTCCTTACACTAGAATATTCTCTTCTTTTAATCCTAAATAGACATGGGTATTTTTACGAAAACATCATAATGGGCATGGGCATTTTGGGAAAGTCTGAAAATAAAACACATAAAATAGGGAAGAAGGCAGCTTACGAGACGGGAATAAAAGTAGTTTACGGAAGTGGAGGGTGGTGTGATGCTCACCGAGAGAGAGGCTGAGTGCGACGAAGGGTCGTGGTGTCTAGTCGAGTTTCATAGTGGCTAGGAGTGGTCGGCGTCATGTTGGGCTTCTCCAGCAGTGGTGCGGCACAAGAGAGAGAATGAGTGAAAGAGAGTTTACGGGATGAATGAGAGGGAGAGGACACAGCGTGAACTTACAGAGCAAGGGTGGCAGCTTGTTGTGGCGTCACTGGGCAGTGGAGGCTAGATCTCCGACGTCGTCTGTTGCTGTTGACGGTGGCGTCGCAGCCCACTAGTGGCAAAACGTGGCTCTCGGTTTGGGCAAGGATAATTCCTTTGTTTCGGTGTAGTAAAACAGAGTATTGTCCGTATGGTTTCTCAACGGCTGGGCGACGATGGTGGAGGGTAGAGCTTTGGTTGCTGCGTGTGGGGAAGTTGGTGGTTCTCGGTTACGCATTGGCTGAGGGCAGAGACATGAGCTAGGGGTGTTGGAGGGTGAACGTTAGGTGGTGAACCGGGGTAGCCGTGCTGCGGGACTGAACGTGGGGCTGTGGCTGTGGTTTTCGGTGGTCGTCATGGTGAAGGTCTTGGGTGGTCTGCTGGATGAACTAAGGGGAGGTGGTGGAGGTTGTTTTCCTGGACGTGTGTTGTGGTTTTGAGGGGAGGAGGTTTGTGAAAGGTGCTCTGTGTGCGTGAGTGTATTTAGACATTGGCGGCAGTAACTATGCCTTTCATGCAGAGGAGGGCTTAACTTATTTATAAACCTAGCCGGTTGAGAGCCAAGAGGAAAACCCTAGGATGAGAAGCGTGAATGCAAAGGAAACGGATGAAGCCGTGCATGCATTGTTTTGATACGTGATTGGAAGACTCACAGTGGACGACTTGCGGCTTGCAGTTTTGGTGAGTGAAACGTGTATATGTATATATGTTTGAAAACCTAAAAGAAAACCCTAGATAAAAAGAGTAGTGAATGTACATGTGAGTGGATTATTGAAATTTATAGAAGAAAAATTCGATAACTAGGAGTTTTATGACGAAAAGGAAATAAGAATAATAATAGTATTTGGACTCTACCACTCATGAGCTTGGAGTAGAGAAAAATAATAATAATAGAGCCTTAATTCTAGGTTTAATAAAAATAATCTATCCGATAAATTCTTTTATTGGGTTTTAACTCATTTATTGAGCCTAATAAAATTATCTATAATTTATTCCTAAAAATATAGGATCGGGTCGTTACATTGGTAGAGGTGCACAACAAACCTAGATTGGAAAAAAAATGAGGTTTGGATGAACGTCCAAAATCATGCATGTATATATATATATATATATATATATATATACCAACTACCGTAAACCCAAGTGGGATAGAGACGTGCATGGTGGAGAACGTGGTGACGACAACCAATAACTAACTAGGGTTTGAAAGTAAAACATCTATCATAATGCACGAGGTTGTATAATAAGTTTAAGGATTTTAATGGGCACGAAACTCTAGAGTTATAACCTTAATCCGTTTAAAAAAAAACAAACAAACATTTAAAAAAAATTAAATCACAAGTTGGATTCTTGAAAAGGAAATAAATTAGACCCGTAATTTATATTCAAAAAAAAGTACTTGAAAACTCAACTAGCATTTTCATACACAAGTCCAAAAATATTTAGAAACCGGGTTTGGTTGGGTGCGGGCGTTACATCACTCTGATGATGAGTTGGAGATAGTTCTCAACGAAGATAGAGAATCAACACCTACCCATAGTGGTGCTTATCAATGTTATAAGTACATTAGGTGTGATTATTTATAAGGGCACAAACAGTTTTTTTGCGACTATTTTGCAGAATCACCACTATATCCCTCTAATATATTTGAAATGAGGATTCTTATGGGTTGTTCTCTTCTTTTATTTTCTTTTTTTTTTCGTACTTGATAGATTCCAAAAAAATTATTAGACATCCATAACAATTCTCATCATATTTTTCCCTAGGTTTCATTAAAAATAAAAGTCTACGAAATTGAAAACAAATTTCACAAAAATCCTAAAAAGCAATCTGGAAAAAGTTATATACAAATAATTTGTCAGATCTATTTTATCTATTCTCCAAAACTTCAATACGAAACATATTTCGTAAGAGGAATGCTATACATAAACTATTATTTATTTTCACACCCTATACTTATAATTTTTTCATAAGGTGTGTGAATATTTTTCATAAGGTATAGATGCATTTTTCGTAAGATGTGGAATGTGAGATAATAAATAGTGACTGATGAGAAGAATTTTTCATTTCGAAAATTGTTAGATCCAAACTTTCCTATCTAGTTTCACAAAACCTATAAAAAAATATCTCGATTTTTTTTAAACATTCTCAAAATTCTCTTAAGAAATTATTGATCGGTTAAATTTCCACTGACTATGTATTTATTAGATGACGCAGATAATTCCATTGCCCACCGATCTTTAATGTCCATCATTTAAGATTGGGTGCGATGGGCAAACTCTTGATCTCCTTTCTCAATTTCATGGGCATTTATGGCTTGTCTGCCATCACTTTCTAGGCTTCCCTTCATGAAATAGTAGTGCACATGGTCGCCTCACTCTCAAATATCTTGGGAATCCTTTCATGAATAATTTCCACGTACGTTCACAATTTGATAAAAGCTAATAAATGCAAAATCTAACATATCCATACTTAAAAAGAGATTGACAGCGAACTTGAAATAAGTTAAATCTGGATTTAAATTTTCATAAACCCGCTTACTATCAACAAACTAATCAAGAATTCCACTTTGTTTAAGCAATTTTGAAGATGTGGGCACTTTTCTATTTTTTTCAATGTAATTTAGTGATTGTGTGTATATATATATATATATATATATATATATATATATATAGACAATATATTTTTTCCCAACCTGGTTTCCGTGGCATGAAAGTGAGAGAATGGGTATGCTCCTTGGTTGTAAGATGGCTACGGAATTGAATGCAGCTACCCAACTTGGTCATGCATATAATGGCCTGAAAGCAATGACTCGAACGTGCCACTGTGATCAACATTCCTCGACAGTTCCATCATATGACTGATATAGTCATTGTGTATCCACACCCTTTGTTCAATCTCATAGAACTGACTCTTGTGTTCACAAAATGGTGCTTCGTTGTGTGCAAATATATGTCTTAAAAACACTAAAACGTCTTGAAGTCATTTGATATATCATAAGTTTTCTATCTTCTATTGCCGATAGAGGAATTATTCTACTGCTGAAAGTTTTTGTTGAGGTAATAGTGAAGGATTAGATTCCAAATCCTACTTTCTGAAGCTTGCACTTCCATTTTCAGAGGCTTGTCTTAGTCAAGATGGATACGTGCCAATACCAAAAGTTTATGATTTGAAGATCGTAAAATTAAGCTGATTTGGTTAACAAATTACAGAGAGCCTCCAAAACAGGAGTGACGCCTAGGTAGTAAATGTAGAGAACAAGAATAAAAGTTTGAACTATTGAAGGAAAGGGTTGGACAAGGGGGGCCATAAACTCGTTTTTAACTAATATGTTTTAGTCCGAGGGCCTGGAGGATTGCTGCCTTTAAATGACACAAAAGCATGGATATATAAAACTTTGTTTCAACACCGTGGAGAGAAATTGGTAGTTGAGTGGGGTATATGAAATGAAAAATCAGTACAAATAGAATATTTCAGATTGAGGAAGATTGCACGATTTTCTGTAGACTCGTGCAATACAGAAAAGTTTCAACACTGCTGCCAAGCCTCCTTACATTCGCTACAACATGAACACAGATACACACGCAGACTGCAAAAGAGAGATCAGACACTCATATCAAACTCAAAAACATCAACCATGGCCTTATTTTTAACTTCCACAATTACACCGAGGAATTGGACCTTTTCTGCCATAGGGAGTCAGATTTGTCCTCTCATTGGCTCTGTATGCAGTTTCAGCAATACTCACTGCTTTCTGACTCTTACAACCCAGCAGTCCACTCGGACGGCTTTTTCGCACCACCTTGTCAACTATGGATTTGGTTTTAGCCAGACCATGAATGTTATTACTTTCCTCTGGTCTCTTTTCATCAAACGCTGTATTGGCCGAGAATCCAGCAGCACTGGCTGTGACAACACTCCAGTCAATGCTGGTCTCACTAGGCTCATACTTAGTGGTGGAGGTGATACAGCTGGACATACCATCAGATTCTTGCCTTGTGAACACTGGGTTTTCACTCCCGGATAGGTTCTCTATCTCAAACAAATCTGAACTAGCGTCACTACCCATATCTCCATGTACAACTTCAGTTCCAGAAGTAGTTGAAAATTTTTTAGATTTTGGAATGGCATCCCAAGTTAGGATGGAGAGTTTCCTCTCTAAGTTCATTGCAATGTCACTCTTATTCATGATATGGGATCCAAACACCTCGAGAGATATTCGTGGTTCTTCATCTTTGATCTTTTCCACTTTAAATTGCGACTTAGCTGTCGAATTTTGCACCCCAGCACTTGAAATTGGGAAGGAAAAGTACTTTTCTCTGTTTGACCTCCCGAAAGTTGGGCTATGAAGATCATCATTGACCTGAAATCGTTGTCTGACCTGATTGTGATCAAATTGAATTGCTCTTTTCCTGATCCCTATTCCATGAATCCCTCCATGCTCAAGTGATCTCTCGACTGAACAAGACCTATTGCAGATAAGACCAGAAAAATGCATCTTTCTGGTTACCTTCTTCTCGGTATTTTGGAGTGGTTGCCTGTGGAAACCTGGTAATAAAGCGGCTTGGCTATTCCAACTCGATTCAGAGCTCAAGCTAGGAGTTGCTGTCCTGCTCTTTGCTTTTCTATTTAGTAGATCAACGCAGTAATCTTTCTTAAGCCCATGCTTACTAGCAAGACTATCAATACTTCTAGGACTGTCCTCATCCAGCTTCATGCTGAAGTATCTTTCAGCACCAAAGACACTGATTTCACCCTCTTCAGTCTTGGTTCTCTCTACGCATCTGGATGAGGGAGCGGTTCGGCTAGGATTGGTGGCAGGAAAAGGATGCTGCATTAACTTGGCAACCTTAAGTACAGAGCCCTCTCCGGCTGTGCCAAGGAAAGAAGACAAAGCAGCATTACTGAGATTGGCGCTTCTCTTTTCAGCGTCCATGGTAACGGAGAAGGTTCCTTGAGAAGCCTGAAAATGTTTCTAATATGCTTATACAGAATTTGATACATAGCAGAATTTACATCTGAGTGAGGCTTGGAGATACACTTGCCTGGGAAAAAACTTTCTAGAAGTAGGCTCGTGGAGGGGGTGCAATAAAGAATGGTTGGGGTCCTACTTGCTTGGAGCATGAGTCTAAATATGGTCTATATTTTCCACAAGATCTAAATGCCTTTAATGCTTTCATCAACTGACTGATATCTTATGGTGTGTATAAGCTTTGATTCCAACAATGTGGACATGATCTCTACTGTTCATGTGGTTGTAATTGTGCACTCTTTTTTTTATTTTTAAAAAAGAGCCGGTAGCCACCCACATAGCAGCCCCGTCTCAAATTTATTAATAAGCCCTCACATATGGCGGAGGAATACCGTGGTAACATTCAAGACATCAAAACATTCCAAATAAAAAACAAATTCAAGCGATCAACCAACAAGGACCATAAAAATCTAAACATGCCTAGAGACAACATCAAAATAAATCTAAACATACCTAAGAGGAACCAATAAAAACTAAAGACAAATGTTTGGAAGTCCTACCTTGTCTAACCGAATCATACCTTTTATTTGTTGAGGTAGAGAACCAAAAGAATTAAAGCTCATGTTAACGCCTTGTTCACCTAAACGGGCCAAGGCGTCTGCTAAAGAATTCCCTTCTTTGAATTGATGCTCAATGGAAAATTCTAATCCTCGTAACTTTTCTAACAAATCTTCCCAGTAATCCCATAAGTACCACACCGAACACCTTTGACATTTTAACCAATGAACCACCAAACTGGAATCGCATTCTAAAGCTATGTAAATCCCATCTCCTTACAAACACCCACTCCCACAATTAAGGCACGAAGTTCAGCTTCATTATTGGTCCCATGACCAAAATGAGATGAAAAGGCTGCCATAAAATTCCCAAACGAATCTCGAATGAGACCCCCTCCACCACAATTACTTGGATTACCACGGCAGCTACCATCGACGTTCAGTTTTACCCAACCATTTGTTGGTTTCTTCCAGTTAATTAATCGCGGCGACCTTCTCGGGGTAGTACTAAAAGGCACCTCAAGAGCCCTTAGAATATTCTGGTCTATACTTGAAATCTCCCAACGCTGAAGTAAAAGTGTAGATAAGTTTCTAAGCCATACCTTTATAGCAGTCCAAACCTTCCTTGCCGACTCTTGCACTCCCTCCATCCTTGCCTTACAGCTCCTCAACCATAGTCTCCAAGTGATGATGGACGGTAGCAGGCCAAGAAGTATTCCTCTATGGCTGGACTTTTGGCATGTCCGAACCACCCTTGAACCGTTTCCCACCAAGAACGACCCTCCATGCGGTTGATACCCAAAGCAATGGACGCCATATTCCAAACCTGCATGGCAATATTACCCAATCTCAAAACATGGTCAACAGTTTCAACCTCCCTCAGCACGCAGTAGTCACATCGTGACACCAAGGGAATAGCTATAGCTTGAATGCAAACATCGACTGGCAATGCTCCAAATCTTGCCTTCCACATGCACATCGATATCTTTTTTGGTAACACTTGATGCCAAACCCAGTCCAACTCAGGTCTCTCAACACCCCTTACCCGAAGTAAATTCCAAGCACTACTAGTCAAGAAACACCCATCTACTGCAGGTTTCCAGATCATAACGTCCGATCCTTCTTGCCCGACTATTATTTTACGTGTGATGTTGCCAGCTTGTTCTAGACAAACGAGATCCACTAGCTTATCAACATCCCTCGATCCGTTCAACCAAACATCCTGGATTTTAAGTCCAGCATTGATAACCTCATATCTGCTACACAGAGGACCATCCACCAACCAGTTATCAAACCAGAAAGAAGACTCTCCATTCCTCACTTTCACTACCACATTCTCAATCACTTCCGGAATTCCATTGACTATAGACCTCCAAAAATGGGAGGCTGTGGGCCTCGCTTCAGCTAGCATCACGTGACCCGTATGTAAATATTTTGCACGGAAGAAACTTGTCCAGATAGAATCTGTAGTTAAAAGGCACCAGACAAACTTCATATGTAGTGATCTCTACACTTTCAAAAAATTACTAAGCCCCAAGCCACCTTCCTTGATTGGCTTGCATAACTGGTCCCAAGCACACCATTTCCTTTTTGATCTACCATTAAACTCTCCCCAAAGAAATGTAGATAAATGCGAATTTAATTTTTCTAAAACCATCTTCGGCACATGAAGAACTGCCAAGAGATGAGTTGCCATGCAAGAGAGGACATGCTTGAGTAATACAAGTCGAGCACCTTGAGAGAGTAATCTCATCTTCCTACCAGCCATTTTATTTTTTATCTTCTGAACAATAGGCTCTAGATCTCTCGATGTTAAACGACCAGACACAAGGGGAACGCCAAGGTATGTTACGAGGAAATTCCCCTCAACAAACACGATAATTCTTAGCAAGCTTCTCCGTCTTGACATTATGATACACTTCGAAAAGAATAGAGTTGGCTTATCTTTATTAAGAAGCTGACCCGACCACATCGCATATTTATCTAAAGTTTGAACCAAATGCCTCATAGAACGCCTCTCACCATTAGCAAAAATTAATAAATCATCTGCATAAAGTAAGTGCGACACCAACGGAGCACCCACAGGATGAGAAAAACAACGTATCCGACCGTCAACAAATTCCTTTTTTAAAAGACGAGATAGGACCTCTTCCATAATAATAAATAAATACGGTGAGAAGGGATCCCCTTGCCTTAATCCTCGGACTGGCTGAAAGAATCCTTTATAAGTCTCATTCATCATTATGGAGCACTAGGGAGATCTCACACAATTCATCACCAACTTGCAAACTAGAGGGACCAAAACTGTGAAGGACACTCTCTAAAAACAACCAATCTACTCGATCATAAGCCTTGGCCATATCAATCTTGAGTATAACATTCCCACCTATTATTTTCTTATTCAAAGAGTGCACCATTTCTTGTGCCAACGTAATATTTTCAAACCATTCCTTCAAACCAACGTAATATTTTCAGACCATTTCTTCAAACCGGGTTTGCCTAATGTGATGGCAAGAGTCAAAATCAGTTTAAAAGGATACTGTAATTCGTTGTTCAAGCGTCATCTGGTTAGCAAATGAACAGCGTGAAAAGTGCAAGTTGCTGATTATTTCAATGAATTTGGTTATAAAACCCAAAGTGTCAAAAGATGCATCTGTTTATAGTAAAACAAAAACAATAGTTTAACATATTCACGTTGGTGACATATTTGGCTTGGTTCAAGATATATTTTTGTTTATACATATATTTCATTTTTATTTATTTAATTTCTATTCCTAGAACGTTTCACCAAGTTTAAGCTTTCAGGATGTCATCTCGTCTTTGAGTCCAAAGTCTTGAATATTTGAATGAAAATAACAATGAAGGGGGCTGCACATTTGAGCAATTTAATCGGACACATCCTCCCACCTTCGATGGAAGAGGAAATCCAAATGCAACGAAGGATTGGATTCAAGACATTGAAGAAATATTCAGTGTTTTGGAGTGCACCGATCAGCAGAAAGTTTGGTTCGCAGCCTCTAAATTGACTAGAGAAGCGAAGAGATGGTGAAATTCTGGAAAATCCATCAAGGAAGTTGAGGGGAAAGGAGTGGTTAGGTGGCCTCAATTCAAGCATAATTTCTTTGACCGGTTTTTCCCTAAATCGGACAAGGAAACTAGAGCTGGAGAGTTCACCAACTTGGTGCAGGGGACATGACTATGGGCCAGTATGCTGCAAGATTTGCAGAATTATCACATTTTGCCGCATACCTGATTTGTAATGAAGAGAAGAAGGCCAGGAAATTTGAGGAGGGTTTGAACCACAAGACATATGAATGGGTGATGGTCCAACAGATCAGAATTCTTCAGAGTTAATGCATAAGGCAATGTTGGTTGAGTAGAATCTCAAGAGAGGTGTTGAGTTGCAAGCATACAGGAAGAGAGCTACTTCACAAGGATCCTCTAGTATGGATCAAGGGCCATGGAAGAAGAGAAACGAGGGAGCAACTCAAGTTAGAGACAGAAGTAAGGAAATCAACCGACTAATCCATGTAAGTTTTGTAACCACGTACATGTTAGGGAGTATAGAAAGGAAGTGGCATCATGTTTTAGATGCAGTTCGGTTGGTCATTTCATTAGAAAATGTCCATTGCTTGTGAAGGACAACAAAAAGCCCAACCCACCTCAAAGCTTTAGGCCGAACAATCAAGGCAACAACCAGCAGAGAACTGTGTTGGCATGAATGTTTGCTTTGACACCATGAGAAGTTGAGGACAAGAATGACGTAATCACAGGATAAGTTACTATTTTGTTAAAAATTTTGGACAACTATCTATTTATCTCTACGGATTATATGACGTATCACAAGAATTATTCCCCTTTTTCTCAATAAAGCTATTGTTTTGTTTGACTTGGGGGCTACCCACTCTTTTATCTCAATGGATTATATAAAGATTTGCCTAGTTGAAGCTGAAAGGATGGATTACAATTTGATTGTCCCAACCCCAGTAGGAGATTCAGTGACCTGCAACAAGACTTTGCGTAAGTGTCCAATAACAATTAGCAGGAGAGAAATGCCAGCTAACCTGATAGTCTTTCCTATGATTGGGTTTGATGTGATATTGGGAATGGATTGGTTAGCTTCCAGTTATGCCATTATTGATTGTTTTAAGAATGAAGTGGTGTTCAAATTTCCGGAAGGAGAGGTGCTTCGGTGCATGAGTTCTAGATTGCATGCTCTTCCACCAGTTATATTTGCTTTTCAAGTTGGCAAGTTAATACGTGATGGGTGTCAGGGGTACTTGGCCTATGTGGTGGATGAACCGAAGCAAGAATTGGAGTTAGAGGAGATTCCTATTGTGAGGGAATATCGAGAGGTATTTCATGAGGATTTGTCTAGACTACCACCTGAGCGGGAAGTAGAGTTTGCCATTGAACTAGCCCCAGGCACGACACCCCTTTCCAAAACCCCTTGCTGAAGGGCACCCTCTGAATTAGCCAAACTCAAAGAACAACAGCAAGATTTATTAGAAAAAGGTTTCATTAGGCACAGTGCGTCACCTTGGGGAGCTCCTATTTTGTTTGTGAAAAAAAAAAGAATGGAACAATGAGAATGTGTATTAACTACAGAGAACTTAACCGCGTAACTATAAAGAATAAATATCCGATGCCCCATATAGAGGACTTGTTCGATCAGCTATAAGGTACTCAAGTATTTTTTGAGATTGATCTCAGGTCGGGATATCATCAATTGAAGATCAAGGTAGAGGATGTGCCTAAGACAACATTCAGAACCAGGTGCGGTCATTATGAATTCTTGGTCATGCCTTTTGGCCTAATTATTGCCCCAACTATATTTATGGATTTGATGAATCGAGTATTTCATGAATTCTTGGATAAATTTGTGGTGGTGTTCATTGACGACACATTAATATACTCCAAGAACAAAGCTGAACATGAAGAGAATCTGAGGCAGGTACTTGGGATACTCAGGGATAATAAGTTATTTGCTAAGTTGAAGAACTATGAATTTTGGCTTAAGTGCATTTTGTTTCTGAGACATGTAGTCTCAAATGATGGTATTTCAGTAGACTATGGGAAAGTTGAAGTAGTGGTTAGCTGGGCACAACCAACCAATGTACATGAAGTTAGGAGTTTCTTGGGTTTGGCTGGATATTACCGTCGGTTTATTGGCAGTTTCTCCAAAATAGCAGTTCCTCTTACTGCCCTTACCAAGAAGAATAATAAGTTTGAGTGAACTACAAAGTGTGATGGGAGTTTTCAGGAATTGAAGAAGAGATTGGTGACAACTCCAGTTCTGACAGTTCCTAGCGAGAGAGGAGGATTCGTGGTTTATAGTGACATTTCAAGGTTGGGTTTAGGGTGTGTATTGATGCAGCACGGGAAAGTTATAGCATACGCATCACAACAATTGAAGGCATATGAGAAAAATTACCCCACACATGATTTGGAGTTAGCCGCTGTTGTCTTCGCACTTAAGATCTAGAGGCATTATTTATATGATGAAATATGAGAAATCTACACAAATCACAAGAGTTTGAAGTACTTCTTCACTCAAAAGAAAATGAATACGAGTCAGAGGAGATGGCTTGAGCTAATCAAGGATTACGACAGCACCATTAACTACCATCTAGGCAAAGCTAATGTCGTAGCTGATGCACTTAACAGGAAGTCCATGGGACCAACAGTTGCAATTCTTACCACTCAGCACCACGTATTAATGGACTTAGAAAGAGCCACTATTGAGGTTGTTACTGGTGACCAGCAGACATTGGTAGCCAGTTTGATGGCTCAACTAGCTTTGATAGACAAAATTAAGCATGCCCAGAAAGAAAATTCAGGGTTAGCAAGATTGGTGGAAGAAGTAGAAGAAGGGAATAAATCTGAGTTCAACATTTCTGAAGATGGAATATTAAGATTTAAAAGTAGATTGTGTGGGCCGGACAATAAAGAAATAAAAAGAATCATCCTCGAAGAAGTGCACTGCTCACTTTACATAGTTCACCTAGGTAGTACAAAAATTTATCGAGACTTGAGAGAGTCTTTTTGGTGGAATGGTATGAAAAGGGAGATTGCCAAATTTGTGGAACCACGCCTAACTTGCCAACAGGTGAAAGTGGAACATCAGATACCAGTAGGATTATTGCAATCACTCCAGATTCCATAATGGAAGTGGGAGCATATTTCTATCGATTTTGTTATTGGCCTACCATGGACACTGACTGGGCAGAATGCAATATGGGTGATAGTAGACTGCTTGATGAAGACCGCTCACTTTGTGCCTATCAAAATCTCTTATAAGCTGGAGAAACTAGCCGAGTTGTATGTACACGAGATAGTGAATTGCATGGGGGTACCGTTGTCCATTGTGTCGAAAAGGGATCCTCGTTTCACTTCAAAATTTTGGCAAAGTTTACAGGGCCATGGGCACTAGGTTAAATTTCAGCACTGCTTTTCACCCATAGACGGAT
This sequence comes from Juglans regia, assembly GCF_001411555.2. NCBI lineage: Eukaryota > Viridiplantae > Streptophyta > Magnoliopsida > Fagales > Juglandaceae > Juglans > Juglans regia. The sequence goes on along the minus strand of NC_049909.1, from coordinate 7,668,801 downwards.
GGTCAGTCAGAAAGGACCATTCAAATTTTGGAAGACATGTTGAGGGTATGTATGTTGGATTTCATGGGAACCTGGATACAATACTTGCCTTTGTTCTAGTTTGCTTATAATAACAGCTACCAGGCTAGCGTTGGGATGACAACATATGAAGCACTACATGGTAGGATTTGTAGATCTCCCTTGTATTGGGATGAGCTGGGAGAAAGACAAATTTTGAGTCCAAAAATCATACAAAAAACAACTAAGAAGATAGAGACATTCGAGCAAAAATGAGAGCGGCTTAGAGTCAACAGAAGAGCTATGCAGATAATCGTCATCGCCAATTAGAATTTGAAATCGGGATAAGATATTCTTGAGGATTGCACCGATGAGAGGAGCCATGTGATTTGAAAAGAAGGGCAAGTTGACTCCCAGATATGTTGGGCCCTTTAAGATTCTTGATCGGATTGGCCCAATGGCTTACAGGGTTATCACAACCCCGCCCTAGGAAGGGCGGGATTGCGACGTATATGCTTGTCCTTTTCTTTCTTTTTATTTTTCTAATTACATGCATGACTCACGGGTATTCTAAATTTATGATTTAATAAAAGGAACACCTGATAGACATTCTATTCGTACATTCATCCATAAAAGGCTCTCAAAGTCCAGCATACGTTCATAAAAACATAAATGTTCTAGTTAGAAAGAGACTCTGTTCAAACATGAAAGCAACACCCATAAACATGACCCATCATCCATATAAAGTCAAACCAACAGGGAATACACTAAGCGTCTGCCTCTCCCTCTACAGTAATGCCTTGCTCCCCAACCTTTTCTTCATTACCTGGACATTTAAAACATTAACACAAAAGTGAGTCGAATACTCAGTAAGCAGTACACCATGCCGTTAACTTATTAACCATGTAATCTTTTCTTTTGAAAACATGCATACATAAACATTTACTAATCGTTACAATGCTTTCATCCATAAACAGTTTAAGGAATAAGCCATACTTTCATGCATAAACATTTAAGAAATAAGCAAAAACTATGATTTCATGCATAAACATTTTAAGAAATAACTATACTTTCATGTTTCACTTTCTTTGGCCGGTACACACTATTATGCCCTATGTATTAGGGTTAACGGTCTTCCTTTGGACTTGGATTCCGCCCATGGCCACAGGTTGGGAATCCCTTTCAGTCAGGGGCAGGATTGGGTGCACTTCCAGTACTAATTACCTGGCATTGCAATATGCCCATTCCTTTGGTACCTTTTTCATTCATATGGCCGTTACGTATTTTCATACAATAAAACTTTCATTCATTCAGTCCTTTCTTTCTTTCATTCATGTCATCCTTTCTTTTCAGTCCTTTTCATTTAACGGTTCATTCATGGAAGAACATCATTTAAAAGCATGAGCTTAAACATCATCTTTCATGGCATCCATAAAACATCAGTTCATAGAGACATTTTAAAATCAGTTCATAGGGACATTTTAAAACACTTTATTCGCGTCATTTAAGCATGAGTTCATAGGGGTATTTTAAAACACTTTCTTTGCGTCATTTAAAGCATGAGTTCATAGGGACATTTTAAAATACTTTATTCACCTCATTTAAAAGCATCGGTTCACAGGGACATTTTAAAATTCATTTAAAGCATTACTTGAAGCATAAGGCATGAGACATTTATTTCCTTTGCAATCAAAACACTTTCATCATCTTTCTTACTCTGATGCACATGCATTTTTATGAACATGATACATTTTCATGCTATACTACATATAGGAATAAACAATAAGTTTATTGAGAGAGCAAGTATGGAAATCTCAGGACTTAGAACCTACGTGCATACATTACCTTATACACATACACACAATTATAATCGATAGTTTGTTTAACAGGGGCTATCAAGAAAGGGCTTGTACATACTATATTCATTTACTCTTTTCTTTAGAAGAACATTTGCAATATGGGAGAGAGCATTCTTTCATAAAGAGAACTTGGTGTAAGAAGCATGGGCATAGCTACTTTTACCTCTATGCCCCTCGATACTTCCAACTTCAATATAGGTTATATTCCAATAAATAGCGTAGCGTGTTAATACTCATACAATATTCTTTAGCCCACCCTTTAAAAGAGAAAGCCACAATATTACAATGTAACGTCCCTTCTATGCTTAGCATTAACCCGACGACTAGTCATCACCTCAACTTACAAGAGCAATCAGCTAAATATTAAGACATGCTAGCTGTCCATGGAAAGGCTATTTTAAAAGTTTACGTGAAAAGTAGTTAAGAATTCATAGGCTTCAAATAATATCTCTTTAGTTCAAGGTTGCCTTGAGTTGTGGCCATTAGGAGAAAAAAATCTGGAAATTCTCAACAAAGGCTTTAAAATAGATTTAGGCATCTTAAGTAGGATAAACCAGCTTAGGAAACATGCCCTTTAAATAAACTTGTGGTCCCTCATTATTAAAAGGTTAGCTTATCAATATTTTAGACTCTTGGGTTAGGTAGAATTTAACCAAATGAGGAAACACAATTGGGCTATTTTTACATCAAGACATGGCATGACATGGACTTAAGAAATACTTGGATAGCTTTACATATCCTAATACATCATGCACAATTAATCTCTTATATCTAAGCTAACTAAACTATAACCTATTCACATAAGAAATATTTTCTAGTTTAACTAGCATATCCCATTAAAATTAAACCTAGCATAAAGTATAACAAAGTTACCCATTAAGCAACTTTAAAACTTTTAAACACTCAAGCTTATGTTTTACCCACTTAATACCTTTAAAAAAAAAGATATAAAATTATAGGACCAAGCAAAACCTTTGAACCAAACCTCTAGCATCCTAAAATAGATTACCAACCAAACCTCAACACAAGGCACATGATACCAACATATATAATTTAAAATCACTATAATCATAACCTATGATTAAACCAAGTTTAATAACAACATAGTATTTTCGAAATATAAGAAAATACATAGGAAAAAAACAATAATACCATTCGGTTTGGGCCAAAAACAGAGCATACATATTTATTTGCAATATAGGAGTTTAACTACACCAAAACACAAGCTAAGACAACTTAATTGGCCTCTAAAATCACGTTAAAATCAAATGTGTCAAATTAGGATTTTTACCTTAGGTTCTTAGCTCCTTTCAAAGAGGCAAGAGAGACGACCAAATAGTAGTATAGCCGTGTGGATAAAGAGCCAAAATGATAGAACTATTTTAACCCCAAAACCGAAACATTATGGGTAAGAAAAATGGTGAAACTAACCCACATGTAAATCATACTAGGAAATCAACTAAAAGTCTATTACCTTAAAGATTTCACTATTTGGAAGATGAAATCAAGCTTTAGTTCCAAGTTTTGAGGCAAAGCCGAAATTGGGTAGAGATGAGGCACACACGGCTTGGAGATGGAGGAAGATGTTTTCTCCCCTTGCTTTGGAGTCACAAGCTTGAAGGAGATGAGAGGAACTTGCTTTCTTGAAGATGAAAAGGAAAGAGGAAGGAAAGGGATGAAGGTGGCGTTGGCTTTAGCTTGCTTGGAAAGGAAGTGAAATTTTCTATTTTCTTTGGGTGAGGGTCGACGGGTAGGAGTAGATATACCTTAGGATTAGTTTTTGTTTTTTCTTCTCTCTTTTGTTGCCTTAGCTGATGGGTGCAAGGAAAATAAAAGAGTTTTGTGGCTTGCTTAGGAAGCCTACGGGCTCAAGTCCAAGGAAAGAAAAAAAAGGTTTTGTTGCTTATCTTGGAAGCCTATAGGTTCAAAGGGTGGGAGGAACTTTTTGCTTTAGTCAAAGCTAATCTCATAAGCTGGGGAAATGGAGGGTGGAGATCTATCCACCTCAAGGATACTTTTCACCTACCAATCCAAAAGTAGAGAATAATTAGTCCATTTCCTAAATGAATAAAATTAAAGGACTTAAGAGAAAATATTTCAAAGTCTAAAAAAAATAATACCCTTGTAACGCCCCAATGGAAGACCCCAACCACATAGCCTATACTCCAAAATGACTAGTCAATGATACAATTGGACTTTATAAAGAGCAAGAACTTATCCTTCCCAAGCAATGTGGGATCTCATACACCACCTACCCTTATCCATATCATTTGGGGTATCATAATCCTTGATTTATTTTAATAAATAAAATTTTAAAAATAAAGCATACTTATCTTAAAATAAAATAATTAAAAGTAATAAAAACCTTTATCTCAAAATATTTAATTTAAAAAATTAATAAAATGACATAATGACCTACGTAGTAGGACTTGGGTATTACAACTCTACCCCCTTGAAAACAATCTCATCCTTGAGATTGAACGTACCACAAAGGGTCCCACCCTTTTCCCTCATACCGTCCTCATGGTCCCACGTTGCCTCTTGTTTGGTGTGGTGGTTCCATAGCACTTTGACCGTTGGGATTGTTTTGCTATGTAGCACTTCGTTTCGATCCAGAATTCGAACCGGCGCTTCTTCATAGGAGAAATTCACGTGTACTTAAAGGGCGCGTACTCGATCACAGGGGGGGGGGGATCATGCACACACTTACGAAGCATTGAGATGTAAAATACATTGTGCATGGTTGAGAATTGTGGAGGGAGTGCAAGTCTGTAAGTCACTGCTCCTACTCTTTCCTGGATCTCAAATGGGCCAGTAAATCTGGGAGTTAGCTTGACTTTCTTTCTAAACCGCATCACCCTTTTTATGGGAGCTACTGTGACACCCTCAAATTCCGCTTGAGATCGGACAGACGTTTGAAGTGTCGAGACATGCAACACAAGGTTACCTACCCCCGTTCATGACATATAAGATGCAATATTCCTAACATGCATCTAGCATTATGCAATATTCACAGCAGATAACTTTTTTCATCAGCAATACTATGCACCAAACTGAAATATCCCAAATACTTAAAACATACTTCATACATAATGACGTACTAAACGATTGAGATCACAACACTAGTCCAAAATGGTTGTGATCAAAAGAGTGTTGGAGATTGAACACCACAAATACAAGTAGTAATGAGGTAACTGCTGTACTACCATCTACGTCACACCATTGTTTATTCGATCATTTCCAGTTGGTCGATTCTCGATTCTCCTTCAGATCAACAAAATCTATCATTCGGGGGGAATGGTAGTTGGGACTACCACAGTGAGATTTGATTACAAATTTCAACAAGTTAACATGAAACTTCCACACAGGTTAATGATGCATGCATGGCAGTAAAAGCATGAATGCATAATCAAATCATAAGTAATCATAGCATAACTCGACATAAAACATAACATAACTGTAAAAACTTAAACTGAAACTGAAGCTTAGCATGAACGTGATTTGAAACATAACATGGACTTGAAACATAGCATGAACGTGAACTTGAAACATAACATGGACTTGAAATATAGCATGAACGGGAACTTGAAACATAACATGGACTTGAAACATAACATGAACCTAAGCATGGCAAAACATAAATGTGAACTTGGAACATAACTTAAACGTGAACATAACATAACATGAACTTGAAACATATTCTTGTCTCATGGGATTACCATGATTGTATGAATATAAACTTGAACATAACATAACGTGAAACATGACTTGGACTTGAAATGCATGAACTTGGAATCTTATTCAATAGACTTAATCATTAAAGTGACCATATGGGTGCTACACAGGTCCCCTTGAGTCGTGTGTCCCTACCGATTATCGCATCACATCACATCTCAGGTTTCTATACTAACTGTGAGTGCGTTAATACGTACTCCACAGTTGTTGTGGCCCCACGTATTCTACGTGTCACAATTGCTGTGTCTCACGTAGTGTATGCTCCACAGTTGTTGTGGCCCCATACTTCATGCTCCACAGTTGTTGTGGCCCCATGACTTATTTGTTTGTGCCACACTTGCTGTGGACACACGTAACATAATGTGTAGCTCCATCGGCGTTAGTGCCAGGCGGGCTCCGGTGACTAGCTAATTTGGCCCCATTCGCAACCTGTTGACTGTACTTCATCAACTCAGGAAATTTCACACCTATTTAGACACTCCAACATGAACAAAGGAGTTTCACTAGGATATTAGCCCATCCTAGCGCTTAGGTTCGTGATTGACATGAATAACTTAACTAGCAAACATGACATTTCGTAACATGACGTAACATAAACATGACCTAAACGTGACATAAAAGACAGAAATCTTGACGTAGCGTAACGTGACATGAATGTAAGACGACAGACATGACAAACTTTGAAACATAAATGTAACAGACAATATTTCGTAACATGGCATACATGTGACAGGCAACATTTCATAACATAGCATACTATGTAATAGACAACATTTCTTAACATAGCGTAACATTTGACAGTGAATATTACCAGACATGAAATACATGTAATAGATGGCATACTTAACTTAACATGACATACTTGCAATGTATAGCAATACGTGACAGAATATCTTGTGTAACAGATGAATAATTCATGACAGAATAAATTCTGTGTAACAGATAAATATGTAATGACTTGGCATGGCACATATGATAACATGCATACATACACTTTAGTTCCCTTACTTATCACTCATACACATTAAACTGATAGTAAGTTAAAAGCTAACTTACCTCAGTCTTCGTGCTTCTAGACAAAACTCAAGTGCGATCACGAGAAATTGAAAGTAGTGATTTCTAAAAGTTAGAATTTAATCACTAAGAATAATGAATATGGAGAAATATCAACTTAGAGTAAAATAACCATTTTACCCTCTACATGTGGGAAAATGACCATTTTATCCCTAACTTAAGGATTTTGCAACCTAACTCAAAAAATCACCAAAATTTACATACCTTATGTAAATTTCATCCTAAACTCAAATATCAATTCAGAAAAATCTAAAACTAAACACAACCATTAAAACTCTATAGGACCGAAACTTACAAAGGCTATTTCCTTTGATTTTTGTTGTAGTTCTTTCAAATCTCAAAACTCATGATTAAACCAAATTTTTTCTTCTACTATACTCATAACATATTCCTAAGGATAATCATGTTTTGAATCATGAAAAAAAGTCATCAAAATCACTAAAACCATACTTGAACTTTTTGGTTTTTCTTCTAAGTTCAAAACAGAATTTTGTTTCTAACTTGTTTTGATCAAACTCTTGATCCATGACTTATAAAGAAGTGATCTTCAAACCAAAACATCACATGGTTTAAAAAGGTGTCCTAAAATAGATCCAAGCTTCAAACTCAAGATCACTTGGTTAAACATCAACCAAAACATAAATTTAGCCAAGAACATCATCACTTGGCCTAGCCAAATATCTCAATGCATAAAATTTCATATCTTCGAAACTAACATCAAATATCTTCAAAATAACATTCTAACATGTACATAAGATGCTTAAGATCTTCCAATAAAAATATCAAAGCCATTGGAATAAGCTTAAACCATAAAAGATTTAAACTTTCTCAAAACAGAAACTGTTTTTCCTCTTCTAGTTTCTAAGTTTCTAGACCTAAGAAACTATTTCACCAAAACTTTTAATCATGCAACAAATCCTCAATCAATAATCATATGCACATGTTAACAGTACTACATAAAAATTTCGGACCAAGATCTATTCATTAGCTTGGTCAAAAACTCCAAAATATAACACACTCTCCAGTTTATCGCCCAGAATGACCTTTCTGTGGTCTAAACAACTTTTGACCAATCAAATAATCTCCAAATGGAACGAATAAGATATCCACATAAACTAGAATCCAAAAGGAACAACTTTCATGAGGAAACTTTATGAGAAAACACTTATAAAAGCTTCGAAACAGGCGTTCAAAAGAGGTACAAAAAACGGTCCGAGAGTGTCTTTTATGTTCTATGGAGGAAAAGTGTAAAGGAGAGTTGTTTTTCATGGAAAGTGGATTGGAGAGCCTCTTACAAAAGTTATGGATAGTGATAGGACTGAAGGAAAGGTTGAGTGTTGGAGACGTATTGCTCTGATACCACCCTGTGACGCCCCCAAATTCCGCTTGGGATCGGACGAACATTTGAAGCGTCGAGACATGCAACACAAGGTTTCCTGCCCCCGTTCATGACATATAAGATACAATATTCCTAACATGCATCTAGCATTATGCAATATTCGCAGCGGATAATTTTTTTCTTTAGCAATACTATGCACCAGACTGAAATATCCCAAATACTTAAAACATACTTTATACATAATGACATACTCAAAAACTGATATCACAACACTAGTCCAAAATGGTTGTGATCAAAAGTGTGATGGAGATTGAACTCCACAAATACAAGTAGTAATCTGAGGTAACTACTGTACTAACACATACATCGCATCGTCGCTTAGTTGACCGTTTCCAGTTGGTCGATTCCCGATTCTCCTTTAGATCCTATAACAAAATCTACCATTCGGGGGGAATGGTAGTTGAGACTACCACAGTGAGATTTGATTACAAATCTTAGCAAGTTAACAGAAAACTTCCACACAGGTTAATGATGCATGCATGGCAGTAAAAGCATGAACGCATAATCAAATCATAAGTAATCATAGCATAACTTGACATACAACAAAACATAACTGGCATAACTTAAACTGAAACTGAAGCTTAGCATGAACGTGACTTGAAACATAACATGGACTTGAAACATAACATGAACATGAACATGCATAATTTGAACATGAGCTTGAGCATGACATAACATAAATGTGAACTTGGAACATAACGTAACATAAACTTGGAACATATTCTTGTCTCATGGGATTACCATAATTGCGTGAACGTAAACTTGAACATAACATAACGTGAAACATGACTTGAACTTGGAATCTTATTCAATAGACTTAATCATTCAAGTGACCATATGGGTGCTACACAGGTCCCCTTGAGCCGTGTGTCCCTGCCGATTACCGTATCACATCTCACAGGTTTCTATACCAGCTGTGAGTGCATTAATACATAGTCCACAGTTGTTGTGGCCCGATACTTCATGCTCCACAGTTGTTGTGGCCCTATGACTTATTCGTTTGTGCCACACTTGTTGTGGACACACGTAACATAATGTGTGACACCGTCGGCGTTAGTGCCTGGTGCGCTCCGGTGACCAGCTAATTAGACCCCATTCGCAACCTGTTGACTGTACTTCTTCAACCCAGGGAATTTCACACCTATTTAGACACTCCAGCGTGAACAAAGGAGTTCCACTAGGATATTACCCCATCCTAGCACTTAGGGTCGTGATTGACATGAATAACTTAACTGGCAGACATGACATTTCGTAACGTGACGTAACATGAACATGACATAAACGTGACATAAAAGACATAAGTCTTGATGTAGCGTAACGTGACATGAACATAAGACGAAATACATGACATACTTTGAAACAAAAATGTAACAGACAATATTTCATAACATGGCATACATGTAACAGGCAACATTTCGTAACATAGCATACCATGTAACAGACAACATTTCTTAACATGGCGTAACATGTGACATTGAATATTACGGGACATGAAATACATGTAACAGATGGCATACTTAACATAACATACTTGCAATGTATAGCAATACGTGACATAATATCTTATGTAACAGATGAATAATTCATGATAGAATAAATTCTGTGTAACAGATAAATATGTAATGACTTGGCATGACCCATTTGATAACATGCATACATACAATTTAGTTCCCTTACTGATCACTCATACACATTAAACTGATAGTAAGTTAAAAGCTAACTTACCTCGATCTTCGCGCTTTGAGACAAAGCTCAAGCGCGATCACGAGAAACTGAAAGTAGTGATTTCTATAAATTAGAACTTAATCACTAACAATTTGGAATATGGAAAAATATCAACTTAGAGTAAAATTACCATTTTACCCTCTACATGTGAGAAAATGACCATTTTACCCCTAACTTAAGGATTTTGCATCCTAACTCCAAAAATCACCAAAATTTACATACCTTATGTAAATTTTGTCCTAAGCTCAAATATCAATTCAGAAAAATTTAAAACAAAACACAACCATCAAAACTCTATATGGCCGAACTTATAAGGCTATTTCCTTTGCTTTTTGTTGTAATTCTTTCAAATCTCAAAAGTCATGATTAAACCAAAATTTTTGTTCTACTACACTCATAACATATTCTTAAGGATAATCATGTTTTGAATCATGATCAAAAGTCATCAAAATCACTAAAACCATACTTGAACCTTTTGGTTTCTCTTCTAAGTTCAAAACAGAATTTTGTTTCTAACTTGTTTTTATCAACCTCTTGATCCATGACTTATAGAGAAGTGATCTTCAAACCAAAACATCACATGGTTCAAAAATGTGTCCTAAAACAGATCCAAGCTTCAAACTCAAGATCACATGGGTAAACATCAACCAAAACATAAATTTAGCCAAGAACATCATCACTTTGGCCTAACCGAATATCTCATTGCATAAAATTTCATATCTTCGAAACTAACATCAAATATCTTCAAAATAACATTCTAACATGTATATAAGAGGCTTTGGATCTTCCAATAAAAATATCACAGCCATTAGAATAAGATTAAACCATAAAAGATTTAAACTTTCTCATAACAGAAACTGTTTTTCCACTTCCAGTTTCTAGGTTTCTAGACCTTAGAAAATATTTCACCAAAACTTTTAATCATGCAAAAAATCCTCAACCAATAATCATATACACATGTTAACAGTACTCCATAAAAATTTCGGACCAAGATCTATTCATTAGCTTGGTCAAAAACACCAAAATATAACACACTCTCCAGTTTATCGCCCAGAATGACCTTTCTGGGGTCTAAACAACTTTTTACCAATCAAATGATCTCCAAATGGAACGAATAAGATATCCATGTAAACTAGACTCCAAAAGAAACAACTTTTATAAAGGAAACTTTGCGAGAAAACACTTACTAAAACATATGCAATTGGTCGATTCATAAGTTTTTACGAGATTCCTGAAGTCAATAGAAATTCCACCAATGAATTTCTAGCGGGCTGGTCCTCGAAATCGACGCAAGTACAAACATAAAATATGCTCAAAAAAAGAAGTTGCTTACCAGCCTACTGCCCATCACTAGATGCCTCATCACGCCCAAGGGGCAGGTATCGTTCTTCCTGAGGTAACGCCTTCCTCTTGTAGTGAACTATTCTTATCTATAACCATCACATGGTTATAGAAAATAACTACCACTATAACATTAGGGTATAACAATCCCAAAGGTTATTGCCTAAACTTAATGACTTCTAGGCTGACCTTCTAGGATACTGAATCCTTGCTTAAAAGAAATCACTATTCTCTTCACTATTCAAAGAATTATCCACAACGTGTATATATATGTTCCATTCTTAACTCTCTTCCTCTCAAATTATATCAATTTGTACTGGAATCCTTCTACAAGGTAGGTCAAGTCATACCAACATACCTTCTAAATCTAAAACTTCAAGTATTCATGCAGTTCAATTCGGAAGAATTTAATCCATACACAACTGAATTCACATTTTATTTCCTCAAGGAATTATATCTGCCTAGGACTAGCTTACTCCTTCATAATCACCACGAATCGTTCCTCCTCCTAGGTGGTACCTTGATAAACGATCAGCTATTAACCTCAACTCAAGACTTTCTCTCTTATGATTAACATAGCTCTTCTATCCATCATGAGTTGCCTCTTATTCTGACTCTAATTCAAAGAATTTGTTCCTACTGTTCACGTAAATCCTCAAGACAAGATTTTACTCCCCATATAAATGTCTCTAATATAAGGGCAATCTAGGTTTCCACAAACACGATGCTTCGCTAGAAACCATTTATTCGCGATTGGATAAAACTATTATCATAAGTGAATCCTACAAAAGCCAAAGCTTCTCCCACACACTGTACTCTTCCGAACACAAATTTCACTGTAACCTTCGAATCAAAACAAACTCCAAATACGTGGGATATTAATTCATCAACCTTGAATATCCTTCCTCGTACTACTAAAAGGTATTTCATATCTACACTGGTATGAATAGAAATACTCTTAATGAGAAATGTTACTCTTACCACCTAGTAACAATTCAGAGTACGAACTGAGCTCTCGTGTAATACCACAATCACTAAAAGTAGGGCCTCGCTTGAATCAAACTGCGTACAAGTTATAAACCTCAATGATTTAACTTACCCAAAGTATCAATAATGCAATAGTACCATCAATTGCAATCTAATCAACCATAAATAAGCTTAACAATATAGAGGTCTTAGAAAGATACCAGTGACGGCCAATTCCTTTAGTTCATGGGGCGTCAGCATCTGCATCTCTAGAAGTACCTGCATACACTTAAGCTAGTACTGGAGGTCATGGCTTTGGTTTGGAATTTCCAATGGGAACAGTTCCATTTCTCCGGCTTCTTTTGGGACAATTTCTGATCAAGTGGTCAGGTTGGCCACATCTGAAATAGAGTCCTAAGGTAAGTTTGCACTTGCCACCAGGGTTCTTTCCGGACATCCCACATATTGGGTACGTGGTCAGTATTGAGCTTCCAGTCTCGATGCCTTTTCCCTTAACTGGTCCAGTAAACATCTTCTTCATTTCTAGATTTTCTTCAGTAGCATACAATGAAGTTCTTTTTCATTCGGTATTGATCTGGATTGCTAGACCTCTCTGCTTAGCCTCTGCTATCGCGGCCACGTTTACTAACTCTTGGTAATTCTTTATTCTTAGGCAAGCTACTTGGCTATGGATCCATGGCTAAAGTCCAGCTTAAAACTTTCGTGCCTGCATCCTTTGAGTGGAAATCAAGGGTGGTGCAAACCTTCCTAACACCATAAACTTAGCGGCGTACTACTCTGCGGTCAAACTGCCTTGAGTTAAAGTCGGGAACTCCTGCGCCTTTAGCTGTTTGATAGAATCTGGGAAGAATCCGTTGTCAACTCTTCCTTAAATCTCTCCCAAGACAATGCATCCAAACTTCCTAGTTCCCTAACTAGAAGTTGCCTTTGTGTATCCTACCATATTCCAGCTTCTCCTTAGAATAGGTATACAACATATAGAACCTTCTGGTTCTCAGCACATCCACAGATCTCGTATGTCCTTTCGAGATCCATAATCCATTTCTTGGCTTTTAGTGGCTCTTCATTACCAGAAAAGTTTGGATAACGATGGATCAAGAACTTCTGACACAGACAATCCCTGACTTTGGGTCTGGGTACTTGTGCTTGCTGATGTTGCTGTTGTCTAAGCATGTCAGTCAGTAAACGTACAGCTTCAGCGAATCCTCCATCCATCGGTGTATTCTAATTATCCTAATTTGTGACTCCCTTAGGGTTTTGAGATATCCTACCTTGGGTCATGTCACTTCCTAAATCACACAAGTACACGTGTTACAACCACATACTATCTCTTATACTTCAAGAAATTCAAGCCTAATGAAGACTAAAATTTCAAGCCTAATATTTGGTGCATTTCCTAAGGACATGTGGATTTAAACCGAGAGACGTATTGCTCTGATACCACCCTGTGACTCCCCAAATTCCGCTTGGGATCGGACGGACATTTGAAGCTTCGAGACATGCAACACAAGGTTACCTGCCCCTATTCATGACATATAAGATGCAATATTCCTAACATGCATATAGCATTATGCAATATTCGTAGAGGATAATTTTTTTCTTCAGCAATACTATGCACCAAAACGAAATATCCCGAATACCTAAAACATACTTCATACATAATGACGTACTAAACAACTAAGATCACAACACTAGTCTAAAATGGTTGTGATAAAAAGAGTGTTGGAGATTGAACGCCACAAATACAAGGAGTAAAGAGGTAACTGCTGTACTACCCTTTACGTCACTCCATTTTTTAGTCGATCATTTCCAGTTGGTCGATTCTCGATTCTCCTTCAGATCCTGTAACAAAATCTACCATTCGGGAGGAATGGTAGTTGAGACTACCACAGTGAGATTTGATTATAAATCTCAGCAAGTTAACAGGAAACTTCCACCCAAGTTGATGATGCATGCATGGCAGTAAAAGCATGAATGGATAATCAAATCATAAGTAATCATAGCATAACTTGACATACAACATAACATAACTGGCATAACTTAAACTGAAACTGAAGCTTAGCATGAACGTGACTTGAAACATAACATGGACTTGAAACATAGCATGAACATGAACTTGAAACATAATATGGACTTGAAACATAGCATGAACGTGAACTTGAAACGTAACATGGACTTGAAACATAACATGAACTTGAGCATGGCATAATATAAATGTGAACTTGGAACATAATGTAAATGTGAACATAACATAACATGAATTTGAAACATATTCTTGTCTCATGAGATTACCATGATTGCATGAACGTAAACTTGAACATAACATAACGTGAAATATGACTTGAACTTGAAATGCATGAACTTGGAATCTTATTCAATAGACTTAATCATTAAAGTGACCATATGGGTGCTACACAGGTCCTGTGACGCCCCCAAATTCCGCTTGGGATCGGACGGACATTTGAAGCGTCAAGACATGCAACACAAGGTTACCTGGCCCCGTTCAAGACATATAAGATGCAATATTCCTAACATGCATATAGCATTATGCAATATTCGCAGCGGATAATTTGTTTCTTCAGCAATACTATGCACCAAACTGAAATATCTCAAATACTTAAAACATACTTCATACATAATGACGTACTAAACAACTGAGATCACAACACTAGTCCAAAATGGTTGCGATCAAAAGAGTGTTGGAGATTGAACTCCACAAATACAAATAGTAATCTGAGGTAACTGCTGTACTACCATCTGCGTCACACCATCGCTTAGTTGACCGTTTCCAGTTGGTCGATTCCCAGTTCTCCTTCAGATCCTGTAGCAAAATCTACCATTCGGGGGGAATGGTAGTTGGGACTACCACAGAGAGATTTGATTACAAATCTCAGCAAGTTAACAAGAAACTTCCACACAGGTTAATGATGCAAGCATGACAGTAAAAGCATGAACGCATAATCAAATCATAAGTAATCATAGCATAACTTGACAGATAACATAACATAACTAGCATAATTTAAACTGAAACTGAAGCTTAGCATGAATGTGACTTGAAACATAACATGGACTTGAAACATAGCATGAACGTGAACTTGAAACATAACATGGACTTGAAACATAGCATGAATGTGAACATGCATAATTTGAACATGACCTTAAATATAACTTGAACATGAGCATGACATAACATAAATCTGAACTTGAAATATAACGTGAACGTAAACATAACATAACATGAACTTGAATCATATTCTTATCTCATGGGATTACCATGATTGCGTGATCGTAAACTTGAACATAACTTAACGTGAAACATGACTTGAACTTGGAATCTTATTCAATAGACTTAATCATTAACATGACCATATGGGTGCTACACAGGTCCCCTTGAGCCATGTGTCCCTGCCGATTACCGCATCACATCACAGGTTTCTATACCAGCTGTGAGTGCGTTAATACGTACTCCACAGTTGTTGTGGCCCCACGTATTCTACGTGTCACAATTGCTGTGTCTCACGTAGTGTATGCTCCACAGTTGTTGTGGCCCCATACTTCATGCTCCACAGTTGTTGTGGCCCCATGACTTATCTGTTTGTGCCACACTTGCTGTGGACACACGTAACATAATGTGTGGCACCATCGGCGTTAGTGCCTGGCGCGCTCCGGTGACCAGCTAATTAGGCCCCATTCGCAACCTGTTGACTGTACTTCGTCAACCCAGGGAATTTCACACCTATTTAGACACTCCAGCGTGAACAAAGGAGTTCCACTAGGATATTACCCCATCCTAGCGCTTAGGGTCGTGATTGACATGAATGACTTAACTGGCAGACATGACATTTCGTAACGTGACGTAACATGAACATGACATAAACGTGACATAAAAGACATAAATCTTGACGTAGCGTAACGTGACATGAACGTAAGACGACAGACATGACATACTTTGAAACATAAATATAACAGACAACATTTCATAACATGTCATACATGTAACAGGCAACATTTCGTAACATGGCATACCATATAACAGACAACATTTCTTAACGTGGCGTAACATGTGACAGTGAATATTACGTGACATGAAATACATGTAACAGATGGCATACTTAACTTAACATGACATACTTGCAATGTATAGTAATATGTGACAGAATATCTTGTGTAACAGATGAATAATTCATGACAGAATAAATTTTGTGTAACAGATAAATATCTAATGACTTGGCATGGCACATATGATAACATGCATATATACAATTTAGTTCTCTTACTAATCACTCATACACATTAAACTGATAGTAAGTTAAAAGCTAACTTACCTCGATCTTCACGCTTCGAGACAAAACTCAAGTGCGATCACGAGAAACTGAAAGTAGTGATTTCTAAAAATTAGAACTTAATCACTAACAATTAGGAATATGGAAAAATATCAACTTAGAGTAAAGTTACCATTTTACGCTGTTTATGTGAAAAAATGACCATTTTACCCCTAACTTAAGGATTTTGCATCCTAACTCTAAAAATCACCAAAATTTACATACCTTATGTAAATTTTGTCCTAAGCTCAAATATCAATTCAGAAAAATTTAAAACTAAATACAACCATCAAAACTCTATATGGCCGAAACTTACAAGGCTAATTCTTTTGCTTTTTGTTGTAATTCTTTCAAATCTCAAAACTCATGATTAAACCAAAATTTTTCTTCTACTATACTCATAACATATTCCTAAGAATAATCATGTTTTGAATCATGAACAAAAGTCATCAAAATCACTAAAACCATACTTGAACTTTTTGGTTTCTCTTCTAAGTTCAAAACAGATTTTTGTTTCTAAATTGTTTCGATCAACCTCTTGATTCATGACTTATAAAGAAGTGATCTTCAAACCAAAACATCACTTGGTTAAAAAAGGTGTCCTAAAACAGATCCAAGCTTCAAACTCAAGATCACATGGGTAAACATCAACCAAAACATAAATTTAGCCAAGAACATCATCACTTTGGCCTAACCGAATATCTCCTTGCATAAAGTTGCATATCTTCGAAACTAACATCAAATATCTTCAAAATAACATTCTACCATGTATATAAGAGGCTTAGGATCTTCCAATAAAAATATCAAAGCCATTGGAATAAGATTAAACCATAAAAGATTTAAACTTTCTCAAAACAGAAACTGTTTTGCCTCTTTCAGTTTCTAAGTTTCTAGACCTAAGAAAATATTTCACCAAAACTTTTAATCACGCAACAAATCCTCAACCAATAATCGTATACACATGTTAACAGTACTCCATAAAAATTTCGGACCAAGATCTATTCATTAGCTTGGTCAAAAACTCCAAAATATAACACACTCTCCAGTTTATGGCCCAGAATGACATTTCTGGGGTATAAACAACTTTTGACCAAACAATTGATCTCCAAATGGAACAAATAAGATATCCACGTAAACTAGACTCCAAAATAAACAACTTTCATGAAGGAAACTTTGCGAGAAAACACCTACAAAATCTTCGAAACAGGCGTTCAAAAGAGGTACCAAAAACTGTCCGAGAGTGTCTTTTGTGTTTTATGAAGGAAATGTGTAAAGGGGAGCTGCTTTTCATGGGAAGTGGATTGGAGAGCTTCTTACACAAGCTATGTAAAGTGATAGGACTGAAGGAATGGTTGAGTGTTGGCCTTTTCTTCTCATAAAAATCAGACCAAGATCTTTTCTCAAGGTGGAGTGTGAGAGTGAAAGAGTGAGGTGGCCCTTTAGCTTTGTCTTTCAAGAACCTTCTAGGCCCTTCTTGTAAAGATCTGGCCAGCCAAGTGGGGGTACAAAACTTAGCCATGAAGCAATCCTATGGTGACCGAATTCGTGGGCCTTAAAGGGCCTAAACCGAATGGGCCTAAATTTTGGGGTTTAAAGAGGGTTTGGGTTGCTATCAAGCCCAAATCCAATATCACTTGGTCCAATCAATTTTTCAAGGTTAACAAGGTTGGATAATGATATTCTAACACAAATTTGAAGGATTAATAGCATGTGAAAGTGATTTAATCAAGTGATTAAACACAATGCTAGAAATCGGATTAGAAAATGTTTAGAGGCCAACTTTAGGGTTTTGGGGAAACAGTTTAGGGTTTCGATTTCAACAAAACTTTTGGGCTTTCAATTGGATTCCCACCATTTAGGGTTTCACTAGGATTGAAAACCTCTTTGGTCTTGCACAATTTGGTTGAGCAGATGAAACAAGGTTTTGCTTGAGTGGCATGATCTCACACCTTGATTCCTTCAAATCCATCAAACGCTCCTCATGGCGCCAAGTGTCTAATATTATTCACTAAGTGTGGCTAAGATCTTGCCAAGTGTCCAAATAAAACTTCTCTAACCTAATTTGGACATTCCACACTATGATTTTGAAACACTGCAATTGGTGCGCTTACCGAAGTTACTATTCACTCTAAAAAAAGTGAATCATAAACTTAACACTAAAAATTTCTAAATATTCATATTAACCTACAGTGAAAATATTATACCGAAATTCAACCTCGAAGTTCTCCTAAAAATAATTTCACAATTTACAACAGACGTTTCGTCCGGAATTATGAAAATAGGATATTGCGCCATAAAATTCTAAATAATCCACTGAGTCTAATAGCGTAGACCATAATGCATTCTGAAATTTCTAACCACCTCAAATAAATAAAACTTATATTTCTAGCACCGTAGTGAGTGATAACATTGACTATGTTGACAGACTAAAATCTATGCGATTGGTCGATTCGTAAAAACTTATGGGGTTTTTACGAGATTCTTAAAGTCAATAGAAATTCCACCAATGAATTTCTAGCGGGCTGTTACAGGTCCCCTTGAGCCGTGTGTCCCTTCCAATTACCGCATCACATCACAGGTTTCTATACTAGCTGTGAGTGTGTTAATACGTACTCCACAATTGTTGTGGCCCCACGTATTCTACGTGTCACAATTACTGTGTCTCAAGTAGTGTACGCTCCATAGTTGTTGTGGCCCCATACTTCATGCTCCATAGTTGTTGTGGCCCCATGATTTATTTGTTTGTGCCACACTTGCTGTGGACACACGTAACATAATGTGTGGCTCCATCGGCGTTAGTGCCTGGAGCGCTCCGGTGACCAGCTAATTAGGCCTCATTCGCAACCTGTTGACTATACTTCGTCAACCTAGGAAATTTCACACATATTTAGACACTCCAGCGTGAACAAAGGAGTTCCACTAGGATATTACACTATCCAAGCGCTTAGGGTCGTGATTGACGTGAATAACTTAACTGGTAAACATGATATTTCTTAACGTGACGTAACATGAACATGACATAAACGTAACATAAAAGACAGAAATATTGACTTTGCGTAACGTGACATGAACGTAAGAGGACAGACATGACATACTTTGAAACATAAATGTAACATAAAACATTTCATAACATGGCATACATGTAACAGACAACATTTCTTAACATAGCGTAACATGTGATAGTGAATATTACGTGACATGAAATACATGTCCCAGATGGCATACTTAACTTAACATGACATACTTGCAATGTATAGTAATGTATAGTAATACGTGATAGAATATCTTGTGTAACAGATGAATAATTCATGACAGAATAAATTCTGTGTAACAGATAAATATGTAATGACTTGGCATGACACATATGATAACATGCAAACATACACTTTAGTTCCCTTACTTATCACTCATGCACATTAAACTGATAGTAAGTTCAAAACTAACTTACTTCAGTCTTCGCGCTTCTAAAGAAAACTCAAGTGCGATCACGAGAAACTGAAAGTAGAGATTTCTAAAAATTAGAATTTAATCACTAAGAATAAGGAATATGGAGAAATATCAACTTAGATAAAATTACTATTTTACCCTCTACATGTGAGAAAATGACCATTTTACCCCTAACTTAAGGATTTTGCATCCTAACTCAAAAAATCACCAAATTTACATACCTTATGTAAATTTTGTCCTAAACTCAAATTTCAATTCAGACAAATTTATAACAAAACACAACCATTAAAACTCTATAGGACCGAAACTTACAAAGGCTATTTCCTTTGATTTTTGTTGTAGTTCTTTCAAATCTCAAAACTTTAAACTAAATTTTTTCTTCTACTATACTCATAACATATTCCTAAGGATAATCATGTTTTGAATCATGAACAAAAGTCATCAAAATCACTAAAACCATATTTGAACTTTTTGGTTTTTCTTCTAAGTTCAAAACAGAATTTTGTTTCTAACTTGTTTTGATCAACCTGTTGATCCATGACTTATAAATAAGTGATCTTCAAACCAAAACATCACATGGTTTAAAAAGGTGTCCTAAAACTGATCCAAGCTTCAAACTCAAGATCACATGGTTAAACATCAACCAAAACATAAATTTAGCCAAGAACATCATCACTTTGGCCTAACCAAATATCTCAATGCATAAAATTTCATATCTTCGAAACTAACATCAAATATCTTTAGAATAACATTCTAAAATGTATATAAGATGCTTAGGATCTTCCAATAAAAATATCAAAGCCATTGGAATAAGATTAGACCATAAAAGATTTAAACTTTCTCAAAACAGAAACTGTTTTTCCTCTTCCAGTTTCTAAGTTTCTAGACCTAAGAAAATATTTCACCAAAACTTTTAATCATGCAACAAATCCTCAATCAATAATCATATACACATGTTAACAGTACTCCATAAAAATTTCGGGCCAAGATCTATTCATTAGCTTGGTCAAAAATTCCAAAATATAACACACTCTCCAATTTATCGCCTAGAATGACCTTTCTGGAGTCTAAACAACTTTTGACCAATCAAATAATCTCCAAATGGAACAAATAAGATATCCACATAAACTATACTCCAAAATAAACAACTTTCATGAAGGAAACTTTGCGAGAAAATACTAACAAAAGCTTTGAAACAGGCATTCAAACGAGTTACGAAAAACTGTCTGAGAGTGTCTTTTATGTTCTATGGAGGAAAAGTGTAAAGGAGCGTTGTTTTTCATGGGAAGTGGACTGGAGAGCCTCTTACAAAAGTTATGGAAGGTGATAGGACTGAAGGAAAGGTTGAGTGTTGGCCTTCTCTTCTCATAAAAATCAGTCCAAGATCTTTTCTCAAAGTGGAGTGTAAGAGTGAAAGAGTGAGGTGGCCCTTTAGCTTTGTATTTCAAGAACCTTCTAGGCCCTTCTTGTAATGATCTGGCCAGCTAAGTGGGGGTACAAAACTTAGCCATGAAGCAATCCTATGGTGACCAAATTCGTGGGCCTTAATGGGCCTAAACCGAATGAGTCTAAATTTTGGGGTTTAAAGAGGGTTTGGGTTGCTATCAAGCCCAAATCCAATATCACTTGGTCCAATCAATTTTTCAAGGTTAAGAAGGTTGGATAAAGATTTTCTAACACAAATTTGAAGGATTAATAGCATGTGGAAGTGATTTAATCAAGTGATTAAACACAATACTAAAAATCGGATTAGAACTGGTTTAAAGGCCAACTTTAGGGTTTTGGGGAAACTGTTTAGGGTTCCGGTTTCAACAATGTTTTTGGGCTTTCATTTGGACTCCCACCATTTAGGGTTTTACTAGGATGGAAACCCTCTTTGATCTGGCACAATTTGGTTGATCATATAAAACAAAGTTTTGCTTAGGTGGCATAATCTCACACCTTGATTCCTTCAAATCCAACAAACGTTCCTCATGGTGCCAAGTATATAATATTATTCACTAGATGTGGCTAAGATCTTGCTAAGTGTCTAAATAAAATTTGTCTAATCTAATTTGGACATTCCACACCGTGATTTTGAAACACTGCATTTGGTGCGCTTATCGAGATTACTATTCAATCCGAAAAAGTGAATCATAAACTTAACAGTAAAAATTCTTAAATATTCATATTAACCTACAATGAAAATATTTTACCGAAATACAACCTCGAAGTGCCCTTAAAAATAATTTCATAATTTCTAACAGACGTTTCGTCCGGAATTATGAAAATAGGTTATTGCGCCATAAAATCCTAAATAATCCATTGAGTCTGATGGCGTAGACCATAATGCATTCTGACACTTCTAACCACCTCAAATAAATAAAACTCGTATTTCTAGCACCATAGTGAGTGATGACACTGACTATGTTGACAGACTAAAACATATGCGATTGGTCAATTCATAAGTTTTTACGAGATTCCTGAAGTCAATAGAAATTCCACCAATGAATTTCTAGCGGGCTGTTACAGCTACCCTTAGAAATACTCTATCTCCATATTCTTTTGCACACTCCTCCAAAACACTGACGTGAACCGCGAATCACAATTCGACATGATCTTGGATGGAACCCCATGTAGTCTGACAAACTCTCAAACCCATAGTTATGCTAATTTGCTCATCTAATAGGTCATCTGAATAGGGATGAAGTGAGCTATCTTGGATAACCTATTGACGATCACCCATGCTGAGTTTTGTCCGCCCGGGGCTTTAGGAAATCCTGTCATGAAGTCCATGCTAATCTTATCCCATGGCCAAACTGGGATTGGTAATGGTTGTAGTGTTCCTAGAGGCCTTTGATGCTCGGACTTAACCATCAGGCATGTCAGACATTGAGCTACAAAATTACATACATCCCTCTTCATTCCGCTCCACCAATAGTGTTGTCTCAGGTCTCGATACATCTTGGTGCTACTCGGATGCACTGTGTATAAAGACCTGTAAGTCTCCCTCAGTAGTAGATTGCACAATTCTTGCTCTGCTAGTACACAAAGTCTCCCCTTGAACTGCAGGGACCCATTCTCAGAAACAATAAAGTCGAGTTGCTCCCCTTCTGAAACCTCTGTCTTGATCTTCAAGAGGTTGACATCTTCATTCTAAGCAGCTTTAATCTGGTCCAATACTGTCGGACCAAGAACCAGGGTACTTAACCTTGCCTATACATCCCTCACCACCTCCACTCCAAGCTTCTCCATGTCCAGGAGAATAAAGAATAAATTTATGAGGGGTGTACATGCTCACAAGGATACCAGAAGAAAACTTCCTACTGAGGGCATCTGCCACAACATTAGCCATGCCGGGATGGTAGTTGATGGTACAATCAAAATCCTTTATCAGCTCCAACTACCTGCGCTGTCTCACATTTAATTCCTTTTGGGTGAAGCAATATTTAAGAATTTTGTGATCCGTGTAGATCTCACAGCGCTCCCCGTACAAGTAATGTAGCCAAATCTTTAAGGCGAAGACAACTATTGCTAGGTTTAGGTCATGGGACAAGTAGTTGCGCTCATAATCCTTGAGTTGGCGTGAGGCATAAGCTACAACTCTCCCACGATACATTAGGACACATCCCAAGCCTTGGTGTGACATGTCGTTGTATATCACGAAACCACCTGTACCCGAAGGTATAGTTAGAACAGGCGCCATCACAAGCTTCTCTTTCAACTCCTGGAAGCTTTTCTCACACTCCTTAGTCCATATAAATTTCTCCCCTTGCCTGGTGAGCTTTATCATGGGTACTGCAATGTGGGAAAATCCTTTGAAAAATCTCCGATGATACCCTGCAAGGACCAAAAGCTCCTGATCTCTTGGACCGTCTTAGGTCTAGGACATTATACAATTGCCTCGACCTTTGAAGGATCCACAGAGATCCCTTCTTTCGACACTATGTGGTCAAGAAAAGAAATCTTTTGTAGCCAAAACTCACACTTAGTCAGTTTCGCATACAATTTCTTCTCCCTTAAAATTTGTAGGACCACTTCCAAGTGCTTTACACACTCCTTCGGGCTCTTAAAATAAAAGAGGATATCGTCAATAAATATGATAACGAATTGGTCTACGTACTCCTAGAATGTACGGTTCATTAAATCCATAGAAGCCACTGGAGCATTAGTCAATCCGAAGGTGTAACAACCCGATCCTTAGATTAGGGTATAAGATAAGTTTTATGTATTTTTTTTATATATTTATTATTATTATTATTATTATTATTATTGTTGTTAGGATAACTCAAATTTTAAGTTCCACGTTTTCCCTCCTCTCCGCCCCGCACGTCTCCACTCTCATGCATGCACTTCTCTTTCCCTAGGGTTTTATTTTAGAGTGTTCTCTACCACCTATATATATATATATATATGTTTATACGCTGGATCTTCTGCATGAAGAAAACCTCACGCCGCAGACCAAGAACCACTTTGAGCCTTGCCTAGCCCATGCTCAGCCCCGCTACCTGTAGTGCCGTCGACCTCGTTAGACCAAACGGAAACCAACGTCGCACGGAATGATTGGAAGGGCATGACTCTGTTTTACACTCACGGAACAAAGCAAGCCCATGCCATAGCACTGGGCACCACTCAGTGAGACACAGCAATCGGAAAGGCCACTACTCGACGACGGAACCACCACAGCGACCACCCCACTGCGCAGACCATGCATGACCGTGAAGGACCTCCAAGCCCTGTCGCACGTACGCCACGCGGTGGCTTCTTGCCAAGCATCTCGACGCTACCAGTTCATATTGTTCTGCCGATCACCCTAGGAGTCGGTGCACCACCCACGGTGCCAGAAACCGCCGACCAGCTCTTCTCCGTGGCACCTACTCCATCCCGGTTGGCCTACGACCCTCAGCCACCTAGCTCTGTACGTGCACCTCCCTCCCTCTCGGTTGCACTGCCGCATGGTTCTTTTCCTTCGGCATCGCACCACCACAGACGAGCCCCCAGTCGCGCCGCCGTGACCCCCGCCAGCAACCCAGAACCGCCGCACGTCAGTCTCTCTCTCGGTGAGCCTTTGATTCGCGCGTCTCTCTCTCCCGAGCTCTCTGTTTTTCTGCAGAATATATATACGTATTTGCTTTAGGTTTCAGTTTACTAAGTGTTAGTAGATGAAATTACAAGTATGCCCTTTCTAATCTAGTATCTTGAAGCAGTGTTTTTAAGTATAATTATATTTATAACCTTACGTTTAAGTATATGTTAATTATGAATATTGTTATGTCATTTTAATTAAAGTTGAGTTTAATATTTCAAGTTGAGTTTAATTTTATTAAGTAAATATATTAGTCAAATGCTCTTTTTATTAAGAAATTGTTTAAGGAATTTAAAATGTGTTTTGAAGTACATTATGAAGCCTATTATTTTAGTTAGTTTTCTTTTATCTATTTAGTCGGATTTTAATAAAATTATTATGTTATATTTTAAAAAGAATTAAGGAATATGTTATGAGTTTTAAATAATATTATGATTAAGTCTACTTTTATTAAATCGAATGTTTCCACCAATTATTTTAGATTTATATATATATATACAGTTAAATTATATTTGAAAGATTAGATATCATATTTCAGCAGTAAGAGTTATTAATTTATTTTGAACGATTTATTAAATGAGATTCTACTGTCTACTTTAATAAATGTTGTTATAATTATACTATTAAAGTTGTAGGTTGAAAGTAGAGAAATATGTTAAGAATATTTAAATGATATTAATATTTATTAGATTTCTTACAAGATTTAATCATTTTGTTAAGAAATGAAACTTATTTTAAGAATTGAAGTTTTATTACGTATTTAAATAGCTCAAGTATTCTACTAAGTTTTAATATGTTATTAGTATTTTAAGTAATTTGAATACTAGGATTTATTGATTATAGTGTTAAACAAAATATTTGTTTGACTATCTTTTAGAATTCTGAATTTAGTTAAGTAAGATATTAGTATTTATTTATTTCCAAACAATTTAGTGATAGTTATTTATTGAATATAGGTCACAAGTTACGAAGTATTATTCAAGAAGAAACGCAGCGAGGTAAGTAAATTTGATCATAAATTAGGATTATCATAGTTAGCTTATATGTATGTATTATTCAAGCTAGTTCTTTGACAGCCATTATTTATGAACCGCTCATGTCATATGCAAACATGTCATCTAACATAGCATACGATCATGTCATTCCGCATCATGTTTCAGTTTCAGAAATTATAATTATGTATGTATTATGTCATGCATCTCATGTGTATAAGACACATAAGTCATCTTAAATTCAAGTGTAAGATAATATCAGATCAGTTAATAAGATGGCCATTCAGATGCATGGTACCAATGCAGTTCAGTTCAGTTCAGGGTGGTGTGCAAGCCATGAACCTAGTCGTGGTCCACCATAGTATGCTAGAATACTATCAGCGGTTCCCCTTGCTGCAGCGGGATGTGGGGCCGGTGCACAACCTTGCACACAAGGTTAAGTGTGTTGGCCAGTCAGATAAATCAGATAAATCAGTCAGATCAGTCAGTTAATTCAGTTAAATCAGTCATACATAGGATGAACATCAGTATGAACAGTCATGAATTTTAAGCTCAGCATGAAAGTTTTTATGAAAATCTTATGTTTATTACGTTTACGTTGTGATGGATTTCTTACTGAGTCTTCGACTCATTTTAGTTTATTTTTCATGTTTTAACCACCCAGGTGAGGATGATGATTACGAGCAGGCAGGCCAGGAGTAGAAGGAGCATTTTATTCTAGTTCAGACTTTCTAAAATTAAACATGTCTTTATGACATGAATTTATTCAGCTTATTTCATTTAATGTTTTGGAAAACAGTTTTATTAGACCTTTTCCGCATAATAAAAGTTCAGTTTTTCAATTATGAAATTTGGGATCTATTGCCGGGTTTGTTTTTATGAAAAACACGTGACACACCTAGCCTACGGGAAGGGGGGGTTACAGAAGGATATTACGAGAAATTTGTAATGTCCATACCTTGTCCTTAAGGCAGTTTTAGGAGCATCTTCAACCTTAATCTTCAACTGGTAATATCTCGAATAGAGATCGATCTTTGAGAATAACTGTGCTCCTTGAAGTTGATCGAATAGATCATCGATCTGAGGTAACAGATGCCAATTCTTAACGGTCACCCCGTTCAGTTCTCTATAATTGATGCAAAGGCGCAATGATCCATCTTTCTTCTTACAAAGAGGACTGGTGCTCCCCATGGTGACACACTGGGGCGAATAAAGCCCTTCTCCAATAGTTCCTGCAGCTGATCCTTAAGCTCCTTGATCTGTACAAGTGCCATCCGATAGGGTGTTTTGGTGATCGACGTCGTTCCCAGTAGATGACCTATTGAGAACTCAATCTCTCTATCTAGAGGTAAGCTAGTAGCTTATCCGGAAAGACATTGGGGAACTCTCTCACTACCTTCATGTCCAGAAGCTGAGGCTCATTCGGTTGAGACAACCAAATTAGCCAAGAATCCCACAGAACCCATCTTTAGCATCTCGATTGCCTTTAGCGCGGAAACCATCTTGGCTTAGGGCACTTACCCATTACACAGAGGCGAAACTTTGTCTCACCCGATGGTCTAAAGACCACTCTCTTCTTGAAGCACTCCATGTAGGCATGGTGCTTAGATGACCAGTCCATGCCCAAAATGGCATCGAACCCCTCCATGTCGAATATGATTAAATCGACAAGGAGGTGCCAACCTAGTATCTCAATCGCACGTCCCTTTAATACAAAACTACAATTTACGGAGTTTCCTAGTGGAGTAGAAACTGACATCACACACTCCAAGGACCTAGGGGTCCTCTCACTTTGACAAGCAAACTTACAAGATATAAAAGAGTGCGTAGCAACAGAATCACTTAACACTAATGCACGATGGGGAAATATGGAAAGAACCGGTCAATGAAAGCTTCTTTAAATATCGCCTACGAAATTGGAGTTAACTCGCTTAACTCTTGTGGAATAAACCCATGAGTAGACTTCCAATACCAGTTTGCCACGTCAAATAAGTTGTAAGCAGCGGATTCTATCTTCTCTTGTTTCAGACATGAGACTACGCGTGCCACCAAACACACGTGCGAATTCTATCTTCTCTACACGTGCCATCAAACACCGAAGGGTCTTGTCTACCGAATAGTTCGAAGGTTGTTGAATGTTGGGTTTGTCTTTATGTCTCAGTTTGTCCATCAATAACGGTCTCCATCAAGCAAGCAACTGCATTGGTGAGGTCCCTTGTATCTCTGGGAACCTCCTGTTGATTCTTTACACCATGGAAATGGGGTCGCCCCCCCCAACATGTCTTTCTTAGTATTGTCTATCGGTGCCATACTAAAACATGTATAATAGTAACAATAGCAATGAACCCATATGAAACAAATATGCAGGAATTGCAATCATTCAAACATAATTCATGATACTCAATAAGAAAATACCTTTTAAACTTCCTTCGGAGCTTGGCATACTTTAGAGAGAGGACTTCAGCTTAGTTCATCCCTAAAGTCTACAGGACCTTATAACCTTTTGCTCTGGTACCAAGATTTGTCACAACCTCACCCTGGGAAGGGCGGGATCGCGAAGTATATGCCTGTCTTTTTCTTTCTTTTTCTTTTTCTAATAACATGCGTTCGGCATGGACATGACACACGGATATTCTAAATTCCTGATTTAATAAAGGGAACATATGATAGACATTCTATTTGAACATTCATCCATAAAAGACTCTCAGAGTCCATCATACGTTCATAAAAACATAATTGTTCTAGTTAGAGAGTGACTCCATCTCAACATGAAAGCAACACACATAATCATGACCCATTATCCATGTAAAGTCGAAGCAACAGGGAATACACTAAGTGTCTGCCTCTCTCTCTCTACAGTAATACCTTGCTCCCCAGCCTTTTCTTCATTACCTGGATGTTTAAAACTATACTTTCATATTTCACTTTCTTTGGCCAGTATACACTATTATGCCCTGTGTGTTAGGATTAGCAGTCTTCCGTTGCACCTGGATTCTGCCCGTGGCCACATGTTGAGAATCCCTTTCAGCCAGGAGGCAGCACTGAGTACACTACCAGTACTACTTATCCGGCATTGCAATATGCCCATTCCTTTGTTACCTTTTTCATTCATATGGCCGTTATGTATTTTCATACAATAAAACCTTCATTCATTTAGTCATTTCTTTCTTTCATTCATGTCAGTCCTTTTCGTTTAACGGTTCATTCATGGAAGAATATCATTTAAAAGCATCAGTTTAAACATCATCTTTCATGACATCCATAAAACATGAGTTCATAGGGACATTTTTAAACACTTTCTTCGCGTCATTTAAGAATGAGTTCATATAGGCATTTTAAAACACTTTCTTGGCGTCATTTAAAGCATGAGTTCATAGGGACATTTTAAAATACTTTATTCATCTCATTTAAAAGCATCGGTTCATAGGGACATTTTAAAACTCATTTAAAGCATCACTTGAAGCATAAAGCATGAGACATTCATTTCCTTTCCTTTGCAATCAATACACTTTCATCATCTTTCTTAGTCTGATGCACATTCATTTTTATGAACAAGATATATTTTCATGCTAACATATAGGAATCAACAATAAGTTTATTGAGAGAGCATGTATGGAAATCTCATGACTAAGAACCTACATGCATGCATTACCTTATAAACATACACACAATTATAATCGATAGGGTGCTTAACAAGGACTATCAAGAAAGGGCTTGTACATACTATATTCATTAACTCTTTTCTTTAGAAGAACATTTGCAATAAGGGAGAGACATTCTTTCATAAAGAGAACTTGGTGTAAGAAGCATGGACATAGCTACTTACCTCTATGCCCCTTGATACTTCCAACTTCAATATAGGTCCTATTTGAATAAATAGCATAGCGTGTTAATACTCATACAATATTCTTTAACCCTCCCTTTAAAAGAGAAAGCCACAATATTACAATCTAACGTCCCTTCTATGCTTAGCATTAACCCGATCGCTAGTCCTCACCTCAACTTACAAGAGCAATAAGCTAAATATTAAGACATGCTAGCTGTCCATGAAAAGGCTATTTTAAGAGTTTACCTAAAAAGTAGTTAAGAATTCATAGACTTCAACCAAGGTCTCTTTAGTTCAAGCTCACCTTGAGGTGTGGGTATTAGGAGGTAAAAATCTGAAAATTCTCAACAACGGCTTTAAAATAGATTTAGGCATCTTAAGTAGGCTAAACCAGCTTAGGAAACATGCCCTTTAAATCAACTTGTGGTCCTTCATTATAAAAGGGTTAGCTTATCAATATTTTGGACTCTTGGGTTAGGTAGAATTTAACCAAATGAGGAAACACAATTGGGCTATTTTTACATCAAGACATGACACGACATGGACTTAGGAAATACTTGGACAACTTTACATATCCTAATACATCATGCACAATTAATCTCTTATATCTAAGCTAACTAAGCTATAACCTATTCACATAAGAAATATTTTCTAGCATATCCCATTAAAATTAAACATAGCATAAAGTATAGCGAAGTTACCTATTAAGCAACTTTAAAACCTTTAAACACTCAAGTCTATGGTTTACCCACTAAATACCTTTAAAAAAGCAAGATATGAAATTATAGAACCAAGCAAAACCTTTGAACCAAACCTCTAGCATCCTAAAAATAGATTACCAACCAAACCTCAACACAAGGCACATGATACCAACATATATAATTTAAAATCACTATAATCATAACCTATGATTAAATCACGTTTAATAACAACATAATATTTTCGAAATATAGGAAAATACATAGCAAAAAAACTATAATACCATTTGGTTTGGGCCAAAAATAGGGCAGACATATTTATTTGCAATCATGTCAAATCATTTCCATCACGTGTTATTGTCGAGTACAAAACCCGATAGTAGCATTGTGTGCTGGTTCACAAGATTGTACGTACAATTTCAGACATCATCGCCCAATTAGCTCATTTTATCGAGCACTTCACGACACTAGGTATGACACTTCACCTGGTATTAGACTCGATTGGTCAATTACGTGCGCTAAATGAGTAAAGTGTGCTTGCTGAAAGTTTAATGAATGATAGTTATTTGGATATTGTGAATCATAGGTTGGTTGCATTGGTGTTGTGTGCTAATTTGTTTGAGTTTGAGGAGATTGTTAGGAGTTGTTATGTGTGACAAGAATGATGGAAGTTGATGGAAATTTTTAATGGGTTTATGTTTGAATGGTTGGATCTATAAACGGTGTTGTGTTCTTGTATGTGGCTGGCCGGAAGTAATGGTTGGCTGTTTGGAGCTTTACGTGACTAGTTTGTCGTGATGTTATGGGCTGGATTATTATAAAGCTATACGGTTTGATAAGTGATTGTTGGGTGGAGATTATTTTGTTCTTGTTGGTTGTAAATATTGATATTTTGAAGAGGTGGCTGTTTAGGTTTACTTTATGGTGGATTTTGGATTAAAAAGTAGTTAGGGGGTTTTATTAAATAAGCTTAGTGGTATACTTGTTTGGGTTATTAATTGTTTGGTAAATGTTTATTGTTTTAGGTTGTCATTTCTGTTAGAGGTCGGGTCGAAGGCATAACTTATACACGGCAAGAGTCAAGTAAGCGGGATTCCTATACTAGACTTTGTATAAAAGAAAAATGACTAAGCTTGATTTGAAAATATGCACATTTGTTTGAAAAGGAACTTGAAAACAACCTTGAATAAGTGTTCTGCATACTTATGAAATTTGTATAAGAATGAAGTATTTTCTGTCATGACTGATGTAGACATGTGCTTATTTTGTTGCATTATAGTTTTGAATTGAGTGAATATGAGATCTAAAAAGTTTACTTTGATTAAATGAAAATGTTTTGTTTATGTTATTTTAAGTATGTGAAATGCTCTATAGCTATTCAGTACTCTGTTCTAATACAATGTGTCGTCTGAAAACCTGGCTCTAATACCATTTGTAACGCCCCAATAGAAGGCACAAACCACATGGTCTATTCTCTAAAAGGACTAGCCAATGATACAATTGGAGCCTCATTGGAACCTTATAAAGACTAAAAAATTTTCCTTTTCAAGCAATGTGGGATCTCTTTCACCACCTACCCTTAGCCTTATCATATGGGGTATCACACTTCGCCTCAAACGACCCTTATCATTTATAATGGCAAACCTTGTTGGACTACAAGTGAATAAGCTTTTTCTAGTATTATTAACTCTTAATATTCACATTATGGCATACTTCATCTGATTTGAGAAATTGTTGTTTGTTGCGGTGTTCATTGTTGCTAGAGTAATTTGGGAAGAAACTTCAACTTTAGTTCGTTCAAATTTTGAAACATTATATGATTTTGAGACTGATGTTCTATTTCGGCTAAATTGTGGATTTCTATTTTCGTAATGATAGTTAAAAAAAACACAACCTTGCCATTATCTATAAAGTGAGTTAATAAATTAAATCAACATAATAATAGATGAGGTAAAAGCTCAAAATCTATTTTTCAACTGTTGTAGGACATGCTGAAGCCAATGAGTTGGTGTAAATAGACTCTTTGAACTTGACTCACTGATAGTTTCTTTCTATGATTGCACTAAAAGTTCCCCCTTCTTTCCTTTCACCATGAATATTAAGTATTTTTTCACTTGAAACTCACTACTATTTGACAGCAAACAATGTCTTCTTAGGGGCATGAGGGCCATCCTCATGATCTACTGCTTTTGTTTCCCTCCTCATTCATTTCACAATTATTTTCACCTTCATCAGCAAAACCACTTGGTCACTGAAAATTAATTCCATACAGGAAAATTAATCCCATGAAGAAATATTAGACTGAAATGATGGCAGGCCATTGTTGTCCTCAAGATTGGTATAAGAGCTCTCAACTCAGGCCCTGCGATTTGGGTTCTCTACCAAACCAATAATGCAGCCAACCAATTGTGCATGCAAAGCAATGGAAAAATAGAAAAGACGTACCACATAAGTTACCAATAATGATATATGCCAATCAATCCATGCCCAAATATGAAAACCAAAATTGTCCTCATCTTTTAAAGTCACACCATTCATAATCCACAACTATGGAGATTTAAGGGCAGCAGTAAAACTGTGACGCCATATGCCCCGCTTGGGATTGGATGGTGACTAGTCAGGACATGTAACTCAAGACTACATACCTCTCGTACATAACAAATAAGATGCAATGGACCTATAAATCTAGCAGTATGTAGTAATTTGTACCAGAAAAATTCTTCTAACTACATAGGGACGGTGGTAATATAATAATCATGGTACCGAATGTAAGCATCCTAAAAGTGGAAATTTCATTAAAGTACTCCAAAATAGGTAATTGTTTTCAAAAGACTCCCAAAACACAGGACCATAAAAGACTATTTTCACAAAACCCATAAGTCAAGTCTTTTCTACAACTATTTCCATGGTCCCTTTTTTCCCAAAATACGTCTTCAGTCCGACTTCTTTCTTTTCTAAAAAAACCTGTCCTTGTCTTGATTCTTTAACTTCTTCATCTCTTCAATGAGCTGTAAGGCCTCGACAATGAGCTGGTCAAAGTTCTCTATCCAATCTCGTAAATAGGGCTCCATCGAGCTCTCATTGGTCTTGGGCACCTCCTCGATGTTCGAGGGTACCATCCTCTTGTGTTTCATCATAGTCGTCTAAACCTGTAACAACTTCTACTATTTTCGGTGGGGGAATGGTAGTGGAAACTGCCACAGTGAGATTTTGAGAAATCCCAGCAAGTAAACACTTACAGTAGATATCGCAAGCATATACAAGTAAACCACAAATGAATGCATGGACATGAACTTCGACGTAAAACTTTGACATATGCATCATATACTTTTTCATAAAACATCTTTTCATCTTTTAGACTTCTTAACACATGTTCATATCATTTGAGCTTGGGTTCTTGATCTTGTCATAACATATCATGCCATTCTTATCATTTCATTAGATATCATGCCATTCTTTCAATTCATAACATATCATATTATGATCATATCACATTCTTTCGTGACATTTCATGTCATATCATAACATATCATGGCATGTCATATCATATCGTAACATGGAGCTCAAATACCTTGTTCATTTCATAATTCAATTGTTGGAGACCTCACGGCTACCCTAAGCACCGTGTGTTCCCACTAATTACATCATCAACCAATGATTCACTCGATCGAGGTGACTACGTCATAACTTAAACATATTCTTTTACGACAGTTCGCTTACTTCACCTTCACCATATGGCTCCTACTAGCTTTAGGTGCAACCTCGCTCCAATATCCTTTCCATAAGGTACCATTCTAGATTCGTCAACTGTACTTCATCGACCCAGGGGTCTTCACTCGACTTTAAACACTCCAGAGTGGATAGGAAATTCCATTAGGGCATTTCCCCATTCTAGCATTTGGGGTCGTGCTAAAATATACTTTGACCTTTTTCTTTTTCTTTTTGAAAACATAGACTCAAATGCATGAGACATGGACACATGATGCTATACTTTATCATTGTTGTGCTGAAAATATCTGCAAGTGCACAGAATTGTAACAAATAGTAAAGTGTTTTAAAGAAAACAAATGTCAAACCCACATGGATTAATTATGTTATTGAGTACTGAAATTTACTAAATTAATTACTATTTGGAAAACCAAAATTTGAAGAATAGATTATCTAAATTAAATTGAAGAAAATAGCATTAAAATTTAGATTTTAAAGATAATAAGAATAGATATAGAGCTTTTGATTTCACCTAGCAAATCCTACACAATTTATTCTTCCTTGTTATAGAATTCCAATTATCACAAGTTGATGATAAAAATCCCTTAACTATTCAATATTTTCTATTGAACAATACTAAAAATATCTCCAATTAATAATTCCATATCTCTATGTGAATTTAACTAATTGGAGACTCATTAAGTTCTTTGGATTTTTCTTGACAATCACACTAGTCACGGTAAAGTATCTATACTTTCGCTCAACTAGTGGTGCTTAATCCTATAGCTTTAATCACAAATCACATCTTGGTCTCATTGTGATTCAATAGATTTAACAATAATTAACTAGAAAGTTACAAGTATTAAGAACAAGGAATAAACACAGAATCATGAAAATATTGAAAATAAAGTAACTTAGAATATAAATTATGTGTTCAATGGTAGACTACATCAAAACTCAAGAAAATAAAATTAGTTCATAATGAAATTGAAAAGAAAAACAATAAAACTAGTATTCTTCATTAGTGTAACACCCAGACCCAAAATTGGTATAGTTGGACTATGGATTTTATTTATTTATATTTTGTTTTAGTTTATTCTATATTATTTTACTATTCTTCACACGTTTATTTTTTTTTGCCCGCATGTTTTATTTTTGTTTTCTTCTCTTTCAGTCTTTATTTCGTAACTCCCGTAAGATTTCCTCTCGTCCACTCCATGCACACACTCGAACCACATCCGCGCACACGTCTCTCTCTCGGCTCTCTAGGGTTTCCACCTTTCATAGATATAAATACACTTATCTTTCTAGTATATTTCAGAAACTGCCCCCTGCCTAACCGTTTCCCTCCGTAGCCCACTCCTCCTCCACACCATGAGCCCTTTCCCATAGCGCAGCCGTGCAGCACCTGAACCACTGCCACAAACAAGCCAAGCACGAAACACTCGAACCACATCCTGCATGATAGAAGCAACCAGCTGCGCCTTGTTGCAGCACTGTGGGACTGCCCCCACCGCCTAGCCTCTCCGTGTCATTAAACGAGAACCAGCTACACTCACACGGCATCGACACCACAAGCCACCAGACCCACCAGTTGACCCATACTCCTTAGCCGTTCAATATAAACGCCATCATCACCATCGTCCATCGAAAGCAAAAACTGGAGCTGCTCTGGTTTGGAACCATGGAAACAGAGCATTGTCGCTCAAAGTGAGAACCACACCTTGCCACAATTGGGCAACGCCACCGCCGCTAGTAGCATCAGACGACTAAAAAGCAAGCATCCACCGCCTAGAGGTGTCCAGCGCCACTACCCGAAGCCCCCACGCACGCCGCATGATACGTAAACTCCTCTCATCTCTCCCTCTCACTCTCCATGCTCTCTCGCTTATCACCCTCGCTCTCTCTCATTAGTTGGTCTCTCTCTCTCTCAGTGCCCTACCGCCGTGACCACTGTCGTCCACCGCCCAGCCCTTTGCCCCGCCACATGTTTCCCTTCTCTCTCGGTGAGCCTCCGTGCTTCTTTTAGTCTCTGTGTCTTTTCATAGTGTTAATAGGATAGTTTAGTTGTGATGCAAGTCTTTAGGTTAAAATAAAAACAACGTGTTTTAATTACATTATTACTCTTACAGTTAGTATGTTTTAAACTTTTATTTTATATACTAGTAAACTCGATTTTATTTATGTTTACAGAGACATCTTAAATATTTTAACATGTTGTTATGTAAAGATTTATTTTAAGAGTAAACAATATTGGTGTAATGTTATTTCTACATTTTAGATATGTTTTAGTCTATTTTAGAAATAGTTTTGGTTTATTTTAAAATATTTTGGGATAATTATATTATTCAGTATTAAACTTCGTAAGTTGTTTTCATTAATAAATAGGTCTGACTTTTAAATGTTTTAGTCATAGTTATTAAATCATAAGTGATGTTTTGAGATTTTAGGTTTTGAGGATTTTTGTAAGTTATTTTAGAAGCGTAGGATTGAATATCGAAATATGAGATTAATTGGAAATTTACGATAATTATTTGATTATTTATAGGTGGTGATTAATTATTGTTCGAAATTTTGAGAAAAATTCTGAAAAAAAAAAAAAACGCTAAGAAGTCCAGGTAAGCGGGGTTCCTATACTAGACTTTGCATTAAAATAAAATGAGTTGAGATTATTTTTGGAAAATATACATATTTGATGTTGAAAAAAAGTTTGAACTACCTCAATTATTTGTTCTGCATTACTCATGAGATTCTGTTTAAGAAGAAATTATTTTCTGTCATGATTGGTGTAGATATGAGCTTATTTTTGACATTCTAGTTCTGAACTTTGAAAAAGAGAGCGAATATGAAATTTTGTGCATAAATTATGTTGTGTTATGTTCTGAAGATTTTCTGTACTCTGATATGATCTGATGTGATTTCTAAAAACCTCTGGCATAACATTCTGTTTCTGTTCCTGTTCCATTCTGACCTCACCACAGGTGTAAAACTGTGGCCTCTGTTCGGGTTGGTACAAACTTTTCTGTTTCTGGTGCACCCACTTTGGAAACAAAGTGGTTTTCTGCGTGGTCTTTCCTATGTGCACACTCGAGGCTCCGATAATGAATAAGGGGAAGATTCATATTCTGTTTCTGTTTGGTTAGCTATCGGGGTTTGCACAATCCTATCACGGGGGTTAAACATGGTATTTGTTCTGATATGATAAGATAAGATGTGATGTTTCAGTTTATGCTATGCCAAAGGGATTTTGATTATGAATATTTTTTGAACTTTCGCTCTGATATTTTGATAACATGTTCTGACGCTGCATTTTGAAAACATTATTCCGATTCTGCATTCTAAAAGAAAATATTTTTGTTCTGCATTCTAAACTCTGTAAATGCTCATGTTTACACACTAGTATATGTCTTCTGCTTACTGAGTTGTTGATAACTCACTCCTTATCTCCATATATTTTTTAGATGATTTTGATGGTTCAGCTAGAGAACAAGAGTAGAAAGTTTTAGCAGGTGTGATGATTAGAGTGGAATAAGTGCCCGAGGGTACAAGTGCTTATTTGAGAGTCGTAGTTAGTAACTGAATTTATGTTTCGGATATTTTGATTTGATGAGTTAGATAATTTCGAGTTTTAGAGAGTTTTTAATTTATGTTATTGAGTTTTTCTTTATTGTCCCCATGAAGGAACTTAGATATTTGGATTGATTAGATTGATTAATATTTTATTGGATTTTTTAGATTTTATAGTTGTTTTATTTAAGTTGATTTGAGGTATTAAGAGTTAACTCTCCGGACCTCCGGGAACGGGGCATTATAATTAGAGTCAGTTGATGAAGTATGAAGCTCTCGCCTATGCTCCCTCATACCTGCCTCCATGAAAGAAAATTAAATGATAAACTCTGGACTATTGAAATCTAAAACTCAGACTCTCTTCCTCCCTATTCATCCCACAAGATGAGATTAAATACGAAAACAAGATAAATGTTGCTACAATCTAGACTAAAGATTTAGAAAATAGTTTCCAAAGATAAATGTTAACATAAAACAAATTATCCCAAAAATAACGGAATTATCCAAAATGAAAGATTCAATAATAAGCGGCTTGATTTATGGAGTTTTGGAGGATTTGGTGGTCAACAGATTGATTGGGTACCACTGAATAGATGTCGTGTGCGCTGAATATAACTGGTCTCCTCACCTACAGAGAGGAAAGACTCCTGACTGGGATGATAGAACCCTCTCAGCAATCTACTAAGCGGTAAAGCTGCTCGCCTTTTCTAGTTGTTGCCCATGATGTCATTTAGGTTGGTCGCTTAAGTTGGTCATTTAGACTAGTCACCCAATCTAGTCGCCCAGAACCTTGAGCCAAGTCTTCTCGTCTAGAAGGTAAAATATCTCACTTATCGCCTAACTCTTGTCGCCAATTTCAGTCTCGAATTTTGGTCGCGCCTTCTGGTCGCGAGTCTCCTTGCCTAAATCTCCTCGGCTCTCTTCAAATCTCGCTATCTCTCATCAAACTAGATTCTTTTGTACCAAAATGCTCTCATTTCGTACTAAATCTTCTCATTCCTTCAAATCCAAGAAAATAAAGAAAAATATGTAGAAATAAAATAAAATCAATAGTATTGAAAGAAAAATAACACTTTTGATAAATAAAAGAGTAATAAAAATCACATTTATCAAATACCCTCAAACTTAAACTTTCCTCACCCTTGAGCAAAGAAGAAAAAAAAGACAATTAAAACAAGCATTAGTTTGATTCATAAAATTTACTGCCTCAAAGATTGCCTAAACTCTATAATTCAAATGAATCATTCACGATCAATCAAGTCCCAAAAGTTAATTCAAAATTCTATTTCACCGCATTATCCATCCCCACATTCATGCATACCCATCATTCTAGCTTAGTCATTAGTTCCCCGTATAGTTTTATGCAAACAAGTAAATAAATAATAGATCTCTAAACACTCCATAGGCTTGCTTTTCAAATCATTCTCCACTAATGTAGAACATAAACTATCACCAAGGATCAATAGATCTTTATTAAGCTTATAATGTACGGCTAGGGTGAGAGCTACAAAGAAAAGATAGGATTCAAACAAAGCAAGAAAACTTAAGTTTGAACACCAACAGAACAAATAGAGCATTCTCACTTCTAACATCTCTTCTCAATCATTGTAAATCTCTCAACATACCTCTCATTATTGTACTTTCAAGTTTCTTTCTCTTTACCCCTCTATTCGGCAGGTCAGATTTTTTTTTTTTTTTCCATAGAAGTATTCCATACCTTTTTGGCTGCCTTTTTGGATGACTCTCGTCAGCCTTTTCTTGTTGGCCACACAGTAGACGAGTTGACTTTTTACACCCCCAAACTTATGATTTTGATAATATGGCTATAATTAACTTTACTCTTAGACCTTCTACTTCTCTTGCCTATCATGCTCTTGTGTGTGTGTGAGTTGTGTAAACTTAGTTCTCTTGAAAGGTAAGAAAATTAGTGTTTAAGCTCAAATACGACAGGGAATATGAGATTTACAAGAAAGAAAAATATAAGGCCAAAATATAATTCAATAAAACTCAAAGGGGTGGCTAGGGATAAAGATGATAAATGGGTAAGCTTGAAAGTATCAATCGGTCC
This sequence comes from Juglans regia, assembly GCF_001411555.2. NCBI lineage: Eukaryota > Viridiplantae > Streptophyta > Magnoliopsida > Fagales > Juglandaceae > Juglans > Juglans regia. The sequence continues at coordinate 7,628,991 of NC_049909.1, read as the reverse complement.
AAATAATGCCGTAATCATTTCCCATGTAATATTCTGTCTACGATTTCACCTCGAGTGTAATTAAACAAGTTCTAGAGTAAGTTGAGACCATACAAATTCACAAAATTCACATAAAATTTCTCTAGGTATGTAAAGTGATTAATGATCATTATAAGTATTCATTGAACATAGAAAATATTAAATTAAGTAAGATCAAATAAATAATTAATAACTAGACTTAAGCAATGATAATTTTTCCTAAAAATTATAATCAATTTCAATCATAGGCTTTTTATTCATGAAGCCATATTGTTTTTATCATTATTATTATTATTATTATTTTGAACAAAATAATATCCTTTCCCCCAAAACATAAATATCACATTGTCTTCAATGGAAAAAGGGAAGAAAAAATAAAACAAAGAATGAGAGAGGGCGAGAGATGCTCCCATGATTTTTTTTTTTTTTTTATCTGGTCTTCTAATTGAATATTTTCCTTGAAGGTGCAACCACATACCCCTTGGAGATCTCCCCGGCCTCTTTGTTCCTTAAATATGATGGAAGCGGTTTGAGTTTAAGCTTGGGTGGTTCCTCAAGTGGTAGCTTTGGAAATTCATCTCCATAAGTCTCATCGGCCATGATCACGTCTCGGTCGCTTATTTGAAAACATGAATGTACCTTGGAAGGGAATTCCATAAATTTTAAATACATCAAAAGTGACCTGCTTCTCGCTGACCCTCAAAATGAGTTTTCCTTGCTCGACATCAATTAAAGTTCTCCCTATCGCAAGGAAAGGTCAGCCTAGTATCAAAGGGATCTCATCGTTCTCCTCCATGTCGAGTACAATAAGGTCAGCCGGGAAGATGAACTTATCAACTTTCACCAATACATCTTCAATGAGTCCTCTCGGGTATTTAATATATCTATCCGCCAATTGTAGAGAGATGGTGGTCGGTTTTGCTTCTCCAAGACCTGGTTTCTTAGGCGGCAGCTGCTTTTGTAAAATTGCACTGCTTTCCTCAGTTAGCATTATAGTCTCGTGCTCCTCCAACTTCCGCATGTTTGATAATATATCCTTAAAAAATTTTGCATATTTAGGCATTTAGTCTAAAGTTTCAATGAGAGGAATATTAATATGCAATTGCTTATATATACTCAGAAATTTAGAGAACTGATTATCAATCTTATTTTTTCTTAATCTTTGTAGAAATGGAACTGGTGGATCATAAATTGAAGGAGAAAAGTTTCAGATATAAACTCCCTGGATTTCTTGGGTTTTGCAGCTCCTTTATTCTCCCTAGTCATTTTAGCTTGCTAGTCGGTCACATCCCACTCTGCTTCTTTCACCTCGTACTTAGTTTCCTTCTTCTCGAACTCCATATTTTTAGTAGCTTCTGCATCTCGCTCGGTATTTATTATCTGTGGCTAGTCATATGTCCGCCCACTTCTCAATGTTGTGGCTTTGACATGTTCCTTCGGATTGGTCACAATGTTGGTCGGTAAAATCCCTGTTGTCCTCTCGTTAAGCATGTTTGAGAGCTGACTGATTTGTACCTCAAGATTGCGGATTGAAGCTGAGTTGTTTTGGATCACAATATCGGTATTTTGGATCACCATATCAGTCTTTTATATGTACTGCATAATCATATCTTCAAGTGTCGGTGTCACAACCCTGCCCCAACCTAGGACGAGGCCACGACAATTTACCTGTTCTTTTCTTATTATTATTAGTACTATATTTTTTTTTTCTATGAGGGTAATAAGGGATATGCGTGAACATGTCATGCATGTACTCTACACTTCTAATTTAAAAGGAACACCTGATAAACGATCTGTTCAATATTCTAAATAAAGGACTCTCAGAGTCCATCATTTATTCACCAAACATAAATAGTCCTAAATAAGAGGGGACTCAATCCCTACAATACATGCAAAAAGGGCATTAACCATCTTATGTGGGGTTACTATCACCCCACCATAGAAGTTACGCCATTACCATCACCCCACCATAGTATTTATATCATGCTCAAAAGCACATTGTTTTAAAGTCAAGCCAACAAAACGTCCCAACACAGGACCCATCATAAAAACATAACCACTATCATCAAAGCCAAACCGACAAGGAACTCTAAGCATCGGCCCCTCCCTCCTCACCAGTGCCTAGCTCCACAGCCTCTTCATCCATACCTGGACTTTTAAAACATAAACACAAAGTGAGTCTAATACTCAGTAAGCAGTACACCATGCCATCAACTTATTAATCACATAATCTTTTCTTTTGAAAACATGCATACATAAACATTTGCAAATTCTTGACAATGCTTTCATGCATAAATAGTTTAAGGAATGACTATACTTTCATGCATAAATGGTTTAAGGCATAACTATACTTTCATGCATAAACATTTCTAGGACATAACTTTATATTATGTTTCACTTTCTTTGGCCGGTATACACTATTACGCCCTGTGTGTTGGGGTTAGCGGTCTTTTAGACTCGGATTATGCCTGCGGCCACATGTTGGGAATCCCTTTCATGGGGGGCAGCACTAGGTGCACTACCAGTACTACTTACCCAACATTGCAATCAGCCCATTCTTTTGGTACCCTTTCATTCATATGGCCATTACGTACTTTCATGCTTTCGTTCCTTTTCTTTCCTTTCTTTGAAATCAACGTTTTCATCATCTTTCTTTAGTCCAAATGCATATGCGTTTATTTGAAATGAGTGTTTCATTTCATTCTACATATAGGTAAGGCATAGTTATTTAAGAGAGTATGCATAAAAATCTCATGATGCATTACCTTACATACACACAATTGTAATCAATAGGGTGCTTAACAAGGACTACCAAGAAAGGCTTGTACATAATATTTATACATTTCTTCTTTCTTTAGAAGAACATTCGAAAAGAGAGGGAGAGACATTCTTTCATTAGAGAGCTTTGTGTAAAAAGCATGGTCATAGCTACTTACCTCGATGCTTTACAAGCAAGTTTCTTGAATCTTGAAAATAAACTTCTATTCAAAGAAATGGGATAAACATATTAATATTCATTTCATATTAAGCCTTACTATCCGACACCCCTATGCGCTCACTTAAATTCCAAATTGGAATTAAAGTATTTTCCTTAACCCCTTTAACTACATACATGGCACTAAAGCATTCATTAGTATCCTTATTCTGATATTTAAGAAAACCCATAAAAGTACACGACTTGCTTGTTGTCCCCTTTTAAAAGGCCATTGTTTTCTATATAAAGGATAGATGGAAATCATAGGTTAGAAATATACAGATGCTAGGAATTTATTCAAGAAGGGAAGGAAACAAAGAGGTGCTACAAATCTGGAACTTTCATCAAGGAGGGCATTTTAACAGCTTTGTAACATCATGTGGAAGGTAAAACCAACAAAAAGGCAATGCTCACAAGAGGGTCGATTTTTGTCACTTGTTTTTCAAGGGTTTTTCATACTAAAATTTATCTTTGGTTAAACAAAGTGTGAAGTTGAGCAAGGGATAAAAAGGGCTGGTTTAGGCTTCAATACAGAACATATTTAAGAAATTTTGCAATACTTGGGCAGCTAGCAAGTCTTAGTACACTCATGGTCTTAAACATCCCTCTCTTAACCAAAATCTCAACTATACAATTAAATAATACAAGAGTTGTAGAAAACTTAAGAAAGCCTCATATATTTTCTGAAAATATAGCATAATTAAAAGATACACTCTTGGCAACTTAAAATTCCTAAAGTAAGCTTACTAGTTCAATCTAGAAATTCTTTGTGGCTTACTTAGGCCCTAATCTTGAGGAAAGTATATCTAAAGTTATAAACCTTAACTCCATTAATTTAACACATAGAGGCATAATTAAAACATGGCTTGGACTCAAGAAAACACAAGAAAGGACTACAAAAATCTGCCTTGCAAACACATGGCTGGAACACACAAAACAGAGCATGACCCACGGCTTCTTCATATATATATATATATATATATATATCAACAGATCAATTAATCAACACTTGTGACTAACCAAGTTAAATAGGAAAATATATCATTTTCAAATGACAGGAAACACAAGGCAAAACAGCCTTAACATACTCGGTTTGGCTAAAAACAGAGCTTTTCGTTACCACCCAACTAGAATAACTATTAGAGGAAACAAGTGAGAAATTTTTCTAGATACTACCACATAATGATCAGCTAACATAGAAATTTCAAAAACCCCCAAATACAGGGCACAAGTATGCTTAGCATGGTTTCAATCACAAGAAATCTTAAGAAAAGAGCATCATCTGACTTGGCTCCCTTTTCAAGCCATGGGAACAACCGGCAGATGAGAAGAGGAAGAGGAAACATTTTCATAAAGTATCATTTCATTTCATAAAGCATCATAAAGAGAAACATTTCTTTTTCATTTTAATATCATTAGAAAACTCTAAAAGAGTATGAACATAACACTTACCTAGACTCCATGCTATTTTCATTTCATGCAGTCCATTCATGTGTGTGTTAGATGGCAACCTACATGCATACTTAACCTTAACATTATTTCCTTTTCAAGTGCTTATGCAACTTAAAACTAGAAATGCATAAAACAACCCTTGACTTATACTTCCTTCACTTAGATCCATTCAAGTCACATTTCCAACACTTCACATTCAACTTCATGTCCTTATAACTTAAAGTGAATCTCCATGGTTCACTTTAAGGTTAAGGCACAATCCCATCAACTCCATCACTTCCTTCCTCCATTCATGCATATTCTAACCGACACATCATCATAACCCCAACCATGCATAATACAAATCTTAAGCCAACTTTGAGGCTTAAATATTGTACACTCATACTTAAGACAAATTTTCCATTACATATGGTAAATCTAACTGACACATGATTCAAACCAATTTACACATGTACCTTACTCCATTTATTACCAAAGATCAACATAAAATTTACTAAAATGCCTGCTTGGGTATACAAGCTGCATACACACCAACACTAACATCCAACTCAAGTTACATATGTACCTTGCCCTTTCATCACCTAAGTTCAACATACAGTCTATCCAAAACATCCACTTGTTTTTACAAGCTTCATACAAGCCATCACAATCCCAATGAACACATCCCTTCACACCACGCTCCCAAACTGCATAGCTTATCCTGACACTTCACACGACATACAACCACATCACAACTACACCACATCCTATCATTTCATAGAGTTCACAAAAACTTTCCAAATTGCACAGTGATCCCATCACTTTACATGGCATCTGGCCACTTCACAACTGCACAATCACCCCATCACTTCACACAACACAACCACATCACAACTTCACATTTAATCCCATCACTTCACAACATACCAGCATATCAAAAACTACACAATAGCCCCGTTGCTTCACGCTACACACAACCACATCACAAACTATACAACGATCCCCATCACTTCACACTACACACAGCAAAACCACAAATTACACCATTCACAATCCATAGTTCACAACACAAAGAACACTTAACAACACCATTTTAGGTCCACAACATAATATTTCTTGCGATAAGGAGCTAGAGATTTATACCATACGCTGAGTAGCAGTGCAATAGGCTGGAGGTAGCAGTGATAAGCTTGGGCAGCTTGTTGCCTATTGGTGCACGACAGTTCAAAGGTGGTTCCCGGTGACAGTGATAGTGGGGTTGGCTTGCTAGTTTTCTAGGTTGAACATGGAGAGGTTGCCATATGGAGGAGTTGGGTCCAGCAATAGCTATGGTGGTGCTACGAGCATGGAAGGGCTGCTAGCATTGAGGCTATTTGATACAGTTTATCACGGTGGCCTGTGGAGGGGAGAAACGAAAAACGGAGGTGGAGAGGCATTAGGGCTGGCCCTCACGGATTTAGTGGTTTATGGATGAAGATGATGGTGGGGTTGGGCGTTCGACAGTGTCATAGGTGGTGGCTGGAAGCTAGTATTGGCAGCTGTGGGTGGAGACCAAGAATGAGAGAAATAGAAAGGGAAACTTAGGATGAGAAAGTGAGGGGCCGGGGGAAAGGAGGGGGTGGTTGTGGCCTGTTATGGTGGTGGAGGTGGCTAGTGGTGGCATGCTTGGTTGCTGGTGGCGGCAAAGGCCATGAAAGGTAGAAATCAGGAAGAGAGGGAGATAGAGACGTTGGGTTGAGCTGGGGTGAGCAACGGTGGCTTAGGGTGCGATGGGGCTTGGATTTCAAGGGTGGCTAGACGATGGCGGCTCGAGAGGAGATGCGACACCAGTGGCTAGGGGTTTTCTCAGAAGTTGATGCACCGTTGAGGGGTTGTGGTCACGGTGGCCTAAGGTGGTTGGCAGCTGGGCATGGCTGCTAGGTGCAGACAGAGGAGGACAAGAGAGAGAGAGAGAGAGAGAGAGGGATCTGCAAGATGAGGGTGAGGTTGCGAGGGAGGAGGGGCTAGTCACCGATGAGGCGCAACGGCGTAGGTCTGAGGTTGTGCCATCAATGACGACAACGCCAGCTTGTAGTGAGGCGAGAGAGGTAGAGATCGGGGGAGGGAGGGGACGACTCTGGTTGGAGGGTCAGGGGAGAAAAGGGAAAGGATTAATTGATACTAGTCCTACACCTTGGGGTTCTGAACTCTAACCCAAGAGGGGAGATTAAACATGGAGAAATAAACTAAACTAAACAAATAGGAAAGTGAAATAGAAATGCAATGAGACTAAATTTAAAATCCAACTTTGTTTTATTGATAAAAAAATATTATTGTTCATCATCAATTAAAATGATGAGTTTTATAAATATTTCTTAGAAGAAATAAATCCATCTAAATAAATAGAGTTTTTAACATAAATAAAATAATTAATCTTAGTAAATATTTCCAAGAGAATAAAATCATTTAAATAAAATGAATTTGTAAAACTATATTATTTTCGGGGCTCCAAAATAAAGAGACTAGCTTTAAAAATTAGGTTTGGTTCAATAACATTAAAAATACTTCATTTAAAATAATTTTGAACTTTTAAAATATTTGGAGGATTTTAAAATACTTGGTTTGATTTAAAAATGATATGCTATATTTAAAAATTAAGATTTGAGATTTAAAACGTAAAGTCAAACTCGTGACTAATCGAAAGGAAAAGAAGCGGTTGGTCACATAAAGACTGTCACAACCTTAAGCACCAGATTATGCAGGAGAACGTGGAATTGGAGCAACGCGTTGCTGAACATGAGATACCACCAAGGTAGCCAGTCGGGAAACGGAAAGAAAGATCAATAGGCCAGTACAAGAGCGAGAGCCCTAACAGGGGCAAGAATACTATAGGGAAACATACGCCCGCTGTGGCCTCCCAGACCATATCAACCACTTGCCAAAATCATAACTGTAACAGGAGAATTCACTAGGGGCAGAGCATCATTTTCTACAAGAAACGCTTATGGCAAAAGGGCAAGCTACAAGAAGTCTTTGTTATTGACAGACCTTTGAAGCAAACTAAAACTGGGAAGACTCCCATAGCCTTTGCTAATGAAGATTGTGAGGGCATGTTGTACCCTTATGAGGATGCTTTGGTAGTGGCTCTACTCATTCCAAACTACACTACTCACAAAATCTTAGGTCTGGTTTGTCTTCAAGACTAAAATTCAAAACTTTGAAAACTTGGAAAACCTCACATCTCATCATTACAACTTTTCCAAATTCTCACATAAAATAAAATAAACAATTCAACTTTTTCAAATTACAAAACAAAAATAATATTAAAAATATATGCTAACAATATTTTATTTTATTCAACTTTTTAATTTTAATCTCAACTCATCTTATCTCATCTCTAAACAAACGAGGAATTAGTTGACAATGGGATTTCAACGGATGTCATATTCTGGGAAGATAGGAATTGAGTAGGATAGATCGCAACTCACCCATATGCCATTAAAGGAGTGTTTGGGAGAAATAGTGCAGCCAGTAGGCACCATCGCATTACCTTCACGGCAGGAGATGGATCCCACACGACTATGACAATGACAGAATTTTTGGTAAGGAAAGCCCATTGGCCAAAAATGAAGTTCCTGAGAGATGCAGGTATTGGGGAGGCATGTGGTGAGCAAGCTGGTATGCGAATGCTATGTGTAAGAGCTGAAGAATGGAGGATTAGAAATTTGCATTGCCAAGAATGCAATGGATGAGGTGAGATTCTCCCACCTCCAAAGGTCATCGAGCAAGCGATAGAGAATTGGGACGAAGAGAACCTTAAACAGGGAAAAGCTGCCGAGTTGCTAGAATTGGTCGCCTTGTACCTAGACTAACTAAACTCCCTGGCATAGATAGGAATGCGAATGAAGCAAGAGCTCAAAGAGTGAATGAAACAACTCCTTATCAAGCATAGAGACGTGTTGGCATGGAACCACAAAAAAATTGTAGGGATAGATTTAGATATAATAGAGCATTGCCTCTGTGGGCCCTAATAGATGACCTGTGTTGCTATGTATCATCTTTCTAATCATCCTATGACTACTTATATTTTGTCAAATGATTAGAAGATAAGAATAAAATAAAATATATAGTTTTTCCGATTGATGTCATATTAAAGAATAATGGGAGAATGATTGTTGAATTGAAGTGATGCGTTTATAAATAGATCTCACAAAAATAAAATTTATAAACTAATGTGATTATATATAACATGAAAATGTTAGTTTGTTCCCTGAATTTGTCCCTTAGGTTTGGCCGCTCATTTATTATTTTAATTTTTTTCTAAAATGTTTAAAAAAACCACCACTAGTGATTTTTATATATTTTTTAAAATTTTTAAAAAATGTTAAAAAATATTTAAAAAAGAAAATAATATGATTACACTAGCGGGAACGCCCAACTACGCATTAGCAGCACTCTATATAATATGCTACGTCTAATTTTTTCTAAAATGAAGTTTTGAACAAGAGAAGCGATGATCAAGAACCTAAGGAAGAGGGAAGCGCCAGTGTTAGGGAAGGAGGATCAAAGGGCTACGAAGAAGGTCTCCTGGCACTTACCTAAGGATTTGTTCAAGGGGAGTGATGAGAATGTATCAGTGGTCACTATAAGTCAGCCCCACTAGAAACCTTGAAGCTTTTAAGATTGAATTCTCGTGGGCTTGGGAACCCACGAGGAATTCGTACCCTTCATGACATTTTCAGGAAGGAAGATCCTGAAGTTGTCTTTTTATGGGAGACAAAGGTGACATCCAGAATAATGGAAAGGTACAAATTTCATTTGGGTGTTGTTAATTGCTTAATAGTGGATTGTAGGGTTAGGAGTGGTGGTTTATTGCTAATGTGGAAAGAGGAAATTGATTTGCATGTTCTTAGTTACTCTAGTCACCACGTTCATGTTGTGATTAAGCATGATTTTGATAGAAACAAGGATTGGTTCCTAACATGCATATATGGCCACCCTAAGACAACATGTAGAAATGAAACCTAGGATTTAATTCGGTTTATTTCCATTACAGTTGATAAAACATGGCTAGTTAATGAGGATTTTAATAAGGTATTGGGTCCAACCAAGAAGTGGAGTGGAAGGGTGAGACCAGAGAGTGAAATGGAGGCTTTTAGATCTGTTTTAAATGACTATGAGCTGAAGGATCCGGGACTTGCTGGTTCTTGTTATACCTAGTGCTATAGAAGAGAGGCTGATTAAATAATTTGTCAGAGGTTGGCCAAGTGTTTAGCAAATGCTAAGTGGGTTGAATTGTTTTCTGTTGCTAACGTTCAACATGGGTTTGGTTCTTACTCAGATCATGTGCCTGTTTGGTTGGACACAAATGGTGCTTTTCAAAATAGAAGAGGAAAAATGATGTTTAGGTTTGAGGCTATGTGGGTGGGTAATACATATTGTGAGCAGATTATAGAGGACACTTGGCAAGGGGAGTCTAGTAGCAGTTACATGGCTGATGCAATGCATAGGATCAAAAATTGCAGTGGTAGGTTAGCTTCTTGAAATCGAATTACTTTTGGTGTGGTCCATAAGAAGTTAACACAAGCACAATCGAAGCTGCAGAGGCTCCAGGCAGAGGATCCTACCTGTGAGAAGATTGGGGAGCATAATGTTGTAAGGGAAGAGGTCCAGTTATGGTTGGAAAGGGAAGAACTCATGTGGAAGCCAAGGTCAAAAATGTTGTCGCAGCATAGTGATAATCAGAATACTAAGTATTTTCACTCCAAAGCTTCTCAAAGAAAGAAGAAAAGTTTTATTCCAAAGTTGCAAGATGAAGAAGATGAATGGAAAGTTGGTTTACAACGGTATAGACAAATTAGAGATTACTTTAAATCTCTTGAAGCAGGGCTCAATGGAGGTAGTGGATGGGGTGGATCAAAGGGTAACTAGTGAGATGAATGCAGAATTGGGAAGGGTTTTTACAGTGGAGGAAGTGACTATAGGTTTGAAACAAATGCATTCAAAGAAAGCCCTGGTCCAGATGGTATGTCCTCAATATTTTTTCAAAAATATTGGCATATTATTGGAGGCATTGTGACTGTTGTTGTGTTAGAGGCCCTTAATACAGTGTGTTCTCCACTGATTTAAATCATACTCTTTTAGTTTTGATTCCCAAGAAAAAATCCCCTATATTTGTTTCTAACTTTGGGCTCATCAGCTTGTGTAATGTCATTTACAAGCTAATCTCTAAAGTTATTGCTAATAGACTAAAAGTAGTATTGCCCTTTATTGTTTCTGCCACTCAAAGTGATTTGTGCCTGGAAGGTTAATTACTGATAATGTACTAGTGGCATGTGAGTAAGCGCACTATCTAAAGTAGAGGAGAAAGGGGAAGGAGGGATTTATATTACTGAAATTAGATATGTCTAAGGCCTACGACAGGGTGGAGTGGGATTTTTTGGAAAGCATTTTGTTGAAGTCGGGTTTTGCAAGTGGTTTGGTTGGACTAATAATGAAGTGTGTTACTTCCGTGTCTTTCTTTGTGATGGTTAATGGTGTGCCTACTGACCCGATATTTCCTTTTAGAGGATTAAGGCAAAGGGATCCACTGTCCCCTTTCCTTTTCCCCTTATGCACTGAGCGTTTGATTTGATTATTGAAGGATGATGATTTGAGAAAACCTGTTCTTGGTGTAAGAATCTGCAGGACCACCTTGAGTGAATCATTTGTTGTTTGTAGATGATTCTGTTATTTTTTGCAATGTAGATGTGAATACTTGTGCTATTATTTAGCTGGTATTAAACAAATATGAGCTAGCATTTGGTCTGAAGATTATTAACAAGGAGAAGACAACCATGGTATTTAGTACTAATGTCACAACATCAGTTAAGCAAGATATTATGTCTATATGAGGTCTTAGATCAATTCAACAACATGAGAAGTATTTAGGGTTACGTCCTATTGTGAGAAAGGCTAAGTTTGTTGCTTTCGAAGAAGTCAAATGTAGGGTATGGAGAAAGTTACAGTTTTGGAAGGAGAAAATCTTGTCTCAAGGAGACAAAGAAATTTTGTTAAAAGTTGTGGCTTTATCCATACCAGCTTATGCTATGAGTTGTTTTAAGTTGCCTTTCAACTTATGTAAGGACTTATAAAGGATGATGACTCAGTTTTGGTGGGGACAGAAATCATATGAGAGAAAGACCCACTGGGTAAAATGGGAGCAGATGTGTGAGTCAAAATATACGGGTGGTTTGGGATTTAGGGACTTAAGAGTGTTTAATACTGCCTTGTTAGCTAAGCAGGCCTGGAGGGTACTAATGAATGAGGACACTCTACTTCACAAACTGTATAAGGCAAGATATTTCACACAGAATTTTCTCTTTGACTCAAAGTTGGGACACAACCCATCTTATGCTTGGAAGGGAATTTGGGAAACTAGAAGTTTTTTGATGAGAGGTTGTCAATGGAGGATTGGTGATGGGGCTACAACAAAAATTTGGGAGGATATTTGGGTTCCTGGGCATCAACTTTGAAGTTGGAAATGGCTGTTAGGGAGGATAGTGATTATATAGCAAGGGTGGTTTCACTTATTAACAATGATTCGAGATGGTGGGGTGTTGAAAGAGTTTGGGCCCTCTTCCATCCAAGAATAGCTTATGATATTTTGAAGATTCCTTTTAGCCTTGGGCAGCATGCTGATGTGTGGATATGAAGGCATGAAAGGAATGGCAATTTTAGTGTTAGAAGTGCTTATAAGTATTTTCGATCACTTGCTTTACAAGAGACTGTAGAGAGTTTAACTGCTAGGGAGGATCAGCAGATGTGGAAACATATATGGAAAATGAGGGTCCCTAATAAAGTTAGAGTCTTTGCATAGGGAGCTTGTAGATAGGGTTTGCCTTCAAAACAAAATTTGTGCAGAAGGAAAATAGTGGACAATACATGTTGTGATTTTTGCAACTATCATATTGAGGATATAGCTCAAGCTGTTCTACATTGCCTTGATGTAAAAGACACTTGGATGAGTTTTATGCTTGCTATGAGGGAGTTAACTGAAGTCATGACTGTAAAATGTGCAGCAAAGTTTCTGTCTAGGAGAGGGGATAAGGATTTGCTTGATAGGTTTTTCCTTATGGCATGGGCTTTCTGGTATAGGCGCAATAAGATGGCCATTGAACATATTAAGTTGGAACCTTTGTAGGTTGTTATCCATGCTTTAAATTTGCAGTGTTCTCTTAGAGTGGATAAGATGTGTTGTTGGAATGCTCCTCCTTGTGGTTTTTTCATGCTAAATGTAAATGCTGTAATGTTTTTTGACATTCACAAAGCTGGTGTTGGTGCTGTTGTAAGGGATGAAAAGGGAAATGTGGTTTTGGTAGTCAGCAAGATAGAGCATGAAGTACTGGAACCTGATTCTGTGGAGTTGTTGGCTATATTTTGTGGTTTGCAGTTTAGTACTCAATTGGGTATATCAAAGCATATATTGGAGAGTGATGGTATGCTTATGGTTGAAGCTTTACAAGCAAGGGATGACTGTTTATCGCCTCCAGATAATCTGCTATAGGATGTGAAGATAATGTAGAGAAATTTCAATGATTTTCAGGTCTAGCATGTGTTGCGGATGGGAAATCAAGTTACTCGCCAATTGGCAAGATATGCTCGGAAAGTTGCAGATGTGTACATTTGGATAGGCTATGTCACAATGTGTGCTTCTCAATATTTTTGGTTGGATCAATTTCATTTGGAGAAAATATATTTGTAACCGTGAATTGTACAACTGCCACGTAATCGTTATGAAAAAAATAAATAAAACATGGGACACACAAAAAAAAAAATTTAATTTTTTAATAGTGGGCCTCACTCTTTTTCAAAGCGATTATGCATCGTTTCCGTATTTTATAATTATATGTAGAATTACTCATTCATTTGTAATCTGGTTTTTCTCTATTAATGAAAATTTCCTTTCATAAAAACAAACAAGAAGTTTTGAACCTGATGCACGACACCTTTGTAAGTTTTACCTCGTGAGATGTATACGTAAATCTGATTGGACAAACTTAACTAGGCACACTACTTTTGTTGCAGTGGATCTCTATATAGCGTGGGCCGTGGCAAGGCTGACGCACAGAGTGGAGCGATGCTATAGGTGAGACTCTGAACCATCTTTGATGTCTCTCTCGCCCTCGGGGAGCAAAAAATGAACAGCACAGAAGAGCTCTGCCATTCTGTGTTACACCACTGCAATACCGTCAAAACCTTGAAGCAAATCCAGGCCTTAATGTGCAAGGCCGGCCTCGATACCGATCGGTTAGTCGCTGGGAAGCTCCTTCTCCGCTGTGCCGTTTCAATTTCCGACGCTCTTGACTACGCTTGCCGTCTTCTCTTTCAGTTCCCGTATCCTGATGTTTTCATGTACAACGCTATCATCCGAGGGCTTGCCGAATCCGATACACCTCAGAGTTCTATCTTCTCGTTCGTCGAAATGCGTCGAAGATCGATAGGCCCACCTGATAGCTTCTCTTTCGCGTTCATACTTAAAGCGGCATCTAATTACAGGTCTTTACGAGCAGGGATTCAGTTGCATTGTCAAACTGTAAGGCATGGACTTGACACCCATCTCTTTGTTGGGACGACTCTTGTGAGTATGTACGCGGAATGTGGACGTCTTCATTCTGCAAAGAAGGTGTTTGAGGAAATAAGTGCACCAAATGCTGTCACATGGAATGCGCTACTTACTGCGTGTTTTAGATGCTCGGATGTAAAGGGTGCGGAGGAAACGTTTGGTAGGATGCCGATCAGAAATTTGACCTCGTGGAATACAATGCTCGCGGGGTATGCCAAAGCGGGGGAGCTTGAGCTGGCTAAAATGGCGTTCCTTGAAATGCCTATGAAAGACGATGTTTCTTGGAGTACTATGATTTCTGGGTTTGCTCAGAACGGTTGCTTCTATGAGGCTTTGGGATTTTTCAGGCAGCTGCAACGTGTTGGAATAAGAGCAAATGAGGTGAGCTTGACAGCGGTTCTATCCATGTGCGCCCTGGCTGGGGCGGTTGAGTTTGGGAAGATATTGCATGGTTTTATGGAGAAAGCTGGATTCCTCTGGATCATTTCAGTGAATAACGCACTCATGGACACATATTCCAAGTGTGGTAGCGTAGGCATGGCTCGATTAATCTTTGAGAGAATGCCAACAAATAAAAGTATTGTTTCTTGGACAACAATGATAGCAGGACTTGCAATGCATGGTCATGGAGAAGAAGCAATACAGATTTTCAATGATATGGAAGCGTCTGGGATTATGCCCGACGGTATCTCCTTCATTTCTATCTTATATGCTTGTAGTCATGCTGGATTGATAGAAGAAGGATGTAAATACTTTTCGACCATGATAGAGATATATGGTGTAGAACCAGCCATTGAACATTACGGTTGTATGGTTGATCTATACGGTCGAGCTGGTAAGTTGCAAATGGCATATGATTTTGTTTGTAAAATGCCAATTTCACCCACTGCTATTATATGGCGGACTCTTCTCGGGGCTTGTAGCATTCATGGTAATGTTGAGTTGGCAGAGAAAGTGAAGGAAAGGCTTTATGAACTTGAACCCCACAATTCTGGTGACCGTGTTCTTTTGTCCAATATTTATGCTGTAGCAGGAAAATGGAAAGATGTTGCAGCAGTGAGAAGATCGATGTCTGACCAGATGATCAGGAAAACTCCCGGTTGGAGTGTGATTGAAGTTGACAAGATTATGTATACTTTTGTGGCAGGTGAAAAAGGGGATAAAATTATAGAGGCGGCTTATGAGAAGTTAAGGGAGATAATGTCAAAGCTTCGGGTTGAAGGAGGTTATGTTCCAGAGGTTAGGACTGTTTTGCATGACATAGAAGAAGAAGACAAGGAAGATTCTGTGTCTAGACACAGTGAGAAGCTTGCTGTAGCTTTTGGGATGGCAAAACTTTTTGAGGGAAGCATTATAAGAATAGTGAAGAATTTGAGGGTGTGCAGGGACTGCCACAGAGTGATGAAACTGATTTCTAGAATATATAGATTAGAGATTGTGGTTAGAGACAGAAGTCGCTTCCACTCTTTCAAAGATGGCTCTTGTTCATGCGGAGACTACTGGTAAGAGCTGGCCAATGAATTAATTGTAGAAGGAAACGACCTACGAATTCAGGAAAACAACTGAATCAACATCATTGATCGAAGAAACCATGCCTTGGAACCAAGAAAAGCAGGAACAAACGAGAAAACTGGGCATTTGATGTGTTGAAAGTTGATAATCTAGGGTTAGTGCGAAGAGTTGAACCAGTATTTCTAAGGAGAAAGACAAGATGAAGAATAACAATTATATCCTTGAAGAGGACATTGATCTATTGCACCAAACAAGGAAAATACCATGGAAAGAAAAGAAAAGAAAGGGTAGCGAAACAAGCAATTGAGTGATACAGTATTGCCCATCACCATAAGAAGAGAAGCTGAGAGTACATCTATAGGACTAATCAAACATTCAGTAACAAGAACTAAAAGCTGCATTTTGCATTGTGAATCCTTTATCCAATTTATAGGTACTAGAACAAATGATGGGGACAAGCATATATATATAGACAGGTTGGTGTCAGTAAAATCGAACTTCATCAATACCATATAATAGTTTCTATTTTGCGAAGCCTCATTAAAAGTTGTCATCAGCAGAATATGATGTTCTTTCATTTTACTTGATATTAATATTATCGATTTAGTGCCGAAAGAGGCAGAGAGTCCTAATCATGTTGTCATCGTTCTTTAACACTACTCCACCTGTGTAGATTTATCCTTCGATTTTTAACATTATTTTCGCTGTGTAGATTTGTTATTTTATTTTTCAACAAACATGGCAATCGAAAATCGGTTCCATCTATATTCTCAACTTTACCAGTAATAACATGTAATGAAAACAATAATTATAACCTCATCCCATATGATATATCCTTGAAGAGTTTTTTGAGAAATTCTATCTCACGGGATGTGATAGAGAGAAGCTTTCTATTATTTATATGCAGCTGACTACATATTGTATATTGAATATTGCCCATTTGTTGGGTCTGTACAGTCACAGATGTGGTGTACTTAAGGTTACAATACAAGAATTAAGGAAAGAGTAATGATAGATAGACAACTAGAAAACAAACTTACATACAACTATCTATTAATTTATTATTATTTTTAAATTCAAATCAATTAAAATTACATAAAGTTCAGATAACTTTAATATAAATCAATATATGGGGAGGGTCCTTCTTTTCTCTCTAGAGAAATAGTAAGGTTGAGTGCTCTTGCTCGTGGAAGAGTGCAAGTCTCTCATTGCTTGAGAGTCTGGGAAAGAAGGGGAGATTGATGATGGCAGCAGAAGACCTGGCAAAGCGTTGGGAAAAGTTGCACCTATCTAAGGAAGAGAGTACTATGTTCCATGTCCACAATGAGGGTGCTAAGGAGGGAAGTATACGTGGGAAGCACTGCATCATTGGAAAAGTTATGTCTGAAAAAAGAGTTAATAATGAGGCTTTTCGGACTACTATGTCACAAGTATGGAGATTAGAGGGCTGGGTGAGGTTTAAGGACTTGGGTG
The DNA here is from genome assembly GCF_001411555.2 of Juglans regia. NCBI lineage: Eukaryota > Viridiplantae > Streptophyta > Magnoliopsida > Fagales > Juglandaceae > Juglans > Juglans regia. The sequence continues at coordinate 7,612,000 of NC_049909.1, read as the reverse complement.
ATCAGAGTTTTTTAATAGAGTTTCAATGGTTGGCTAAGAAGGAAAAAGTTCTAAGTGGTTGTCCGTGGTTTTTTGATAGAAATCTCTTGACTCTCTTAGAAGTGGATGAAATTGTTTCCATGGTTGGCCTCCATTTTAATTTTGAACTTTTTGGGTTCAACTGCATAACATGCCTCTGGCAGCTATGACATAAGAGTTGGGAGAGGAGTTTGGTTCTTCAGTTGGTCATGTCATTCGAGTGGAAGCTGAGTCTGATGGCTTGGCATGGGGGAGGTGCCTTGGGGTCAGGGTTGTTGTTGATCTACACAAGCCTCTATTGAGAGGTAGGTGGTTGCAATTCGAGGAGCATCAATACTGGATTTCTTTTAAGTATGAAAGACTCCAAAATTTTTGTTTCAATTGTGGGGTGTTGTTTCATAAGGGAAGGGGCTGTACAAGACAAAGATTGGGCCAACAAGGGGAAGGAGTGAAGTCTCAGTAGTATGGTCCTTGGCTTCGTGCACAACCTATGCATACCAACATCTTTGATGCGAGGAAGTATGGTGGTAGTTCTGGTCATAACCACCATTCGAGGTGGCAGCAAGCAGGTGCTCAGGGAGGGGATGGTGATGCAGCCGATTTAGGGATGGAGGAAAAGAAGGAGGATTCTTAAGGCTACGGAGCAGGACTTGCCTTCTAGGAAGTAGTCGAATAAGGCAGTCGTGCCTATTATGGAAAGAGAACAATGTGAGGGTGCTAAGTCAGAGGATATGCAATTAAACAGTCGATCTATAGTTGTGCAAAATACTTCCCTTTCTGGGAATATTCATGAGAAGGTTTTGGAAAGTCGACCATCTAAGGTGGAGCAGCTGAATTCTCTGACTGAGGTGCCTATTTCCTTTTATGAATCTATTACAACAATCAAGGGGGACTCTGAGGTGGAGCAGCTGAATTGTCGGACTGAGGTGCCTATTTCCTTTTATGAACTTGGTGCAACAATCAAGGGGGAATTTGACTGCCTCATGGACTTTGAAAAGGGCAAACCAGATATGGAAAGGGTATCTAAAACTGTTGTCCTTTCCAACGCACATTACTGTCTAAGGAGTCCTATGTCTGCAAATGTTTCTTTGCCAAGTGGTTCTTTTACCAGGCCATGTCAAAGGGGGCCATGTGGAAAAAAAGGGCAAGAGGTGTGAATTGTGGTCCAGTAATAGTTGAGGTGGATACTAAGAAAGGCACAAAAAGAAGTAAGTCTCTTTTACAGACTGAGTTTGGCAGTGCTCTTAAGAAAATCAAGTGCGAAGATGGTTTGGTTCTTAATAATTGTGAATCTGGGTTGGTGGAGGCTGCAGTGCAGCTCCACCAACAGCAATGATAGGCCTTGGCTGGAACTGTAGAGGGCTTGGGAACCCTCGCATAGTAAGGGAATTTCACATGTGGGTGAAGTAAGTGGCCCAGGTTAGTTTTCTTGATGGAAACTAAGTGTGGAAGGGAGAGAGTGGAGGCAATCAGGAATTTAGTAGCATTTGATAGAAGTTTTGTGGTGGGTAGTAGGGGACTCAGTGGGGGGCTTGCTTTCTTTTGGCATGGTTCGGATGAGGTTCTGTTGGAGTACTTTTCCCAACACCATATTTCTTTATACTTGAAGAGAGAAGAGGATCATGAGGCAATGTTGATCACAGGGTTCTATGGGCATCCATTAACTGCTCAGAGAGAGGGTAGTTGGCAACTGATGAGGATGCTAAAGCCTGTAGAAGATAAAGCATGGCTTTGTGTTGGGGATTTTAATGAGCTTTTGTATCAACATGAGAAGCAAGCGTCAACTAGAAGACCTTATCAGCAGATGGAAAGGTTTAGAGAAGCTATGGATGCTTGTGGATTGAGTGACTTGGGCTATAAAGGGTCCAAATTTACATGGTGCAACAATCAAGATGGACATCAATTTACCAAAGAAAGGCTGGACTGTGCCTTTGGCAATTTGACTTGGGCTAGGAAATTTAGTGATTGTAAGTTCAATGACTTGGCTGCACTGACATCTGACCACTGTCCTCTCTTATTCTCCATGAGTAATGAGGGTTTTTGTAAGAAGAGGGAGAGTTAAACTTTTTAGATATGAAGTTAGTTGGGATCCGAGGGAAGAATGCAGGGATATTATTCAAAATAGCTGGGATCAACAACAGCAGTTACAAGGCTCTTACCTGAGAAGAATGCAACAGAATTTGGGGAGATGCAAGGATTCACTGCTGACTTGGAATAAGAATACAATCTGCAAGCATAGAAAAGAAGTTTAGGTTAAGCTCAAGCAACTATCCAAGCTTCAAAATGTCAATGTTGGTGCTCATATAGTGGCTGTGATGCAGGTTCAAAAAGAAGTTGATATTTCATTGAAAGAGGAGATACTAAGTGGAAGCAGAGGGCTAAACAATTATGGCTCAAAGATGGAGATAGAAATACCAAGTTTTTCCATCAAAGTGCTAACCAGAGAAGGAAAGTTAATGAGATTAGAAGAATTATAAAGTAGGATGGAGGTGTGGCATGCAGTGAAGAAGACATTGCTGGAACTTTCTGCTTGCACTACCAAAACTTGTTTTCTTCTTCTAACCTTGTTAATATTGCAGCTTGCTTGGCCCATGTGTAGCATAAGGTAGATGAGGATATGAACAGCATGTTATCAAAAGAGTCTACAAAAGAAGAAGTCAATGCAGCTTTGTTCCAAATGAATCCCCTGGGGTCTCCTGGTCCAGATGGGTTCTCAGTAGTGTTCTATCAAAATGATAGAAGTGATCGAGTTGGAATGATACTCAGTGATACCAAGGCTCAACTTTCGAATCTTGGTAATTGGAGAGTTGTTTTTGTTAAAAGATGTGGCAATGTATTTGCTCATAATCTTGCTAAGGGTTCTTTAGAGTTAGAACCAGACACTGTTGAGTTGTTTATTCAACTAGATTGTATGCAGGTTTCTGCAATTTCTTTAAGTTAATGAAGTCCATATTTTCCATTCAAAAAAAAAAAAAAATAGATATCAATATATTAATGTGTAATTGTGGAAAGGTTATACTATAGCTGTCTACATATCATTTTCGTTAAGGAAATAATACAATTATAGAAAGAGAATACAACTAAGCTTATCAGTTTTGATGATCTTGTGGAGTGATCCACTCTGCTTTGATTCTGCTGGGATCATGGTAATGATGGGAACCAAGGTGGGCCTAGTCTTAAAGATATGTTGCAAGTACCAGATGGGTCAAATACAAGTTCAAGGGCTTAAACGATGAAGATTATGCTTTGATTCATTTCATAAGCTATGGAAATGGCAACAACATGACTTATAGGCTTTGGACACTTGAAGACTTTCAACTTATTTAATTAATTTCAAGGACCTATTTTATTTGTTTAGAATAATTGGGTTTATGCCTATGCAAGGGCATATTGGGAAAGTTATTATTTTATTGAACTAGGGTTAGGGTTACTGTAGCGAGTTACTGTAGCTCCGTACTGTAGCCGCGGCACTGTTCATCCAGGGGCACTTTTGGAAGATGGGGGGTTTATTTTGGCTAGGGTTTCATTATGTTTTGCTTTAAATACTCTATGTGGCCACATTTTAATCAGATAATGAAGTTTATGAAATTTGATGAATTTATTCATTGTGAGTTGAGTTTTACTCCTATTGTTCTTAATTGAACTTTTGAACTTATCAAAGGTAAATCACAACCTTTGTGGCGTTCCTCCTTTGTAATCTGGGTTCTTGAGACGGGTTCTTCAACGGGTCTAGATTTTAATATAATCTAGGTTCTTGAAACGAGTTCTCATAGGGTCTAGGTTCTCCATCCATTGACTTGATTTTGGCTTTCTTGGGGTATTTTCAAATTGACTGTGGGTTCAAGGGATTCCTTTCCCGCGGGTTCATATCACATGGTGTGCTAATCTTCCATGCGTGAGATACTCCTATCACTACCCCTCAAATGTGACTGAAGATTGGGACAAACCGAGTTATTCGTGAAGATTGGAAGTGGGCTTTGGATAGGGGCTCTATGAAAATATCTGCCAACTAGTTTTGAGTTCTTCTACACAACCTCCCATTCTTTCTTAACCTCCGCACACTAGCCTACGTGGCATTTATTTATTTATTATTTTTAATATAAAACGATGATTTATTTCCCCTCGTTCCCCTTCTGCATTTTCTCCAACCCTAGCCCATTGTCCTTCTGCACGGCCTAACCTCTCCGCTCCCATTCTTGAACTCCACATCACCCAGCCCTTTTACAGGTGGTTGTCTACTTCTGGCGTGCTAACAAAAGGCCAATGAGAGAGGATTCCACATAAAGCCCAAGAACTTCAATATCTAACTTTCCTGTGAACTCAAAATATGAAAACAACCAATAAGACCAAAGCAATCAAAATCCAAAGTGAGAACAATATAAGAGGAAATTGGTCTCTGTTTGTTCCATTTGTAAATACTTCAAAGAATTTCCTTTAGTTCGTCTTTGTGCAAAACTCAGAGTAAAGATAAGGAAAGACCTCTTATTTTCCTTTAAGCTAAATTGCTTAAACCAAAAACAAAAAAGTTTCTCAAATATTTTCCTTTGAAACAAATAGAGAATAAATGATAGAAGTGGCGTACAAGCTTGTTGTAGCAGAAAATGGCCAACCTCTCATGAGCACCTCTGTTGTGTGACCATCTTTATTGCACCTCAACGTCTAAAAAACCTCTTCAATTGGTACATTTTGCTACAATCCAAGTAATTCCATTACAAACTCAAGAAAAATCTAAGACCAAAACCCATAATACCCAAAAAAAAAAAAAAATCAAAACAATCATCACAAACCTAGAAGCCTAAAACACAACCAAGCAACAAAAGCACCGAAACAAATTTCTAATTTGAAAACAAAAGTCCTTAAAGGAAAAGGTAAGTCCAAGAGCATTGCATGTCATCTCGGAGTAGTTTGTTTGGGAGGGAGAGAAAGGGATCTGAGGGGGAGAAGGCGATGTTGTCGAGTAATGGAGGGGGTTCGTTGAACATGGTGGCTCTATCGAGGGGTGACGGTGTGAGTGGCTATTCGCTGGGAGGAGTAACTGTAACACCCCATTCCAGGAGGTCCGGAGAGTTAGCTCTTAATACTTAAAATTAACTTAAATAACACAACTATAAAATCCAGAAAATTCCATAAAATATTAATCCACTTAATCAAACAAAAAATCTAAGTTCCTCCATGGCGACAATAAAGAAATCCCCAATAACAAAAACTCGAAAACATCCTCAACTCATCAAATCAAATACGCGAAAAATAAATCAGTTTACTAACTACGACTCTGAAATAAGCATTTGTACCCTCAGGCACTTATTCCACTACGATCATCACACCTTACTAAACTTTCTACTCTTGTTCTCCAACTGAACCATCAAAATTATCTGAAAAATATATGGAGATAAGGGGTGAGTTATCAACAACTCAGTAAGCAGAGAACATATACCAGTGTTTAAAAATGAGCATTTACAGAAATCAGAATGCAGAACAAAACATTTTTATTTTCAGAGTGCGGAAGCAAAACATGTTATCAAAATATCAGAGCGAAAATTTAGAAATAATTTCATTCAAAATATTCTTTGGCATAGCGTAAATGATCATCATCATCATCAGAACATCATATCAGAACAGAGGCCATGTATAACCCCCGTGGTAGGGTTGTGCATCTACGGATAGCCAAGTAGAACATAAAACACTCTGTCACCAAGGTGTGCACTGAAAATAGAGACCACTACTATAACCCGTGATAGGGCCGTATCCACTATTATTACCCGTGGTTGGGGCCGTATCCACTATTATAACCTGTGGTTGGGCTGTATCCACTATTATCACCTGTGGCAGGGCCGTAACTGAACAGAGCGGAAACATAATCAAATTCAGAATCAGAGAGTCATGCCAAAGGTTTTTAGAAATCACGTCTTATCCAAACAGAGTACTAAGCCAAATCTTCAGAACAGAACAAAATCATATCACAACATAATTTATGCACAAATTTTATATTCGCTCTCTTTTCCAAAGTTTAGAAACAAAATGTCATAACAAGCTCATGTCTATACCAGTCATGATAGAAAATACTTTCTTCTTAAACAGAATCTCATAAGTAATGCAGAACAAATAACTAAGGTAGTTCAAATTTCTTTTCAAAAATCAAATTGTATAGTTTCCAAAAAATAACCTCAGCTCATTTTATTTTAATGCAAAGTCTAGCATAGGAACCCCGCTTACCTAAACTTCTTAGCTTTTCAGAATTTTCCTCAAAATGTCGAACAATTAACAATCGTCACCTATCAAATAATCAAGTAATTCCCGTAAATTTCCAATCAATCACGTATTTCGGTATTTAAGCCTATTTTAATTCCACAAAACCTAAAACCCTCAAAAGCCCAAACTTTATCATCCCTTTCTAAAATTGGCAATGTCCATTTAATAACTTCGACTAAAAACATTTAAAAGTCTAACTTATTTACTATTGAAGTGTAATTATAAAATCTAATACTAGATAATATAATTATACAAAAATATTTTAAATTATACAGCAACCATATAATAAACTAAGTCATAGTAAAAATACAACATTATCGATTATTCTTTTGAAAGAAATAACAAATTTAAAGCACTTTAAGAAACATTTTTGACTAACATAATATAAGAAATATCTTTAATAAAAAAAAAATCCTTCGTAAAAGACAACCCAACCGAAAAAAAATATAAAAACACAAACCACCTAGTGATTTGGCTTGTAACTCAAGGGTAAAAACGTAATACCCTAGATCTAATCTTCCCTAACCTTACGTAAGAGCAAAACACCTCAAAATGCAGGGCAACAAGTTACTGGAACTACAAATACATGCGACAGAAGCTCACTAAAACCGGAAATAGTTTTCAAGTGTGAAAGAAAGAGGCAGCGACGGGGCGCACCGAGGAAGGAGGCTACACCAGGGATCCGATCAGAGCTGAGTGGCTTCGGTGGATATGCTGGCAGTTGGGTGGCATGCTGATGATGAACGTACGGCTGAACAAGGCTGACGAAGAGTATTTAGCCAGCGGTTTGAGGTTGGCTGGGTGGTTCCCTGTCGTCTAACGAGGCTGAACAACTGAGGGAGCGAGGCGATTTTCTTACTCTGTTTTTGGGTGGCTAAAATAGGGGACAATGAGACCGTGTGGTGTAAGGGTTCACTTTAATGACCTTGGCGGCTTCATGCATGGAGTCTGAGGGAAAGACAGGTTAAAGATGGTGACTGTGGTGTACGGCGGAAGAGCCACGATCCGTGGAGATGCAGTGCATGGGTTGCGTCGGTTTCATTTGAGCTGGGCACAGAGGTTGCTGGTGGCAGCAGTATGGACAATGGAGGGCTGGCTTACGATTCAAAGTGGTGCGGCGGCTTGTGTTTGGGCAGTAGTTTTACTAGCATGGAATAGCAAGTGTCTATAAATATAATGCAAAAACCCTAGAGATAAAAGAGACGTGTGTGCGGATGGAAGGGTAAGTCGTGTGTGTGCATGCATGCTATGGGCGACGGAAATAAGCCGTGTGAAAAAAAATATAGACAGAAAGAGAAGAAAAAAAAAATAAAACATGCAGGGAGAATAAAAAAATAAACGGCCAAGATTCCCAAATAAAAAAAAAAATCACTTCTCAAGTCCGTAATATAAAAACCTTAAATATCAAGCTCAAATAAATAAATAAATAAAATCCATAGTCCAACTATACCAATTTTGGGTCCGGGTGTTACAGTAACTGACGGATTTAGGAAGGGGAGAAAGGGATGTCGAGTGAGGGAGGGGGCTCGTTGAACCGTGACGTGGTCGACCAGTCCGGTTCACCAGCTTAGGTGTGTACGTGGTGTGTGTTACTATAAACCGGAGGTTGAGTATAACTTTTCTTAATGTTGTAAGAAGAGAAATACCCAGATCATGTGGGAGAAAAGAATGCTAAGTGGTTGAAGTTGTTATGGCAGCCATGGACCTAAATTTAGCTTCGGCACTGTAGGTTACTTATTGGCACTCCAAGAGATACAATTACTGCCTAGAAAGGTGCAATAAGTAGTTGCAGAATGTTGGGTTGTAAGACATGCTGCCCGACCGCATTACAGAAGCCGCAAAGCTGAAGGTCACTAGTGAACAAAATACAAATATCCAAGTCTGTTGTACCATTAATATACTTTAAGATTGTTTTGACGAGCTGAAAATGTGCTAAGGTAGGTGAATCCATAAATTGACAAGCATAGTTAACATTATAGGATTGAGAAAAGCGTGAGCTTAAAAAAAATCTGATACCATGAAAGAAACCAAAATTGTTCTGAAAATCCTTGCCAGAGGCAGAGTGTGTATGCGTATATTTATAAACAGAGCAATTACATTTGGATGAGAACAAACTTAAGAGATTCTAAGGTTGTTACAAGTGATCAACAAATAGATTACAAACATTCAAATATAAGATAAGCCGTTGGAGATAAACTTGGAGACGCAGCTCACTGGGTTGACAGAAACAACGCAGCTTACTAGTTTGACGTTGAGTTGGCTTGAATATTTGAATGATCAACGTTATCTCTAACAAAGACTAGCCCCTCCACCTCTACTATTTTCATGGCCGGTTGTGACAATAAAACCCACGAATGTTGCCTCGTCAAATTTTAGCTAACTTTTATTAAAATGGTTTGTATTGGAATAGTCAAAATGTTTAGACTTCACTTTTGAGTTACAGTAAAGTCATTTTTTTTTTCCAAATTAAGTCAGCTACTCTTTATCTCTAAAAAAATATTTTAGTTTAAAAAATGTTGACAAAAATTGTATATATGATTGTTGGGTGTGAGAATGGTTGGCAAAATATGTTTATTGGTTAATTAGGTTGAGGAAAAAAATAGTTGAAAAGTAATAATTTTAAGTAAAAATTAAATTATTAATTAATAAATGGAGTGTATGTGTAAAATATAAAAAAAAATTAAAAAAATTATTATTAAAAGATCTAATATTATATTATTATTTTGACTTTGAGATAGATAGTCCAATGTAGATTAATATCTCCAATGATTTTGGTTTTAGACAAAACTTCAACTTTTAATCAAATTTTAGACTTGGCATGTACTGTATGCAGGAAGCAAAGTGAGTTTTTGGTTAATTTTTTGTTGTTTTGGTTCACTTAAATATTGTTAGAACATCGAGTTTCTATCCTAAACCTTAATTGTTTTTATTATATACTTCCTTGTTTGCTTGTATTGATTGTTTGACTTCTAAGTCCTGATGTTTTACTAAGGTTCTCCTTCAGCAAAATCTAAATATTTTTGTTTGATTTTTCCTCAATTAATCTCTATATGACCTAGAGAAAATACCTCCTCCCCAATGGTGGCAAGTGATTTTACCTTGGTATGCATACTGATTGGTTTGTTTTAGATGTGTTCCTGGTTGGTTTGTTGGTTTTCATTCCAAGATGAATGATTTGTTTGTAATCGGTAATTCTAAGACGAGTGAATTTTGTTTCATCTCGAACATAGTTTTAATTCATTAGTAGTAATATCCAATTTGATTGGTAGTTAAAACATTTATATGGAATTTCATATGAGTTAAAAAAAAATAGATATTAGTGTTAAATGACCATTAAAAATATAATTTTTTAAACAATAATTTAATTAGAATATGATTATTAATTAATATATGATGGATAGAACTACAAAATATAACAAAAATAAATTAGATAAAAAATGATAAAAGATTAAATTAATAATATGAATATTATTATATAGAGAGTAGATGAATAATCCAATATGACCGTAGGTTTTAAATGTAATAAGAAAAAGACAAAGTATGTGATATTAGCCAAAATTAAACTTTTGGGATTGCTAATCCAATAAGAATGGTCTTTGGACTTAAGGATTGATATTTTAGAATAATTCTTTTTTTAGAACGAAAGATTTTGGAATAATTTTGGGTTTAAATCGTAATTTCATAACTTTTAATTTGAAATAATGCATTAAACTAGATTAGTTTTTATATTTTTTTTTATTCCAAAAGTATGGTTTTGATCCACTTTCTTGGAGATCTTCCATTGCAACAAGGCCTATATTAAATAATCGAACCTAAGTTTTATGCTGAACCAAAAAATTAAAAAATCGAAAATTATGTCGTGCCTCCCAATCTGGAATTAAAAAGAAGTGGATTTTTTTGTTTTTTGCAAAACTTGCATGAAAGGTCTTTATGTTAAAATTTTAATTTGAGTTAACTAATCTTGATACTCCAATTTATCCTTTATTTTGCATTATTTTTCAAAGTTCAATATCATTTTCCATACTAAGTTTTAAGTTATTGATGGTCTCGCTTTCTCTTTCAAATCTAATTTCATGTTTCAAATATTGTTAAGCTATGGATAGAGTTGGAAAAAAAAAACTCGACATGTAAAAGATTAAGTCGATGGTGTCAATGAGTTTTAGAAGTTTGCATGTGAGAGTTGTCCTACAAATACATTGATTTGTTGCCCATGTAGAAAATGTGGATTGTGTATCTATTCATGCCCAACATAGTATATGATCATTTGATTAACAATGAAATTTATCAAGGTTACATCATTTTGTATGCTCACGGGGAGAGAAACGGGGAGAGATCTTACCATGCTACTGATGCCTGAGACAATAATGAGTAAGCACATGAAGGCTCTAGTGGGATGAAAACCATGTTACATGACATTTTCCCAATGTTTGATCATGAAATAGTCAAAGGTTGGCCGAAAATAGATGTGAAAGCTAGAGAAGCTAGTCAGCGAACAACGCACGGGTCAACCCCAATGATGTTATAACCCTCTATCCCTCGTTATTTATGTTAGTTGGTTGGTTAGGTTGTGGAATGTGCTATTAGTAATTGTGATGTGCCATGTAGTGAAGTATTGGGCGTATCTGTGTTGTATGATGTGTAGTGTTGTGGACTATGCTGTGAAATGTGGTTTTGAAGTATGTGCTGTAGTGATGATGTGGTGTCATGTGGATTGGGAAGAGACTACACGTAAAGTGTACTCTTGTGGCGTAGTGTGGGATAAGGAGAGTATATGTAAAATATACCCTCATGACGTAAGGTGGAATGGGAAGAGTACAGGTGGAGTGTACTTTGTGAGGCGTAGCGTGTGTGAATGGAGCACACATGGAGTGTACTCCATGTATTGGAGTGATGCACCATATGGTGGGAATGTCGTAGTAGTGATGGGTCATAGCGTGTAAGGAGGGAGTACATGTGAAGTGTACTCCACGAGGCACATCGATACACCGTGTGCATGTCGCAAAGATAAGGATGGTTGTGTGGTTGATGGGCGTAGAGCGTGGTTATTAGTGTCGAGAACTATGGAACAGTGTCCCAAAGTAGCTTTGATATGGCCTATAGTCTGAGGTGACAAGTGTCCATGATTGACTTATGACAGGGAGTATGTGTGAAGTGGCAGAGTAAGTGTAAAAGTGAGCAGCGGAAGCATGGTTACTGGCAGTCATGCTTATGATGGGTGAAGAGTTAGTGTAGGAATGTCGTAGCAGGAATGTGACAAGATGTCATGATGTGGCAGTTGTACATTAGGGACTGTACTCATGATGAGTTAGGAGTTGGCGTAGAAATGACGTAGCAGGATGTCAGGTAACGTGACACTGTCACGGTGTAGCTTGAGAGTAGTCTCGAGCTATATGACGTGACGTAAGGCATAGCTGTGAATGGAGTCTTGTCGTGTTAAGTGTTGGGATGAACTATCAAAAGGGATGGGTAGCATGAAGAGTCATGTTAGCTGGGTTAAGAGAAGGTTGGTATAGGAGTATGGCGCTTGTCCCTATGAGCATGTGATCAACGTATTATATGTTGGTCCTAGGTGATGAAGGGGTAAGGTACATGTGTAATCTGGTGAGACACATGTGCCGGACGGATTCACCATATGTAATGAGTAATCTATTCTAAGCACAGGCACACAGTGCTTAAGTCTCAAAGTCAGCTTAGAGCCCTATGGTGTGTATGGATGGGAATGAGGATTTGATGGGAATGAGCTCAGATGCATGAAGGTAGTGACGGGTGTATTGTCTAGGATTGGGATGCATGACTCTGTCGGGCGGAATAATTTGTTCACTTTAATTGATGGGCACTCAAGGTAAGACCATGAGTTTGGAAGATGTAGTGATTGTAAGTGGATCCCGAAGGTTTTAACATAGTAAAAGGCACGTAAGAGCACGAGATAGAAGGGGAGTGTTCCAAGTGAATTGTAGCTTATGTCTTCTAAGTTTAGTTGCTTATGCATTAGATAAAGAATGACGTCAAGGTTATGTATATGCATGTAGGTTGCCATCTTACACGCACATGAATAGACTGCATGATATGAAAGTAGCATGGAGTCTGGGTAAGTATACGTTCATACTCTTTTAGAATTTTCTAAAATACATGAAATGAAAACGAAAACAAAACACTTTACTCTACAATGTCCTTACAAAACGACACGAAAGATGTTTTACGAAAAACATGCTAAGTATAAGTGTTCAAAGGTATGCATATGTACGGCCCTCCTTGGCAGCCCCTTTTTATGCACCCAAAAGTATTAATTGTATGCATGTGAAAGGATGACTATACGCTATATCTATTGTATGTATTTTCCCCAAAAAGGAATGTTGAGGCAGATGCCTGATGCTTTAACTGATGCTTTGAACGACGCGAAGAAAGTATGGTGTTTTAAAAGGTCCCTATGAACCGATGTTTTATGGATGCCATGAAAGATGATGTTTCAGCCCATGCTTTTAAATGACATTTTTCATGGATGGACTGTTAAACGAAAGATAGAGTTGAAATGAACAGAAATGAAAGGACTGAAAGGACTGAACTGAAAGAAACGACTGAACGTTTACTGTATGAAAATGTGTAACGGCTATTTGAATGAATGAAAAGGGTACCAAAGGACTGGGCAGATTGCAATGCTGGGTAAGTAGTACTAGTAGTGCACCCAGTGCTACCCCCTGACTGAAAAGAGATTCCCAACCTGTGGCCACGGGCGGAGTCCTGGTCCAAAAGAAGGCAGCTAACCCCAATACACGAGGTGTAACATTTTGTATAGGCCAATGAAAGTGATAAGAAAGAATGTATGAATGCATGAATGCATTGAATTCTTAAGAAATGAAGACATTGACGGGGGACACGTTTTACGAAAAGAAAGCCCCCTTTTAAAAAAAAAGAAAACCCATCAAGTGATGTTTTCGCATGTATGCATGTACGTATAGTATGCATTGAATGAAATGCATAAATGAAAATCTATGTTATTATATTTTAACTGTATGCAATAATGCTTACAAGTCATCGACTCATTTTAGTTTTTATGTTTGTCCCTCCCCCCACAGGAACTGAATGAGCAGTATGTGTCAGGATGGACACAGCCCATGGGAAGAGCACGTAAATGTAGGCATGAGATTTTAAGTGCATGAGAGGCCTTTTTACTTTATTGTAAGATTGATGTTTTCCTTTGTAAACCGCTTTTATTCTAAAAGCACATTTTATTTTATAACGTAGAGTTTTGCACCCTGAGTATGGAAGCAAATAGTTTTAAAACGAACAGTAATTCCAGTTGTTCTTCCTAAAATCATTTTATAAAAAGTCCCACCACAAGGACGGGCATTACAAAGGTACCTACATTGACTTAAGTTTCGTGTGCGTAACAAAGCTATACCAGAAGGTTAAATTGCTTACGGAGATTTTTTGGAGGAATTACTAATGTTTTGTTCTCATTATTTGGAATCCGCACAAATGGTATTCAATAGACTATCTAGAAACTTGGATGATTCTAAAGAGGAAGTTGTTGGCAGTCATCTCGACTTTATGTCATGGACATAGAAACATCACTATATTCTCTTCTACTCTGATGATTTCACTGTATTTTGCATGTGAGTTACATTAATAGTACGTACGAATTAAATTATATTTTAGTTATATTTGTGTAATTATAACATACATTTACGTGATTATATGCAGGATGCACTTGGAAATACTGAAGAATACAGTTGATTTGAATAATTTATCAAATGATGAACTACAAAAGAGGCACCAAGACCAATTCTGTAATTGGTTTAAAGACTATGTAATTGTTATATCTCCTTCAATAATATATCACATAATTTATTAGGTTTATATTTTTTCTTCTGTTTAATCAATACTAGTAAAACTATCTTTCAAGTAATGAAAATGGATGATAATGGAATAAATGAATTGGGTCATAAGGTTGTGATGCATTCTAAAGGTCCTATGCAAGTTGCCAATGAATTTAAGCGAATTGTCGTCAATGACACAAACTATCACACTAGGAATTATGAAAATGGAAAAAAATAAAAAACTCAAAATTTTAGTGTTAGCGTATGCACTGAATATGGCCCTGCATGGTATGGCCAATTAACATGCATAATTGAGGTTATGTATTATGTTGAGTCTTGATATGTGTTATTCAAATGTGATTGGGCAGATGTTACTAGGAATAGATGTAACAACCCGCTAGAAATTCACTGGTGGAATTTCTATTGACATTAGGAATCTTATGAAAACCCCATGAGTTTTTACGAATCGACCAATCGCATAAGTTTTAGTCTGTCAACATAGTCAGTGTTATCACTCACTATGGTGCTAGATTTATGAGTTTAATTATTTGAGGTGATTAGAAGTGTCAAAATGCGTTATGGTCTACGCCATTAGACTCAGTGGATTATTTAAGATTTTATGGCGTAATAGCCTTTTTTCATAATTTCGGACGAAAAGTCTGTTAGAAATTGTGAAATTATTTTTAGGGGCACTTCGGGATTGAATTTTGGTAAACGATTTTCATTATAGGTTAATATGAATATTTATAATTTTTCAATACTAAGTTTATTATGCATTTTTTTTGGAGTGAATAATAACCTCGATAAGCGCACCTATTGTAGTGTTTTCAAAATCATAGTGTGAAATATCCAAATTAGGTTAGAGAAGTTTTATTTGGACACTTGACAAGATCTTAGCCACACATAGTGAATGGTATTAGACACTGGGCACAAAAAGGAACCATTTGATAGATTTGTGAAGGAAATCAAGGTGTGAGATCATTCTACCTTAGCAAAACTTTGTTTCATCTGTACAACCAAATTGTGCCAGACCAAAGAAGATTTCAATCCTAGCAAAACCCCTAAATGGTTGGAATCCAATTGAAACCCCAAATGCTTGATTGAAACCAAAACCCTAAACGGTTTCCCAAACCCTAAAGTTGGCCTTCAAACCCTTTCTAACCTGATTTCTAGTATTGTGTTTAATCACTTGATTAAATCACTTCCACATGCTATTAATGAATCAAATCCTTATTATGATATCATTATCGAACCTTTTAAACCTTGGAAATTCGATTGGGCCAATAAAAATTGGTTTTAGGCTTGATATCATCTCAAACCCTAACCAAACCCCCTTTAAACCCCAAATTCAAGCCCACTTGGTTGGGGGCCCACCAAGGCCCATGAAATTGGCCACCTTGGCAAAACTTCTTGTAGAAGTTTCCTCCCCCACATGGCAGACCATCCACTACCATTGGCTGCACCCAATAGTGCCTTGATGTGAAGGAGAAATCCACTCCATCAACCTCCATCGATCATAGCTGTTGCAGGTAGTCCATTCCTCTCACTATTCTCCACTTTATGTCACATATGCAACTCCAATCAAGGGTCATTCAAGCCCACAACGTCCCCCTCCAGGAGTCTAAAGTTGCGCAAGGCA
Organism: Juglans regia; assembly: GCF_001411555.2. Classification (NCBI taxonomy): domain Eukaryota; kingdom Viridiplantae; phylum Streptophyta; class Magnoliopsida; order Fagales; family Juglandaceae; genus Juglans; species Juglans regia. The sequence continues at coordinate 7,596,277 of NC_049909.1, read as the reverse complement.
CATTTCATTCCATTTTATCACTTCTTCACCCCGTTCTTAGAGAGAAATCCCAAAAGAGCTCTCTCGGGCATATTTCTGGGTCTTTTTGTGGGGCCATTTTTTACCCTTTGTAAGTATTTTTGCACAATGATTCCTTCACATAAGTTATTCTTCTTTGCGTGTAGTTTTTATGGATATCTTATTAGTCTCATTCTATGCTCATTTGATCGGTCAAAATTATTTTTAACCATGGAAAGGTCATTCTGGGAGTGAAACTGGAGAGTATGTTATGTTTAGAAAGTTTTGACCAAGCTAATGGACATATCTTGGTACGAACACTTTATGGAGTGTTGTTAACATGTGTTTATGAATGTTGATTGAGATTTTATTGCATTAATTAAGCTTTTGATGATAGATTTCTTTAGATTTAGAAACTTGAAAATTGGAAGTGGAAAACCAGTTTTTGTTTTGTGAAAGTTTGAATATTTCGTGGTTTAATCTTGTTCCAAAGGCTTTGATATTTTTATATGATGATCCTAAGCCTCTTATATACATGTTAGGATGTTATTTCGAAGATATTTAATACTAGTTTTAAAGATATGAATTTTATACAAAGAGATATTCGGTTAGGCCAAAGTGATGATGTTCTTGGCTAAATTTATATTTTTGTTGATGTTTAACCATGTGATCTTGAGTTTGAAGTGTGGATATGTTTTAGGACACCTTTTTAAACCATGTGATGATTTGGTTTAAAGATCACTTTTATATAAGTCATGGATCAAGAGGTTGATCAAAACAAGTTAGAAACAAAAATCTGTTTTGAACATAGAAGAAAAACCAAAACGTTCAAGTATGGTTTTAGTGATTTTGATGACTTTTGTTCATGATTCGAAACATGATTACTCTTAGGAATATGTTATGAGTATAGTAGAAGAAGAATTTTGGTTTAATCATGAGTTTTAAAATTTGAAAGAATTACAACAAAAATCGAAGGAAATAGCCTTTGTAAGTTTCGGCCCTATTGAGTTTTAATAGTTGTGTTTAGTTTTAAATTTTTCTGAATTGATATTTGAGCTTAGGACAAAATTTACATAAGGTATGTAGATTTTGGTGATTTTTGGAGTTAGGATGCAACATCCTTAAGTTAGGGGTAAAATGGTAATTTTACTCTAAGTTGATAGTTTTTCATATTTCTAATTGTTAGTGATTAAGTTTTAATTTTTAGAAATCACTACTTTCAGTTTCTCGTGATCGCACTTGAGTATTGTCTCGAAGCACGAAGATCGAGGTAAGTTAACTTTTAACTTAATATCAGTTTAATGTGTATGAGTGATAAGTAAGAGAACTAAAGTGTATGTATGCATGTTATCATATGTGCCATGTAAAGTCATTACATATTTATCTGTTACACATAATTTATTCTGTCATGAATTATTCATCTATTACACAAGATATTCTGTCACGTATTGCTATATGTTGATGTACATTGCAAGTATGTCATGTTAAGTTAAGTATGACATCTGTTACATGTATTTCATGTCACGTAATATTCACTGTCACATGTTACGCCATGTTAAGAAATGTTGCCTGTTACATGTATGCCATGTTATGAAATGTTGTCTGTTATATTTATATCTCAAAGTATATTATGTTTATCGTCTTACGTTCATATCACGTTATGCTGCGTCAAGAGTTCTATCATTGATGTCACGTTCATGTTACGTCACATTACGAAATGTCATATATGTCAGTTAAGTTATTTATGTCAATCATGACCCTAAGTGCTAGGATAGGGTAATATCCTAATGAAACTCGTTTGTTCATGCTGGAGTGTCTAAATAGGTATGAAATTTCCTGGGTTGATGAAGTACAGTCAACAGATTGCGAATGAGGCCTAACTAGCTGGTCACCGGAGCGCGCCAGACACTAACGCTGATGGAGCCACACATTTTGTTACGTGTGTCCACAGTAAGTGTGGCACAAACAAACAATTCATGGGGCCACAACAACTGTGGAGCATGAAGTATGGGGTCACAACAACTGTGGAGCATATACTACGTGAGACACAGCAATTGTAGTGTATGCTCCACATCAATTGTAACACATAGAATACGTGGGGCTACAACAACTGTGGAGTATGTATTAACGCACTCACAACTTGTATAGACACCTGTGTTATGATGTGGTAATCGGCAGAAACATACGGCTCAAGGGGACCCGTGTAGCACCCATATGGTCACTTTATTAATTAAGTCCATTGAATAAGATTCCAAATTCATGTATTTCATGTTCAAGTCATGTTTCACTTTATGTTATGTTCAAATTTATATTCATGTCAATCATGGTGACCCCATGAGATAAGAATACGCAATCATAGTAACCCCATGAGATAGAACACACAATCATGGTGACCCCATGAGATAAGAATATGTTTCAAGTTCATGTTATATTATGTTCACGTTCACGTTCACGTTATATTCTAAGTTCACATTTATGTTATGTCATGCTCAGGTTCATGTTATGTTCAAGTTCATATTCAAATTATGCATGTTCACGTTCATGCTATGTTTCAAGTTCACATTCATGCTATGTTTCAAGTCCATTTTATGTTTCAAGTTCACATTCATGGTATGTTTTAAGTTCACGTTCATGCTATGTTTCAAGTTCATTTTATGTTTCAAGTTCACGTTCATGCTATGTTTCAAGTCCATGTTATGTTTTAAGTTCACATACATGTCATGTCACGTCAAGCTAAGTTTCACTTTCAGTTCAAGTTATGTCATTTATGTCATGCTATATGTCAAGTTATGCTATTCTTACTTACGAATTTGATTATGCATCCATGTTTTTACTGTCATGCATGCATCATTAACCTGTGTGAAGGTATTTTGTTAACTTACTGAGATTTGTAATCAAATCTCACTGTGGTAGTCCCAACTACCATTCCCCCCGAATGGTAGATCTTATTACAGAATCTGAAGGAGAATCGGGAATCGACCAACTGGAAATGATCGACTAAGCAACGGTGCGATGTAGATGGTAGTACAGTAGTTACCTCATATTACTACTTGTATTTGTGGAGTTCAATCTCCAACACTTTTTTTATCACAACCATATGGACTATTGTGGTGATCTTAGTTGTTTAGCATGTCATTAAGTATGAAGTATGTTTTAAGTATTTGAGATATTTTAGTTTGGTACATAGTATTGCTAAAGAAAAAAATTATCCGTTGCGAATATTGCATAATGCTAAATGCATGTTAGGAATATTGCATCTTATATATCATGAACGGGGGCAGGTAACCTTGTGTTGCATGTCTCGATGCTTCAAATGTCTGTTCGATCCCAAGCGAAATTTGGGGGCGTCACAATAAAGGTTTCAGGGAGGACGACTTTGGCTTTGCTCTTGTGAATTTTTCTCATCTAGTACACACGGGTAACCAGATTACTGATGATCCATTTGTGTTATCTTCCCAAGTGTCTCAATTATATTATGTGGCAAATGAAAGATTCCCAAATTATGTTGTCATCATCAAGAAAGAATCAAGAGACGTGTATGACATTGGTGAAGGGGAAGTGACTGACGACGATGAGGATAGATCTTTGGTCAACAAACATTGTAGCATTTACAACGATGAAGCTATTGAAGGTACTATTTCAGCATGGTACATGAAGGTATGTGTTTTTAAGCATGCAATACACTGCATTTTAATAAATGATCACATGTCATGAAATATTTTTTCATAAAGCATAGCATGAAAATGTTTTATCATGACCCAATGCTAGGATGAAAACCTTGGCCAATAACTCTTGCAATTGGCTCTTTAATCCCTTCAACTCAATGGTGCCATCTTATAAGGTGCCTTGTGCACTAAAGCTATCCATAGCTCCAATTCAATCAAGAACTCTCGACAAGGAGGTACTCCTAGAAGGTCATCAGTAAACACTTCTGACAACTCCTCCACTTTTGGTATTCCTAAAACGTCTTTAAACTCTCTCGATCTATGTGCTACTTGCACTAAATAAGCTTATGTTCCTCCCACCAAGTCCCTTTTGGCTTGTAGTACCTTTGAACACCATCTCTTCTGCTACCTTTAGTCTAACGGGTAGCATCAATTGTAAATTTATCCCCAGCGTCCTTAGGTTGCTACCTTTGAACACCATCTCTTCTTCTTCAGGCGGCTCAAAACTCACAATCTACCATTGAAAATTGATGCTCACATAATGTTGAAATAACCAATCCATTCCTAAGATGATGTTTAACTCGAGCAAGTTAAATAATATGAAGTATGCCTCCATCACCTTCCCTCCTATTTCTAATGGGCAACTCGATGCTACCCTCGTGCAAGGCATTACCTCTTTGGTTGGCAAAGCTACCGTGACCTTTTGTCGCATCGGCTTAGTCCATAGACTACATACCCTAGCGAACGTGGTAACAAGAATGTCTAGGATGCATCCGAGTTAAATAAAGTATACATGTGGTACCCAAACATCGAGACTCATCCTATAACAACCAAACTTCCTGATTCTTATAACTATATTTCTAGCAATCAGTACTCATATGTTCTAAGTCTAGGGGTTCATACCTATAATGATGCCCCCTAGATCTCTAAATCATTTTCCCCAACATTCCCTAGTGGTAAACCATACACTTTCATCTACACCATCTGCCTTTGGCCATTTTTTCATCCTGTACATAGGGCTGGTCCTTCCTCATTGGACCTCTCGATGATACTCCTTGGTGTAATGCCCGACTTGGCCTCATCTGTAGGATGAGAGCGATGCTTGGTGACATTCCCCCTCATGGAACCCATTGCAATGGCCGCACACTAGTGCATCTTGGGAGTAACTTTTGTGTGTACCCCTGATCTGGACACAAACTTTTGGGGTGACCCAGAGTTGCTTAGCTCTCCCGTAAAGATCCTCTATTTCTACCCTGTTGTTACGACCGTTTGACTACAATGCTCATGCTCTACGATTGAGGACAGATTTACTAGTCGTCGAAAGTCTTGTACTATAGGCAGGACACTTGGGTACGTATTTGCAGTTGTAACCCATCTTGAAACCGCTTTGCTCGCATTTCTCCCTAACTCAATGAACTTGGCAATTGTATTAAAGTAGCAAAATCTTTCGATTTCAACCATCCTACTATGGCAGGGAATTATTGGTCATCGAATTCCTTCTTAAACCTTTCCCAAGAGATGACTTCCATGAATCCCAGTTCCATGATAAGCTACTGCCTCTTGGCATCCCATCAATAGGTAGCTAGCATATAGCACCCTTTAGTCCTCTATACACCACATATCTCAAAAGTTCTCTCAATATCCTCGATCCACTTTCCTGCATTCATCGGTTCTTGAAGCACTCAGTATATTGATTGGCTAGGGATAGTCCAATGTCCCTTCTGCTCAGTGCATGGGTGGTTAACTTGTTGTATATGCAATTGTCGTTGGAAGTACTCTTTTTGTTGCTGCAACTCGTTCGTCATATAATCGATTGCTCATGCTATGGCGTAGTTTCCATCGTCACAAGGTTGATATTCTACATGATTACCACTGGATTGTCTGCTACATGAAACTCTCGATCGCACCATAACAAAATCCTACAACACAAATATGAAATCCTACAACACAAACTCAAACCTATCACTCTCAAACTTGATCTTGACCGAATTACTAACAGATCAATCCTATGATACTTAGGATTTCAAGCCTATCATGCTAAGATCTCATTCTATTACTTTGGTACTGCACCTATGTAAAAGCTTTGATACCAAGTTGTGTCTACCCTGACACTCGGTAGTTCTTCGGCGAGGAACAATGGTGCTTGTGATATGAGCCGATCGACTATATCCCTTACAAATTTGTGAATCTTGTGTGTCCTTATGCTAGACACACTTGTGTAGTAGAAACCACAGTAGAAATAAGTAGAATGAATTAGTTGAAAACTAATTTAGTAGTACCAGAGTAGTGTACAAATACTCCTTCAATATTAGTAATATCCATATGTCACTATCGCTTCGTCCTAAATGTAATTACACACCATCATAATCTCATGAATTACATCAAATATAATGAGTCATAGAGTCTTTGTCACCTAATTACAATAAACATCATGAAATTAAAATATATATATATATAGAACTAAACGGAGACAGGTCTTCGTGGCTACTCCTTAGGTTGGGTTGGACTTTCTTCCTTGGGGTAACTCTCATGGACTACATCTATATCAAAGTCTACAATTATGTGGAGTGGAACCATAGTGGGACTACCATAGTGATAATTTATTGAAACCCCAATAAGTTAAAATCCATAATAGTACTAATAACGAGAGACAATACCAATGAATATGAATACCCAAGTTCATGCAAATAAATCCAAGAACGCATATATCTTATGCATGGTGAGAAATCCCCTTTGGGCATGACACATATATTCATAAGCATGGCAAGGAATCACCATCTAAGCAACACATATATTTGTAAGTATGACGAGGAACCACACACTGAGCAAAACAATATGTTCATAAGCACGAAGATAAATCCGCCTTGAGAAATACATATATTCGTAAGTATGGTGAGGAATCATCCTCTAATCAAAATACATATATCCAGGAAATAATCTCAAGTATACCAGCTACAGGGAATCACTCCACTAGTCCAACAAGGGGAATCTCTCTACCCGGTCAACATGTGAAATATATCCACCAAACTAAATGGGGAATCACTCCACTCGTCTAAAATGGGAAATCCCTCTACCTGGTCAACATGTGGAACACTTCCACCAAATCATCACAGAGAAAGCTCCACTTGATCAACACAGGGACTATCTCTACTCGTGGTATCATGTGAAGCCATGTGAAAAGGCCCCATCCCAATCATCACGAGGAATCCCTCTATCTGTATGAAACTTGTGGTGACATGCTATTGAAGAATGGTACAGGGAATCCGCAACCCGATTCCATGAGCACAAAGCACATTGAAAGCACATCACTTTAAATCATATCATCTTGAAATCACATCATCAAAGTAATCAATAAATATAGTGAGAAAAGTTTGCACTTTCATGAGAGAAATAGATGAAAAGTAGTATATGAAATCTTGAACATACCCATAAACATTTGCCACACATTTATTGTATTTTCCTAGAAGTGAACCAACCTGAATAGTATTCTAATACTAAGGTTGTGCTGGTGTGCCGATTCCTCTATTAATGAAGACCCTAAGCCTTCTGCTTCCTTGAAATCTTCAAATATAAGAAGAAAGAAAAGAGAGACACTTTGCGACCTCAAAAGTGAGATGTTGACTATTGTCTGATGTCTTTTATGCAATAGAACTGCTAGTTACAGTCCTGATGAATCTTGACACTTCCTCTGACCTCTGTCTTGCTTGAAAGAGAGACCACTAAATTTAGTCGTTCATTCGTGCTTTGAACTTGAAGAATGGTAGAGACCAAGCGACTGATCGGACAAGGGGCTCACGTCTCTATAGCTTGCCTTGGGACCAAACCCGCAGTCCTCTTTATGAGAGCACATGGCATTAGGCCACACGTCGGAGGTCAGACAATATGGCCTGCAGGTTTGTATTCCCCATTTCCTAGGTGTGTTCCTGTTGTGACATCTCTGATGGAGCATTAGTCTTGCGTACGACACTTGCTACCTCTTGAGCTTGTTTGGGTTACCCTAGAGTACTCACAGCTTTGCACTGGGCTTGTCCTTGCCCGTCACTCTTCTTTCTTATGGTCAACATGTCCTTTACTCGCATGGTGTACGGCAAACCTTCCTTCGTCGCCCTATGCTATCCCAGATCTGCCAAGCTCTCAACAATGTGCTGCTTGCCTAACTTACACCCCAGTGCACATTGCTTGAATACCCTCAAATGCTCAAGAGAAATACCTTTCCCTATCCAAACCCTTTCATGAATGCCACACCATCCATAGGAACGGAAGGAGAAAGTTTGATCAAGTCAACTGTTGTCCACATTGCCTAATGTCAAAAGGCATTAGGTAGTTTTGCAAGAGAAAGCATACACTTGGTTATTTCACAAATTATTTTGTTCATTCTCTCTACTATATTATTGTGTTATGGTGTCTTGGGAACTATTTTTTCAAGCTTGATTCCATGACTTTTGCAATACTCTTCAAATAGTCCTTTGTACTCTTCATTATTTACCCGAACACATTTTAGTTATCTTTCGGGTTTTGCTTTCAACTTTTACATGTAAGACCTTGAATACATCTAACACTTGGTCTTTAGCTTGCAGTGGGAAACCCACACTTTTCTAGAGTGTTCATCAACAAAAGTAATACAACAAAGTGCACCACCAAGCCTTTTGGCATGTATAGTGCAAACATTAGTGCAAAATAAGTCAAGAATATCACCCTTTCTAAGATGGAGAAAATTTATGAAAAAAATTCTCCATTGTTTCCTATAAGATAGTGAGAATCCTTACTAAGTTCACACTTTCACCACTGAGGTGGTTATGGTAGCCTTCATCATCCAATTTTTCAATTGAAATCAAATTAAAAAGCATATCAAGAACGTGCTTGACTGTAACGCCCCGATCCCGAAAGTCTGGAGAGTTAGCTCTTAATACCAAAAATCAACTTAAATAACACAACTATAAAATCCAGGAAATCCCATAAAATATTAATCCATTTAATCAATCCAAAAATCTATGTTCCACCATGGGGACAATAAAGAAATTCCCAACAACATATATTAGAAATCTTCCAAAAACTCGAAATTATCCTTAACTCATCAAATAAAAATACCCGAAAAATAAAATCAGCTTACTAACTACGACTCTCAAATAAGCACTGTACTCTCAGGCACTTATTCCACTTCGAACATCACACCTTACTAAAACTTCCTACTCTTGTTCTCCAGCTGAACCATCAAAATTAACTGAAAAATATATGGAGATAAGGTGTGAGTCATCAACAACTCAGTAAGTAGAGGACATATGCTAGCGTGCAAACATGAGCATTTACAAAGTACAGCATGCAGAACAAAAATATTTTCTATAGAGTTATTATGCAGAACAAAATATGTTTTCAAAAGTAACAGAGCGATGGTTTTAAGACAAGTAAAACTCATAGTACTTTGGCATAACATAACCTGAGCATCATCATCACATCAAAACAGAGCATCTCACAGAGCAGAGACCATGTTTCACCCCCGTGGTAGGGTTGTGCTATCCCTGATGGCCAAACCGGGCAGAGACAGAGGTGAAATCTTTCCCTTATTCTTCTCAGAGCCCCGAGTGTGCACACAGGAAAGCCCACAATAAAACCACTTTGTTTCCAAAGTGGGTGCATTCAGAGACAGAGAAGTTGGTACCAACCCAAACAGAGCAGAGCATAATAGAGTAGAGCAGAGTACAGCAAAGACAGAGTCAGATACAAAATCAGTACACCAAGATGCCATATCAAAACTGGACATAATACCAAAACATAACCAAGTCATTCTTACATACTGAAAACAAAAGTCGGAGCATCTTTCTAAATAAATTCACAATTTTTTAGAATTCTCAAGTATCGCTCTTTTTTAGATTTCAGAGACATCATATCAAAATTTAGCTCATGTCTACACAATGCATGTCAGAAAATATTTTTCCTTTTTCCACACAGATTTCATGAGTATGCAAATAAACAACCGATGTTGGTTTTTGTTTTCTCAAAGTTCTTAATACATCACAAAATATGCAAGTTTTCAGAAAGTCAACCTCAGTCTTATAAGCTCGTATAAAACCTAGCATAAGAGCCTTGCTTACCTGGATTTCTTAGCTTTTTTAGAATTTTCCTAAAAAATATCGAACAATTAACAATCGTCACCTATAAAATAATCAAGTAATTCTTGTAAATTTCCAATTAATCACATATTTCGATATTTAATCCTAAGCTTCTAAAATAACCTATTTAATTCCTCAAAACCTAAAATTTCATAACCTAAAATTATAAATCATCACTTTCTAAAATCATCAATATTGATGTAATAACTTTGACTAAAACATTTAAAAGTCTGACCTATTTATTAATGAAAACAAACTATAAAGTTTAATACTAGATAATATAATCATCCCAAAATATTTTAAAATAAACCATAACTATTTTTAAATAGACTAAATCATATCTAAAGTGTAAAAACAACATTACATCAATATTGTTTACTCAAATCTAACTCTAAAAAAAAAGAACTTTAATACCATTTGGTATCATTTAAAAAAATGAGCCAGAGTACATTTAAGCAAATAACAAAGAGTTTTTTTTTTTTTTTTAACTGAAATGACAAAATGTAAAAACACTTAAAAATGGGTTTGAGGTGTTTACGGAAGAAAAATCGATGACCAAAAGCTAGATGGCATTTTCGTAATTCTAAGGGATGTCATGACCACATAATTTAGAACTATTTGTACGGTAATATTTTCAGTCCAAAGCTTCTACATGTTTCTTGGGAAAGCAGAAGACACAACAAAAAAGAAAGAAGGAAACCAAAAGAGAAGGAGGTGTGCGACGGAGACTCATCGTGGCTGAAAGAGGTCGCGGCGGGGGAGGCGAGTGGGAGGTGGCTGAGACACGACGGCGGAATATTGAGAGAGTGAGAAAGAGATGATCGAGAGAGAGAGGGAACAGAGAGAGAGAGAGACCATGGAGAGAGGGAGGACTTACGCACCGAGTACACCGAGTACGAAGTGGAGCTGGGAACTGGGGTCACCCGGGGCAGCGTCCAACGGTGGAGGCTTGTCCTCCGGTGACTTCTGCTGTCAACGACATCTTATGTGGGTAGTGGCTTAAGGGCAGTGGGTATTCAAGATAAAGATACTCTATTTTTGAACATCGAAACAGAGGTACTTACGATTTCGTGTGGGCTGAGCATGGTGGTGATCTGAGGGAGAAGCAGTGACGAGGTGGGCTTGGCTTTGGGGTGGCGAGGCTGCTGGATGTAACAGAGGCTGTGGGCTGCAAGGAAGCCGTGAGGGTGCAACTACATGGGAGGCTATGGTGTAGTTTCGGTTTTTTCTTGGCTCTCTCGATGATGGTTAAGCAGTGTCTCCGTGGGTGGTGCACTGGCGGAGTAGTGGCTTCCATGGTGGTGTTTTTCGACGTGGGTTCACGGCCATGCTATGGTGGTGGCGTCAGTTTTCACGTGGGGATGGTGTTTTTTTGAGTGGGTGAGGACCGGGTTGCGGTGATGTTGGGACGGTGTGGGTCGTGGCTTGTGGAGGTTGATTTTGTGCAGCAGTTGGGTGAGCCGTGATTGGGTGGTTTTGTGATCGTTTCTGCATGTGGAGTGGCCGAAAAGTAGTGCATGGTGGCAGACGAGGAAGACGGCAGCAACGAGATGGCTAGTTAATCTAGGGTTGAAGATGAACGATAAAATCATGAGGAATGAGTGTGAACTATGAATTTAACTTTGGAATATATATAGGAAACAGAAAAATAAAACCCTAGATAAAGCAGGAAGGAGAGATGTGCATGAAGTGAAAATAACAGGTGCGTGGCATGCATGGCATGGAGACTAAAGAGATTTTCACGTCTTGCATTTTGGATGGGGCTTTTTCCTTAAAAAAAATTTGGATCTCGATTAATCTCTAAAATATATATATATATATAACTTGTCCCACTAATTTTCAGTCTAATAAAAGCTTCACCTAATCCAACGTATTTAAGGATTTAAACCTACTCGGCAAAATCCCATAAACTATTCGATATCCATAAAAAATAATATAAATAATTTGAGCTCGTAGTCTATTCCAACAATAATTGCAAATTTCAAGTGGGCTTTGTCATAAAAAATTTCGGACGCGAATTCCTTGCTTGGCCCTGGTGTTACATTGACATTTCCTCGAAGCAATTTGCACCTAATGTTGGTTTTCAATTGCACACATCTTATGTCCACACTTTCATACTTTGGTTCATTTCCCATCCTAACCCAACTAAAACTACCCGTAGTTTGGGAAGAGAAGAAATCTCTACATGGAGTAATATTAAAAAAAGCTATTGTACTAATTACACAAGTACAATCTTGACAAGCAATATTAGCATGAGCATCATCGCAAATAATGAAAATATCACCACCAAATGCAACTGCTATAGTTTCTTGACTCACCAAATGCAAATGAAAATATCAGAGCTATCTATCTCTGAGCTTCGTATACTACTCTCAATGCTCGATGTAACTCTAAGCAACCTATTTGAATTCTCTCACCCATGACATGAAACATCAATCCAAATAGCATAAGTAAGGTCCAAGCGACTGAATAGTAAGTGACAAGTGAAATGTGTAATTAGAGATAAAATAGTGAAAGAAACATTTGAGATAAAAAAAAAATAAAAAATAAAAAAAATAACGAATTTAAATTTACGTCAAGAAACTATTCACCGGCAATGATGCCAAAAACTTAACTCACTAAAAAATGAGCAGCATGAAAGTTGTCCAAAGTGTAGGAGGATGTCGCGTAACAATTAGGTAAAAATTTCTAGAACGTCTCCTTAGGGAAAATTGCTTAAAATCAAATTCGTTTAAAATGATGAAAATATTCACAAAGATAAAATAAAAGTGGTGGTATGTGCAATGAATGGAAGAGTGGAACAGGAATGAAAAGGTCACTAGTCATAATAGACTAGATTCATATTTTTAGATTTTTTTTGAGTGTCAAATTGAAATGTAAAATACTAACAAATTGAAATTAACAATCAATGAACCAACTAAAATAAACAATCTCAATTAATCTGAAAATTAATTAATAAAACCAAAATTAATTAAGTCCTAATTAACCTAATATGCAATGGAACTAAACGATTAACAAAATTAAACAAAGAACTAAGCTAGATTAGAAAATAATTAATGCAATATGAGTTGAAAATTGAAAAGCCCTAAAATCAAAATTATAGCATTCATCCTTGTATTTAAATGATAAATTCTCAAAATCAATCCATAACAATTGTAATGTCTATTTAATGGAAGTTTAAAGAAGCAAGAAAAATAACTAACATCAAATAAATAAACAACAAATAAAATGTCCAAAGGTCTAAGCCAAACATCTCAAAAATACATCATAAACTTTAAACTAAAATTAAATAAATAGTAGATAGTGGAAAGAGCAAGCCAAATGGATGGAGATGGAGGTGGTAGGCAGTGGAGGACGGTTGGGCAATGGTAGACGTTGGACCCCTCAAGGTTCTTCAATGTGCGGTGCTCTCTATTCTCTTCTTTTCAAAACATTAAAAAAAAAAACCCAAAGAATAATAACTCCCTACGTTGCGTCCGTCCCTCACGTAAAAAGAAATCTTGCTTTTTCAAAATGCCCTCATGTCTCGCATCCATCCATTGTGGGTGTGCGTGGTTTTCTTTTTTTTTTTTTCTTTTCCTTTTCCGTTCGTCCCAGGCCAAAAGAAATCCTTTGAGTGTGTAAAGTCCAAACACCAAGAGAATACCTTTTTTACTTTTCTCATACTTTTGCATTTCTTTTGTTACTTCCATCCAAAGTCCAAACACCAAGAGAACTTTGACTTTTCTCATGCTTTTGCATTTCTTGACTTGGAAAGAAAAATAAAAAAAAAATAATATAGAAATCAGAAAAAAATAAAATAAAATAAAAAGAAAGAATAGAATATCAAAAATATGTTGTGCATGTGAAGAAATATTGGCCAATGAAATCACAAGTTATAAAATTAAGCATTCACTATGCTATAAATCAATTTAAATCACAACTCGGATTTACGCATCTTAACCATTTTCTCATCTAAAACCAATAATAATGTAATGAAATAATTCAAATATATGGGTTCTAGATATATAAAATATGCAAAAATTCAGCTCAATCATTAATCATAGAGGCCACGAGCTTCGCATCACCTCGGCGTTGCCTAATCAACCATCTCCAGTCAGCCAGGTTCTACTCCCTCTCTTGATCTTGGCACATCATCTACTATTCGGGGAGAATGATAGTTGGAACTACCAGGGTGAGATTTGAATACAAATCTCAGCAAGTTAATAGAAAACTTGACATACAGTTTACGAATGCATGCATGATAGTAAAGGCATATATGATAATCATAATCATAAATAAGCATGATGTGACTTGAAATTTAACATGGCATGAACTCGAAATTTGACATGACATGAACTTGAACGTGAAGTAACTTGAACATGAACTTAACGTTAATAGTAAACTTGAGCTTGAACTAAACATAAACTGAACATGAATTGACAGAAATTGAACATAATCTGATCTAAACATTACAAATACATGAGCATGACCATAAAATACATGAATTTGGAATCTTGTTTAATAAGTAAACATGATTAATAAACATGAACCTATTGGTGTTACCGATTACCATATCACAACACAGGTATCTGCACCAGCACGAGTATGTATAATATGAAATTGAAATATGGGTGGCACTATTGGCATTAGTGCCTGACTTCACTCTGATGACTAGTTAATTAGGCCCCATTCGAAGCCTATTAATCTTTACCTTGTCAACCCAGCAAAATTCACACTAATTTAGACACTCTAACGTGAACAAAGAAGTTTCACTAAGATATTACTTCATCCTACCACTTAAGGTGACATGAAACGAAAGGACACATGATGACACACAAATTGTATTCGAGACATAACGAGACATGGAACGAAAGAAAACATGACCTGACGTAACATAACATGACATAGCATGAAAGAGAAAGAGACATATATTACGTGACATGGCATGACGTATAGCAGACAAACATTACGTGACATGGAATAACATGTAACAGATAATATTACGTGACATGACATAACATGTAACAGTAAGTGTTGCCTGATATGGTATAATATGTAACAGATAAGAATTGCATGACAAAATGTATTATATAATAGAAAGATATTTCGTTATAGAATATAATATGTGATAGAATACATGTGTGATCACATAGCATATCATGGAATATATGATAACATAAAAACATAAACATTGGTTCCATACATACACAGTAATCTGGCAGTAAGTTAGAAGCTAACTTACAATAATCGTTGTACCAAGGAGAAAATGCGTGAAACAGGAGAAACTGTAAGTGGGGACTTTTAAATGTTAGAAACTCATTACTAAAAATTTAGAAACATAAAAACACTATCTTAGAGTAAAATGACAATTTAGCCCCTATACATGTGGAGAAATGATAATTTGCCCCTATCTTAAGGACTTTACATCCTAACTTCAAAACTAACCAAAATTTATGCTCCTCATGTAAATTTTGTCCTAAATCCAAACATCCAATTAGAAAAATTTAAAACACATCACAACTATCCCAAACATGCTTAGGTAGAAACTTTCAAAGGTAAAAACACTTTGATTTTTGTTGCTATTCTATCAACCTCATTCCTCATGCTTAAAGCAGAAATATTGCAACATAGATTAGCACATCCTTTGTTTAAAAAGCATACAAGAATACCCAACAAAACTCGCTTTATAAAAATCAGAAGTCCTTTTAAACCAAAGCTCTAAGCTTTAACTAAAAACATAACCTTTGATTCTCATGGTTTTGTCTCTTTTTAAAACATCTCCAAGAACTAGAAAAGTTCAAAAATAAACTTTCAATATATTCATAACGTACTTATATGAATTCACAAAATTACAAGATCTAATACCAAAGTTTTAGCTTCAACATTCAAACTCAAAACCGATTTCCTTAACATTAGGTTTTGATCAAATCCTTTGATCCAAAACATACCATGAAAAAACTCACAAGCCAACAACATCAGATGGTCAAAAATAATTTCCTTGAGTAGATCCAAGAATAAAACTCATGATCACATAGCCATTTTAGCATCAAAACATCCATATACCCAACCTCAAATCTGTGACCTAATTGAGTCTCTTCATGCATAAAAATCACATCTTTAAACAAAACACCAAAAATCTTCAATCTAACATCCTAAAATGTAGATAAAAGACATAGGATCATGATATAAAAATATTAAAACCATTGGAGCATGAGTTTACCACAAAAGATCCAAGCTTTCACAAAAAATAAATTTTTTTACTCCTTCCAGTTTACCCCTCAGAATGACCTTTTCATGTTTAACACAAGATTTCATATAAATATGTTAGCTACACTCTATAAAAAAATCAGACCAAGAGCTTTCCAGTAGTCTTGTCAAAAATCCTAAAATATCAAGCACTGTCTAGTTTACCCCTCATAGTGACCTTTTCATGTTTAACACAACTTTTGACCGACCAATGACCATGGAAATCAACATAAAAGATATCCAAAATAAAAAATAAAAAAATTAGACTCTAAGATGAACAACATTTGTGGAGGGAAATGCATGATAAATAGCTTCAGCAATGGCAAGCAATGTTACTCAGGAAAACTGTGCTAGAGGATCTTTACATTTCTCTTCAAGGAAAGTGTGGGAAAGGGATGAAATGAAAGGGAAACGACTTGGAAATCATCTTACAAAACTGAGGGGTGATGAGAGGGTTTTGAATGACACTTAAGTGATGGTTGTGTTAGCCAAAAAAAGGGACAAAACTAGCCCACGTTTTGAGTGCCAAGAGCTGCCATATGAGAGGGAGGTGGTGAGGTGGCCTCGGCCTTCACACCAATTACAATGTGGGGCTTTGGGCAATGTTTGGTCAGCCATGTTAGGGGTAAAACTTCCTCCACAAACCTTGCCAATGTGGCTCAATTTCGTGGGCCTTAACCAAATGGACTTCAATTTGTGGTTTAAAAAGGGTTTGGCTAGAGTTTGGGTTGCCATCAAGCCCAAATCTAATTTTTTTTTACCCAATAAATTTTGCAAGGTAGAAAGGATTGAATAATCATATCATAACATGAATTTGAGTGGTTAATAGCATGTGGAAGTGGTTTAATCAAGTTACTAAACACTAACCTAGAAATTGTATCCATTTAGGATTTGGAAGCAAATTTGGGGTTTGGGGAAAACATTTAGGGTTTTAGTTTCAACCAAGCATTTGGGGTTTCAATTGGTTTCCAAGTGTTTAGGGTTTCTCTAGGGTTGAAACCCCCTTTGGTGAGGAAACATGAGATGGAAAAGTGAAGGAAATCAAGCATTGCGATCATGCCACTTAGGCAAAACTCTATTCCATCCAACTATCCAATTTGTGTAAAGTGTCCAATACTATTCAGCAAGTGTGGCTAAGATCTTGCCAAGTGTCCAAATAAAACTTCTCTAACCTAATTTAGACATTCTACAATGTGATTTTGGAAACACTACTTTAGGTGCTACTATCGAGATTACTATTCATTTTTAAATAGTGAAAATAAATTTTGTACTATAAAATTCTAAATAATCATACTAACCTTAGAGTGCAAATCGTTTATTAAAATTTGACTCTGAAGTGTCTCAAAATAATCAAAACACGTTTTCGAACAAGTGCTTCATCCGAAAATTGAAAATGGGTTTACGCTATAAAATCCTAAATATTCTTCTAAGTCCACTAGTACAGACTATATCTCATTCCAACACTTCTAACTACATCAAATAAATAAAATTATATTTTTGGCACCATAGTGAGTGGTAATACTGACTATGCTAATTGACTAAAACCTACGCAATTTGTCGAGTTGTGAAACTTTCGGTGTTTTCACAGGGTTCCTAAAGCCTATAGAAATCCCTCTACTAAATTTCTAGCAGGTTGTTTCAAACCATGACAAAAGGACATAGTCAAAGAAAAAGATGGAGGAGACATGAGGAGTCATCTCATGTCTCGACCTCAAATTTTGAAAGTTAGACTGTTGATGCAATTGGGGGAAAGCCCCATCTATGGTTAGAAGCTATTGAAGTCATGGAGTCGTCTAACGCATCTCTCCTAAGAGGACCAGACAAGTGAGAGAACTCAAGGGAGAGGAATTTCAAGGAGGAAATTCTTTATAAGGGGGGAGGATGTATGACGCCCCCAAATTCCGCTTGGGATCGGACGGACATATGAAGCGTCGAGACATGCAACACAAGGTTACTTGCCCCCGTTCATGACATATAAGATGCAATGTTCCTAACATGCATCTAGCATTATGCAATATTCGCAGCGGATAATAAATTTTTTTCTTTAGCAATACTATGCACCAAACTGAAATATCCCAAATACCTAAAACATACTTCATACCTAACGACATACTAAACAACTAAGATCACAATAATAGTCCATATGGTTGTGATCAAAAGAGGGCTGGAGACTGAAATCCACAAATACAAGTAGTAATCTGAGGTAACTACTGTATTACGATCTACGTCGCACTGTCGCTTAGTCGACCGTTTCCATTTGGTCGATTCCCGGTTCTCCTTCAGATCCTGTAACAAAATCTACCATTCGGGGGTAATGGTAGTTGGGACTACCACAGTGAGATTTGATTACAAATCTCAGCAAGTTAACAGAAAACTTCTACACAGGTTAATGATGCATGCATGGCAATAAAAGTATGAATACATAATCAAATCATAAGTAATCATAGCATAACTTGACATACAACATAACATAACTGGCATAACTTTAACCGAAACTGAAGCTTAGCATGAACGTGACTTGAAACATAACATGGACTTGAAACATAGTATGCACGTGAACTTGAAATATAGCATGGACATGAAACATAACATGAACGTGAACATGCATAATTTGAACATGAACTTGAGCATGACATAACATAAATGTGAACTTAGAACATAACATAAACGTGAACATAACATAACATGAACTTGAAACATATTCTTGTCTCATGGGATTACCATGATTGCGTGAACGTAAACTTAAACATAACATAACGTGAAACATGACTTGAACGTGAAATACATGAACTTGGAATCTTATTCAATGGACTTAATTAATAAAGTGACCATATGGGTGCTACACAGATCCCCTTGAGCCGTGTGTCCCTGCCGATTACCACATCACATCACAGGTTTCTATACCAGCTGTGAGTGTGTTAATACGTACTCCACAGTTGTTGTGGCCCCACGTATTCTACGTGTCACAATTGTTGTATCTCACGTAGTGTATGCTCCACAATTGTTGTGGCCCCATACCTCATGCTCCATAGTTGTTGTGGCCCCATGACTTATTTATTTGTGCCACACTTGTTGTGGATACACGTAACATAATGTGTGGCACCATCGGCATTAGTGCCTGGCGCGCTCCGGTGACCAGCTAATTAGGCCCTATTCGCAACCTGTTGACTGTACTTCGTCAACCCAGAGAATTTCACACTTATTTAGACACTCCAGTGTGAACAAAGGAGTTCCACTAGGATATTACCCCATCCTAGCGCTTAGGGTCGTGATTGACATTAATAACTTAACTGGCATACATGACATTTCGTAATGTGACATAAAAGACAGAAGTCCTAACGTAGCATAACGTGACGTGAACGTAAGATGACAGACATGACATACTTCAAGATATAAATGTAACAGAATACATCTCATAACATGGCATACATGTAACATGCAACATTTTGTAACATGCAACATTTTGTAACATGGCATACCATATAACAGACAACATTTGTTAACATGGTGTAACATGCGACAGTGAATATTACGTGAAATGAAATACATGTGACAGATGGCATACTTAACTCAACATGACATACTTGAAATGTATAGCAATGCGTGACAGAATATCTTGTGTAACAGATGAATAATTCATGGCAAAATAAATTCTGCGTAACAGATAAATATGTAATGACTTGGCATGGCACAAATGATAACATGCATACATACAATCGTGACAGAATATCTTGTGTAACAGATGAATAATTCATGACAGAATAAATTCTGTGTAACAGATAAATATGTAATGACTTGGCATGGCACATATGATAACATGCATACATACAATTTAGTTCCCTTACTTATCACTCATACACATTAAACTGATAGTAAGTTAAAAGCTAACTTACCTTGATCGTCGCGTCCTATGAGTGTAAAGTGCGAAATACGAGGAACTGTAAGAGGGTATTCTAAAAGTTAGAAATTAATTACTAACAATTAGAAAATTGAAGAGGAACAACTTAGAGTAAAATTACCATTTTACCATCTAGATGTGGGAAAATGACCATTTTACCCCTAAATTAAAGATTTCAAATCCTAACTCCAAAAATTACCAAAATTTACATTCCTCATGTAAATTTTGTCCTAGACTCAAATAACAACTTAGAAAAATTTAAAACCGATCACAACTATGGAAAACTCACAATGGACAAAATATACATAGGCCATTTCTCTTGATTTTGGTTGCAATTTCTTCCATCTTCAAAACCTATGATTGAACCAAAATTTTGTAACAAGGATCTTCCTATCCTAAGTTTAAAAATACACTTAAAATATCCATTAAGGAAAGCTAATCATCAACACCAAACTTTTTGTAAAAAGACCCAAATTTTTTAACAAAAAGTAAACCCTTAAATCACAAGTTTTGACCTTAATAAAAAAATCTCCAAGAATTCCAAAAAATCAAATCTTACTTCTAACATATTCATAACATCATCCTAAGATCAACCCTACTTTAAATCATCAAACAAAAGCCACCAAAAATCACATAACAACACTTGGCATTTTTGGTTTTAAACTTAGTCCAAAACAGAAACTTTTATCTCCACTAACTTTGATCAAATTCTTGATCCATGGCTTTTACCCATGTGATCTTCAAACTAAAACATCTTATGGTTTAAAAATGTGTCCTAAAGAAGATCCAACCATCAAATTTAAAATCACATGGCTAAAATTTAATAAAACATGGATCTAACTCAGAAACATCAAATTTTAGGCCTAACCGAAATCCTCTTACATAGAAAATCATATCTTTAAAAATAATACTAAATATCTTCAAAATAACATCCTAACATGTATTTAAGAGGCTTAGGATCATCATATAAAAATATCAAAGCCTTTGGAATAAGATTAAACCATGAAATATTCAAACTTTCACAAAACAGAAACTGTTTTTCCACTTCCAGTTTTCAAGTTTCTAACTCTAAGAAAATCTATCATCAAAAGCTTTATTCATGCAAAAAAACCTCAATGAACATTCATAAACACATGTTAAAAACACCCCATAAAATTTTTGGACCAATATATGTCCATTAGCTTGGTCAAAACTTCCAAAACATAACATACTCTCCAGTTTCAAGACCAGAATGACCTTTCCATGGTTAAAAATACTTTTGACCGATCAAATGAGCATGTAATGAGACTAATAAGATATTCACAGAAACTAGACTCAAAGAAAAACAACTTATGTGAAGGAATCATCTTGGGAAAATACTTACAAGGGGTCTAAAATGGCCACGCAAAATGTCCCAGAAATCTGCCTGAGAGAGCTCTTTTGGGTTTCTCTCTAAGAACGGGGGAAAATAAGTGATAAAATGGAATGAAAAATGCCTTGCACGACTATAGACTCCTGGAGGGGGAAGTTGTGGGCTGGAATGACCCTTTATTGGAGGTGGCTATGTGACATAAAGTGGGGAATAGTGAGGGGCAAAGACTGCCTGCATCAGCTGTGAAAGATGGAGGTTGATGGAGTGGATTTCTCCTTCACATCAAGGCACTATTGGGTGCAGCCAATGGCAGTGGATGGTCTGCCATGTGGGGGAGGACACTTCTCCATGAAGCTTTGCCAAGTTGGCCAATTTCGTGGGCCTTGGTGGGCTCCACCAAGTGGGCTTCAATTTGGGGTTTAAAGGGGGTTTGGTTAGGGTTTTAGATGCAATCAAGCCCAAAATCAATTTTTCTTGGCCCAATCAAATTTCCAAGGTTTAAAATGTTGAATAATGATGTCATAACAAGGATTTGATTAATTAATAGCATGTGGAAGTGATTTAATCAAGTGATAAAACACAATGCTAAAAATCGGATTAAAAAGGGTTTGGAGGCCAAGTTTAGGGTTTGGGAAAACCGCTTAGGATTTTGGTTTCAACCAAGCTTTTGGGGTTTCAATTGGATTCCAACTATTTAGGGTTTTGCTAGGGTTGAAACCCTCTTTGGTCTGGCACAATTTAGTTGATAAAATGAAATAGAGCTTTGGTTGATCTCACATCTTGACTTCCTTCACAAATCCATCTAATGGTTCCTCAGGGTGCCAAATATCTAATACTATTCACTATGTGTGGCTAAGATCTTGCCAAGTGTCCAAACAAAACTCCTCCAACCTAATTTGGACATTGCACACTGTGATTTTGAAAACACTGCACTGGGTGCACTTATCGAGATTACTATTCACTCCAAAAAAAATACATAATAAACTTAGTACTGAAAAATTCTAAATATTCATATTAACTTATAGTGAAAATCGTTTACCGAAATTCAATCCCGAAGTGCCCCTAAAAATAAATTTCACAATTTCCAACAGACGTTTCGTCCAAAATTATGAAAATAGGCTATTGCGCCATAAAATCTTAAATAATCTACTGAGTCTAATGGCGTAGACCATAACGCATTCTGACACTTCTAACTATCTCAAATAATTAAACTCATAAATCTAGCACCATAGTGAGTGATAACACTGATTATGATGACAGACTAAAATCTAAGCGATTGGTCTATTCGTAAAAACTTATTGATTTTTCACGAGATTCCTAAAGTCAATAGAAATTCCACCAATGAATTTCTAGTGGGTTGTTACAGGATGTGAGGGTCCTAACTAACGCAAAAAGGGACAAACAATTTAGGGAGTTGAAGGAAAGGGAAAGACGAGTAGCACTCCAATGGTCTTAGGAGCCTGTAGCAAGAGATACCGAGAGCAATTAGTCCAACATTTTTGTGAGTAGGTGCCATGTGGGAATCCAACTGACATGTACCAGAGCGAGAAAGAGATGAGGAACTCGGCCCTGACATACAAGCTAGAAAAGTCACCTCCTGTGAGGACGAGAATGAGGAGCGGAAGGGAATGACAAGCTCGAGCGAGTTACAAGCTACCTACCTAAGGTGAGAAAGGATCACTTGCCGAAGAAAGAAAACGTACAACAACTGACACAACCAGTCATGGGAACTTTATGGAATAACACGAAGAGTTCAAAAAAGTGTCAACGGTAGGCACATAAGTCCACACTCCATCTAAGAGGTCACCTCCGGATTGGCTCTACAATTACAGGTGAAGGCTCAACAAGTCTTGTTGTCAATACCCAGAAGTATTGCCCGACGCCACGTGGAGGATCCTCATTCAAAAGAGAATTGAGGAGTTGGTAGACGGTAGGGTGTGCGGCGATGCCTTGGTCACCTACCTCTATCATCCTACTGTATCATAGGAGTAGGATGAAAAACTCCTATCCAAGCATATCTGGAGTCAGTGATATCCCAACTCTGTTTAAAAGACCTAGACATGGAATAATATCTCACTTTCGAGACCCTATTCACTAATTGATGCAGAAAGCAAGGAGCGGGAAATCAATGATAGGACTTCCAATAAAGGAAGGTAGGTTAGCTTCTATGATAGTACTGGGAAATGTGGGGTGAATGTTGTGTGTGAGAGACATTGCATCGCTTATGTAATCTTCTCCCCCTTTTCTACAAGCATAAATGAATATTTGCATCACTATGTTTCTAACTATATTTACTTGGTGATTTTTTATGCTTTAACAATTTTTTGCTTATGATGCGATATCTTGAATAGGAACCATGGATGCCAGTGTGTGTGTGTGTAAGTGTTTGTGGAGTTAGCGAGAGTCTATAACCATGGTACGAGACAAACAATTCCCTGTGAATACGGAGTGTTACCATGTACATCACACGAGAAGGAGAATGCCTCGTGGGGAGTGGGGTGTAATGAAGTTGTATTTGGCCTCTTGATAGTTGGGATGTAGGATCCCTTGGTGTATCATGTACTTGTGTATTTGAGTTGGTTGTGGTAGAGTAGAGTAGTATCCACGGGGAAACAAGTTTTAGTGCATGCCTTTGAGCAAGTGCGTTCCTATGAGCAATTGAAGGAATGAATGCCTATGAGCAAAGAATGATACTTGACCCAATACTGGTTTTTACAGATTCTCTATTATATGGAGATGGGTAACTCCTCGCCATGATAGTACTATTGAGTTTTATCTATTTTGCATAAAGAGAGGGCTATGTCTCGAGTGGGTGATTCCTCAGCAGGTTTTGGAGAATGTACATGCCTGTAAGGAGAGAGGTTGATTTCTCCTATGCACCTGTGTATTCTTCCAGTATTTACATGAAATATGTTGATTGCATCTCCGATAGCATTATTTTTAATTAACAGCCTTGTTATAACTTTCTAACCTATCTATGGTTTCGCTCTTGGAACCATAGACTTTGATGCAGGTTCAGACCTTGGCATGACACCTAAGGAAGAGGAGTCAATCCCCCCTAAGTCCTAAGTAAGCAGGCTAGGACCCGTTTTAGTTTTAGGACTAGTGTTCACCTTAGTTATCATATGCCTTTCGTGTGATATTCATAACCGAGCTAAGTGTTCATTTGTAACTTAGTTTGCCGCCTAAGGTGATTAGCTCCATGTATCCTGAATGATGTAATGTTTTGAGGTTATGAAGGATGAGAAGCCGGTATTTATATGAAGTTTAGTTTTTGTACATACATGCTTACGTTGTTACAACAATATGTTCCATATATATTTCTATTGCATTGTCTTAAAACGAGTTTCATACACGTGTACTTCCCTCATGATTACTACACACCTAACTAATCCTCTAGGTGTTGACCAATCTACCAGCATTCTTGGCACCATGGAACCTCACTTAGTCTTTCATGAGGGACGAAGCACCATAGCTTGGTATCAAAGCCATGCCAGTATGTAACATTTTTCATATAGCTCATGAAGGAGATTGTTGTTAGGCTCAAAACGTGTGATATAGATGTGGTCAAATGGGACATTTCACTCAAGGTTTTCCCATACACCCTTGGTGCAATGAACGATGCCAGGAGGAGGACGTGGAGGTCGAAGGTAGCTTGTGCAAGTCAAGGTGTATGCACTTACCCTAGGAGAAGTTGACGAAGAAGTCGTGGAAGCACAAGAAGCTTGTGTCATCACAAGTACGAGGTGATTACTTGCCGTAGTTAATTTCCTTTGTTGGAATCTTTTGCGTATGGTAAGTAGTGGCGATCATCACAAGAAGGGTTAGGTTGTCATATGTCTATCCTAGCGCTTTGTTTGAATTGAGAGCTTCCTTGTCATTTGTATTGTCGACATTGGTTAAACTACCTAGCCTTCATCTGTAGCCAATGAGGAAATAGTACTATGTACTAAGGTAGCGTGGGGATGTCCATTGGAAGTAGAGGGTGTAATTGTATAGGCCTATCTAATTGTGTTTGGTACACTAGGTTTTAACGTTATTTTGGGAATGAACTGGTTATTTAGGCACTTTGTAAGTATAGATTTTCATTCGAGGAATATAACCTTTCAAATGCCGGGAATGGAAACTACGGTTTTTAAGGGAAGTAAACTATGCGCCCTGCCCGAAGTTATAACCTCAATGCAGGCTAAGAAGGAATTGGTGAAAGGAGCTAAGGCTTATATAGTGCACCTGACCTTGAGAATGTGAGTGCATAAGGAAGTGGAGGACATACCAATAGTAAGAGAATTTCCTAGAGTATTCGAGGAATTTTCAAGAATGCCTCTGCTAGGAAAATAGAGTTTGCAATTGATTTGAAACTAGGAATTATCTAGTTCATAAGGCACCCTATAGGATGGGCCCAAAAAAGTTGAAGGTAGAGGGATTTATTAGACTTAGTACCTCGCCTTGGGAGTGCCAATATTGTTTGTATAGAAGAAAGATGGAATCCTTAGGATGTATATTGATTATCGAGATTTGAATAAGGTGACCATTAAGAATAGGTACTCGAGCAATAGTGTTTTCCAAGGTCGATCTCAGGTTGGGCTATCATCAATTGAGAACTAAGGAAGACATCGTGTCTAAAACAGTCTTTTGGACTCGGTACGGTCACTACGTGCTCACTATAATGCCTTTTTGGATTGGCAAACACCCCGAAAAAGTTTATGTGAATAGATTGTTTCGACCATTCTTGGATCTATTTATGGTAGTGTTCATAGATGACATCGTGATATACTCCTGAAACGCTGAGGACCCTTTAGGATTATTTACTATATGCCAAGCTTAGTAAGTGTGATTTTTGGTTATAAGAAGTAAGATTTTTAGGTCATGTGGCGAATGGGGAAGGTTATTATGGTGGACCCTAGCAGGGTTGAGGCAATAATGGACTAGAAATGACCTATAACCAAACAGGAGATTAGGAGTTTCTTAGGGTTAGCTGGTTATTATTCTAAACTCATGAAGGGAGTTTCTAAGTTATCAAGCCCTTTCATGGCGTTGATTAGGAAGGAAGTTAAGTTCATTTGGAGTGATCGGTGTGAGTGAAGCTTCGAGGAACTAAAAAGGCTATTAACCACAACCCTTGTTTTAGCACTACCTGAAACGAATAAGTCATTTGTAGTATTTAGTGATGCGTAAAAGTATGGTTCATGATGCATTTTGATGTAGGAATGTAAGGTGATCGCGGATGCATCTTGAAAATTGAATGGCCATGAAAGGAATTACCCCACCCATGACGTGGAATTAGCAGCAATGGTGTTTGCCTTGAAGATATGGCAACACTACCTATGTGAGGAAGAGTATGAAGTATACGCCGATCAAAAGAGCTTGAAGCATTTGTTTACCCAAAAAAATATCAACATGAGGAAGTGGAGATGGTTGGAGACTAGCAACAATTACCAGTGCGAGATTAAGTACCACACGAGTAAGGCTAACTCAGGAATTGATGCCCTGAGTTGAAAGTCAAAAATCAAGGGCAAGCTAGAGACTTCAGAGGTGGACTCATTGTTGGAAGACATGAGGTTTTTATTGGTAAAGGACAAATCAGAGGAGGTTCTAGGTACTCTACAGTAGTGGGGAATAAACGGGTTCGAAGAATTGTGAGAGTAACAAGAGAAGGATCAAAAGTTATTGGAGATCTGATGAAAGACTAGTAGAGGTGAAGGACTCACCCAATTTAGTTAAAATGAAGATGGGATCTTGTTGTTCGAAATAAGTAATGCATTCCCAAACAACCGGGACGTCATATGAGGGATTTTCGCACAGGGCCATTCGACACCTCATGCCATGCATCCAAGTGGAACGAAGATATACTGAGATCTCAAGAAAATATAATAGTGGGAAGGAATGAAGAAGGACATTGCTCAGTTTATCAAGAGATGTGATACGTGTAGAAGGGTAAAGGCAGTGCACCTGCGACCAACAGGGAACCTGCAACCTATACCCATTCCCGAATGGAAATTGGAAGATATTGACGTTGATTTTGAGGTAGGATTATCCCGTACTCCCACGGGTAAGGATGCAATATGGTTAGTGATCAATTGGTTAACCAAGTGTGCTCACTATTAAGGATATGATAAACAAGCTCAGCCAACTATACATAATATAAGTAGTGAGATTACATGGAGTCCCTAAGACCATCGTATGGGATCGAGACCCTAGGTTTACGTCTCATTTTTGGAGAAGCTTACAAAAGGCAATGGGAATGAAACTGAAGTTCAGCAGTGTCTATCACCTGCAAAAGGATGGACAGTAGGAAAGAACCAGCCAAACTTTGGAGGACATGCTAAAAGCCTATATATTGGATTTCATGGGAACCTGGGAGCGACACGTTCCCCATATTGAGTTTGCATACAATAATAGTTATCAGGCAACTATTAAGATGGCCTTTGTGACGCCCCCAACCCCTACTTGGGATTGAATGGAGACTGAAGCATTGACACATGTAACACAAGGCTACATACCCCTTGTACATGATGGTTAAGATTCAATGCACCTAGTGATAACTAGCAGTGTGCAGTATATCGCAGCGAAAAGTCTACTTATGTCAAATAAATAAGATAGGTATCATGGAATCGAAGCACATATATCCCAAAATAGAAATTTGTTAAGAGTCATCAAAAGACTTAATTGTTCCAAAAGAGACTCCCAAAACGTGGGACCATTACATTAAGTGTCAACAAAATAAGTCATTCCTCAAAAGAGGTCCTATAACATAAGTCTTTTAATGAGGCCGATCCTACTTGGCCTTGTCCTGATTCAGAATCCTCCTCAGTTGCTCAACAAGTTCCAACCTTTCCAAAAGCGATGACTCCTGAGAGACCCCGCATCTCTCCGGAGACTTCTTAGGCATTTGGGGAGCTAGTCTCTTGCGTTTTCCCATTACTATCTTCTTGGGTTCCTATCAAAACTTCTACCATTCCGATTAGTGGACTGGTAGTGGAATTTACAATAGTGAGATTTCGAAAAATCTTAGAAAGTCAACAAATAAAATGTAACAGATATCATATGCATATGTAAGCAAACTTGAAATGAATGCATGGACATGAAACTTTACTTACGCATTTGATTTTTTTCAAAAAATACCGTGTACATCATAACTTTCATAACCCTTTTCTTTCATAAAACATCTTTTCATTATTTCATACTTGTTCATTTAACATATTTGGGAGCTTGGGTTCTTGTTCATATATCATATCATAACTTTGAGCTCAAGGTCTTTCTTTGACTTTTAACTTATAAATGGATACATCATGGCTCCCTTATGCACCGTGTGTTCCCCGCTAGTTACCATATCAACCATTGGCCACTTGACCAAGATGACTACGTCTTACTTTTAATCATTCATATTATGGCAGTTCACTTTTCGCCTTAACTATAGGGCACCCACTAGCTTTAGGTGCAACCCTACTCCGGTATCCGTTTCTTTTAGGAACCATTCGAGGTCCGCTGACTATACTTCGTCGACCCAGGGGTCATGGCTGAGACCTAACAATCTTGAATATACATTACACCAACTTTTCTTGAACTTAGAATCTTCTAATGCGTTTAAAAAAACTTTATCAGTGAACATGCTTGTGTAGCCAAAGCATACTGGTGAAGATACTTACAGAAGGCAACTTTTCATGGGTTTAGTCCTATAAAAGATGTTGTCATATAACAAATATCCATGAACATGTTAAGAATCATGCAATCAAAACCCTAAACGTGGCCTCTCATTCCATTTTCATAATATGAACTAATAACAATAAACCATTTCAACCATATATTGAACAATCATACAAGGAATTGATTATATCACATAAAAGAATATCATCAATACAGGCACCAATAGGCAACCAAAAAACAAACGAGTTCACATGACATATACATAAAATACCCAAGTACAAGTTAGAAATTTATTTACAACAATCCACAATCGATAAGTGAGCAAGTTGAAAAAATATATATAACAATCATTAGGATCGGTTATCCAAAACCCTAATCCATGTGTGAGTGTTGTGCTCTAGACATATTTCCAAGAAATAGTCTCCCAATGTTCGGATCTCCCTTCCTCAAGTTTGAATCTTGCATAAAACGAAACCCTAGTCCATAAAACATTAAAGTTGTTGCCTTCATTCCTCAAAACATCATGCTTACAAGCTTAAAGCAAATGAAGTTAAGTCTAAAACCCTAATCTAGCCGAGTGTGTGTATGGGTGTGCTCATGTGAGAAACTTCACAAGAACCAAAACTATATTCTTCTTGGTCGTGTGTGTTTGAGCATGTATTCATGGTGAACTTTGTCAAGTCCGAAACTTGCTTCCTTTGGCCGTTTGTGTATTGTAAGGAAAAGAGTGTTCTTGCTTCTTACCTTGTGTGACTCCCTTCTTAGAAAGTATCCTCTAGCTTTGCTTGTTCATAAAATGGTATTTTGAAAGAAGTGAGTGTAGTGTGGATGGTGTTTTGGATGGAGAGAAAGTCATTGAAAGTAGAGAGAATGTTGTGGCCAAAAGCTTCAAGAGAGATTCAACAAGTGACTACAAATTTAAGGGTTTTCGGCTCCTCTCCCTTTTGTAGACATAAGAGGCTTCTTGAACAAGCTAAACTTCATTGCATGGATGCCAAGTGGCGCATCACCCTTGAGCCTCTGCCCCTTTCCCATTATTTGATTGTGTTGGGAACACAAAGGAACTTTTTGGACAACTAGCGCCTCCCTCTCAAAATCGAAATCCTCCATCCCCTAAATGCCCTTGTAACACCTCGCCTAATTAACCATTAGGATTAAACTTTAAAGGCTCTAGATTAAGCTTGGATTTTGGGCTTTAAATATATTTTATGTTATATATATTATTTTGTTTGATTATTTTATTTACCTACTTCAATGTTGATAGTGAGATTAGTTTAGACCTTGGCACTTAGTATCATTAAGCAAAGGGTTAGGGAAACAAGCCCAATATTGATTCTAGTAAGGCCTTTAGGACCTTAGAACATTCATGGACCAAGCCTTAACCCAGGCCCTTAGGGAAATCAAGACTTAGAAGTTAGCCTTGGCCCAAGTGTAAGGAAGGGTTAAGGCCTTTGGGCCAAACTTGGTGTAGAATTGACCCATGGCCCGATTAGGCCAAGACAAGCCCTTTCAAGCGCATCTTAGTGGATCTTGAGGTCTCTATTTAACCCTAAAAAATCTGGAAATAAGGCCTCATCTCATTCATGGCCAAAAGCCATGATGCCATCAACCCACACACTCTTGGGCCTTTTAAGCCCACAAGGCCAAAAACCATGTTTGGGTTTATTTCACTATTCAAGTTGAAAGCCCAACACAGCATACCATGGGTTTACTTAAGCCCATATCATACCCTAAGTGACCAAATTATGTTTTGAAAGTTGGCTAAAACCATTAATCATCATACAAAGGGTTAGTGATCTTTAAGCCATACTTTGAAACGTAATTTCATTTTAATCTTTCCTTAACCTTTTTATATGAAATTCTCTTGATTTATTATTTTGTTTTATCATTCTTAGACCTTACTAATACTCTAGATAAAACACCCTACATTTGATTAAGGGAAATGACATATGAAGCCCCAAACCTACATCAATTGGCTCATATGTATGCCCTTTGAATACATGGACTGTTTTGCCCTTAGACATAATATTTTGTGGCTTTTTATTAAGGATAATATGGTCCTTAGACACCTCATGAGACCCCTGTTGACCCAGAACAAGCCTTGGAAGAAATTGGTTTCACAAACCAAACCAGGTAGCCAAAACCGATTGCACCATTAGGCTAGTTGAGTGGGAACTGGTTTGGTTGAGTTTCAACCAACCACCTACCATGGTTGAGTCACCATCCCATGCCACCTCTAGCATCACCCAATTCCCAAGAAGTCCTTTTGATCATCATGACCATTTGACTTAGTTTTCCCACTCAAAGAATACACAAAGTCAATGGCATCCAAGACCACTACACTCGACAACCACTTCCCTTTGCATCACCTTTATGAGCTACACCTACATGATTCACTTAGAATCCAATCATCCCTCTTCTACCACCTAAAAAGGATTCAATAAATGACCTTACCTCTACACAATTCAGCCTTGAAGAAGAGTCAAAGAGGAGAAGCAAACTGATGATCAAAATCTGCCAAAGAAAAACCATTTGAAACCGTCAGCCCCCTTGGGTGGTTTTAGTGGTTTTCCACATCTCTCCCTTTGCCCCATGACCTGACCACCCACTACAAGAGCAATGTAGCCACTGTAGGGAAGGAATCATGGTGGTTTCAAGCTACTATTGACCCAGCACAATGTGACACAAGCTGATGAAGGCAAGTCTAACAATTCCAACCCTTCACCATTGCCCACCTCCACCAATCACCATGAACCAAAGCTAACGTCCCCTCCAATTGGCTGCCTATAAAAGGCCCCTTCACCCCGTCATTTCCTCCACAACTCATTTCCAGCTGCCCCTTGAGCATAGAGAGCAATCTTCCCCCCTAGTTTTGAGAGAATCTGAAAGTGAGTGAGTTTGAGTGTTCTTGGGAGTTATTGAGCTAGGAGCTTGAGTGGGCTACGTAATTTATTTGTTTTCCTACCCTTGATCTTAGTTTACATGTCAAGCTTTGTTTTAAGGTTCTGGAGTGAATCTTGGTTAAGTTTAGAAAATGATACCATGATTAATGCAAAATCGGGTTCATTAAGGATGTTTTAAGTGTGTAAAATGTTTTAAGTGGAATTTGGCTTTGGTATGTCTTAATTATGTTTTGATATGATTTATTAATATCTTAGAATGATTATGGAAGGTTTGATTATTGATTTAAAACATGCCATGATAAGTTTTAATTCTATCCTGTTTTGATCATCAAAGCATGTATAGGAACCTTCTGATTGTGATAAGAAAGAAATTTGCATGATTTGGATGAATTTTGAAAGCATACATTGATGATTTGCACTAAGAATATCAAACTTGATTAATGGAGGATTATTGAAACTTTAGGGTTCCTAGCCATGATTAAGTGTTGGGATGAACTTGATTATCCAAGAATTAGCCTTTATCATATCATTAAGGACTATAGTGATTGATTAAAGATAATTGTTTAAGCATGCATTTATAGGGATCAATAGTTAAAAACACTTGAAGACATTAATTAGAGTGCATGCCATGGGTTTGGAGTATTTGGGCAAGTTCCACTTTGAATATTTCAATTCTTAGAGTTTAGATGATTTTAAAATATAAAAAATATGAGATCCATGAAATTTGGTTGAATTTGAAGTTTGTTTGCAAATAGTGAAAATTTAGGGCCATAATGACACTTTTGGAACATTTAGGGATATATTTGTAAATACCCATTTTTTAAGCCTTGGTCTATGAACCTCATCAATAGTAGTATTAATCCTAACAGAGTACGAATTTGATTTCAGCCACTACGACATTTTTTCGATTAATCAAGAAGTTTACAAGTTGGCCTCCAACTTACACCTTGATAAGTTATTTATGGATTATTCATAAATGCTTCATTCATGTCATAATTGTCATTTTGAGCATAAAATGTCATGTTATATGATACATTGAGTGCATACCTACATGACATGTGATAGTTTTCACCATTTTTGTAATTTGCATCTATAAATGTAATTCTCACATGAAAACTTGCTACATATGCACATGTCATGAAATACTTTTTCAACTATGTGCTAGTGGTTGGAAGTTGGTTTCCGTTTTTACCCTTATTCTCTCTATGGAATAGGGTTTTTTTCTACCGCAAGTTTCTTGGCCTTCACGTGAGGCTGCATGGCAGCCGTAGATGGTGGCACCAGTCGGCCTTCCTTTGCCGGTGGCTGCCGTCCCTCAACCCATACCTGAGATGGTGGTTGCGCCCAGACATCCAAAGATAGTTGAAGGAGAGGTTTATTTTCAGTTTTCCAAATAGGAGGTCACACGTTCAGCAGAACCATTCCGCTATTCTATTGTGCTCAAGTTTCTGAAGAATTGCCCTTCGTTGGATGCAGTTCGTGTGTTCATTCACAGTCGATGGGGGCTTACGGCCATTCCAGTAGTATCTTCAATGAGGAGACCGCGTAACGTCTTTGTACATTGTAACACCCCGTATTTTAGTGTATTTTTATTGAGGGATTATTTTTATTTATTTAAAATTTATTCTCTTATTTTAAAATTATTGGATTTTAATTGGATTATTTTTAGGATTTTTAATTGGGGAAAATTAATATTTTATGTGCTTTCTTAATATTTATTTATTGTTGTGCATTTAAACTACGTTTCATATTTAATTAATTATTGTGAGATTTAATTATTTCAATTTGACTTTACCATTACGTTTAAATTATTTTATTTGATTTGTGGTTTTAAAATCGTTTTCGTTGGATCATTTTCGTGACCCAAGTTATGAGGATTGGACCTCATTTCTTTTCCCCTATTTTTCTTTTCCTCCTTTTCTTTTCTTTCTTTTCTTTTTCTTCTCCCAGTATTTTCCTTTCCCGCGCGCGAAGTCCAGCCCCCTCCCTCTCTCTTCCGTCAGTTTCTTTCTCTTCCACCCAGCGCCGCCGTGCGCCGCCCGTGACCGACACCGCCCCTTCCGTTCCCCTCCCCATCGGCCGGCGACCCTTCCCCGTGAATCTCAGCCCCTATCTCGCCGCCATTAGCCTCCACGCGCAACACCCTGCCTCGGCTTCATTTCCTTCGCGCGCCGCCGTCGCGCCACCATTGGCCACCATCTTCCTACAACTTCATCCCCGACCTCTTGGCAACCCAATGGACCCAACCCCGGCTCCGATCCATCACCGGTGAAGCACAACCAAGTCCATCTCCGATTTCGGCATTTTTGGCCTAAAACCACCCCTTGCGCCGCCACCCACGGCAAACCGCCACTACCATTGGCTTCACCGACCTCTCTAGGCCCTACCCTATCATTTTGGGGTCTTCGTTTGTCTCCGTTGAAAAGTTGGTATTTGTGACCCACGGCCACAGTGTATTTTACACTGTGGTGTTGCTCAGACGTCGCATTTTTCAGCTTCGTGATCCTCCGGAAATTATCTTATAGCGCTGTAAGTATTTTCCAAAGAATTCTCATGAATTTTATGTATTTTTGCACTAACCCATTTCACTGTATTTTTTGGCATGCCGGACTGAGTCCGAGGAGTTCGGGGGTCGGATGGACTTATGATTGGAGTTGTTTGGGTTGGTTTGATTGGATTGGTTATTGGTTATTGAGGAATGTGGATTTGTGTTGGTACATGTGCATATCATTATTTCATGCATGATCATGTTTGTAAAGGAAAACTGGGTTTTCGTGTATTGAATTCATGCTCATGTGTGATTTGGAAAGTTATGATTTTATGTGAGAATATTTTTGGGTGCGTGTGTATCACGACCCCAAGCCGAGATGGGGCATTATCTCGGTGGAGCTCCTCTGGTTACTCGGGAGCGGAATAAACTGAGTAACGTCCCCTGGATTGTCGCTGGGCGACAATGGGATCGGACGAGAGATTCATGCCGACTCCGTGGTCCTTCTGCTGGCGGGGACTAGAGGATGTCTGGCCATGTACGCGCTGGGCGCGGAACTGGGCATCACTCGTTGCATAGTGGGTGCTCGGCCATGAACGCGCTGGGCGCGGAACTGAGCATCGCTACGAAGCCAGGACGTGCGGATGGTCCCTAGGGGAGGCCATGGTGCATAGGGTATTGACGGATTAATTGGCTATTTTCTGGGAAAATAGTGTGAGATGGATTTTGTGTAAATCATTTTCTGGGAAAATGTTTTACGGATTATTTTTGGGCCAAATGGGATTTTTGGCGTGTGTTGGAAAATTATCATTTTCGGGGAAAATGATGTTTTGAGGAAAAATGCATAATTTATCATATGCATTCATGTTAGTTGTATTAAATGCATTTTATTCCTGAGATTTTTTTTTGGGTTATACTTACCTGCGGTACCATTCTGTGGTAATGCAGATTTTGATGCAGATGAGGAGGAGGAGGGCGAGCCTGAGGAGACGGCTCCGCCCGAGGAGTGATCTGGGATCACTGGTTATTGTTATTTTATTTTACCCTTCTGTATTTTCGGGACATGTGTTAACTTTATTTTGGATGACTGTATAACTGCTTTTAAACTTCTTCGGATGTTTACTTGTATTTAAATTCTGGTACTTAGTTGACTAATCCGCTGCGTTGTTATTGTACACTGTCGCTTGTACACACATTTGGCACTCACGTTGGGATGTGTGACCGTGTTGTCATCATCCCGGCGTCTCGATTCCCGTGTTTTCCTTTCATGGGGGTCGGGGGCGCCACATACATAAGGCTAATGAAGTCGACTTCACCAAGGCTTTGTCACGGGAGGTATGTGAGATTAATGGGATCTTCTATTGTGCATTCAGATGGTCACTGGATTTTAATGAGGATGAAGAGCCTTCAAGGGTTCCGGTATGGGTTTCTTTGCCGAGTCTCCCTCCAGATTTTTATCAAGAGGCTTTCTTGATTATCCTTATGTCTCCCATTGGAACGTTTATTTGTCGTGATAATCCGACTAGTTGCACTACGAGAACGGATGGAGCAAGATTATGTGTGGAAGTTGATGCTGTGAAACCCCTGACTCATTTTTGGATTGGGGCACCAGGGTTGGCCTCGAGTCGAAAGCAAGAGATCGTCTATGAAACGCTCCCTGCATATTGTTCTTCTTGTCATATGCAGGTTCATAACTCATGGACGTGCAATCCTGGAAAAGCTAGCAAGAATGGGAGAAATAGAGTTGGTAGAAAAGCCCAATCGGAGACAAAAAATCTGGTAGAAGAGCATGGGTTTGAGCCAAGTGCTTCTGATAATGTTGAAGTTCCCCCTCCTGTTGATGTGGAAAGTACTGCTGTTATAGAAAATATTATGATGGAAATGGAAACAGAGGAGGCTGGGGTGGAAAAGATGACTGAATTAATCCCTCCATCGGCAGTTGGTTTATGAGAAGGAAGATAATTCGATGCAATTGGTAGACCATGTGGTGTAGTTGGTATCTGAGAAAGAAGATCCTTCGGTGCAGATGACTGAATTAATTCCTCCAATGACGGACCATGTGGTGCAGTTGGTGCCATCTGCTAAAACAGAGGCCAAAAAGGAAATGATGTTAAATGTTGATGACCTAGATTGTGTTGGGAATGTTATGGGTGTGTGTCGAGTGGAGCATTCTATGGACAAGAATCAGCATATGCTTGAGGCCAGGATTAAGGACGTGAATGTTCTGATAATTTTGCAAAATCAGCCATTGGTGGAAGAGGAATCCGATGAGGAAGTTCATGAAGACATCCTGAGAGAGGAAAATATTTCTTTGGAACTGGAACCGGAACACCATCCAGAGATTTTTTCACAGGATAAGGAATATCTCACAGAATATGAGGTGAATGAAGGTAAAAAAAGGTATAAGAAAAATATGTTTATTAAAATGCGAAGTTCTTCTAGGGTTCTTGCCTGAAACTCTAATCTTGATCAATGATTGATTCCATCTTTGTATGGATTATTAGAAGAGTTGGGACCTCTATAAGTAGATTAAAGACGTTGGTTGGAAGATACAAACCAAAAATTGTTGCTATATTAGAACCTTTTCAAAATTTAGAGGTGCTCATAAATTGGCAAGATGTCTAAATTTTGGTAAGGTTATTTCAAATGAGGGGGAAGGGGGAAATATGGGTTTTTTGGAGTACAATGGAAAGTTATGATTAAAATACTAAAGTGTGTCCATTCTGTCTCCTAACGCATTTTGGACTATGATTTGAATTACTCTCAAACCCCATCATTATCCTTATTTGAAGAGTCATACACTCGTTGAAAGTTCTTAGGTTGTTCCAACGTCTTACCCACTTGAAAGTCATTTGAGTTTGAAATTATAAATAAAATAAAATATGAATAATAGAATATCAAAAATATGTTCTGCATGTAAATGAACATTGTCCAATTAAATCACAAGTTATAAAATTAAGCATAAATCATGATATTAACCAATTTAAATCACAACTCAGATTTATTCATCCTAACCATTTTTTTTTTATCTAAAACCAATAATAATGTAATGAAATAAATAAAATATATTGATTCTAAATGTATAAAATATGCAATAATTCAGCTCAATCACACCCCCCAACTAGCTTTTTGCTAAGCCTTGAGCAAAATAGTGAAAATTAATTGAGATGAATATTGCATAAAGATCAAAATCCAAACAGAAACAATCAAACACAATTCTGAATTCTCACAAAAGTGACGTTACTACTCAATCCCCAGGGGCTATACCCACCAAGACCATCTCAACAATTTTTCACATAGAATTGAGACAAATGTCTCAGAACTCAAATGTGTGTGTAGAACTAAACTGGTTGTGTGTTCCTCATTACTAGCCATGATTTGTCATAGGATTTTTCAACCTTAAGATTAATCATTGCTGATTCTAACTACCTCAAAGCCCAAGGGACTAGCAGTTTTCACGCCAGCTTTGTTTTTAAAGGTTGAACACTCAACCCCCAAAGTCTTAGGTAACTGTTTCTAGCCCTTTACCTAGGAAAGTTCACTAAGTCGTTTTTATTCCTTTTTTTTTCTAATCTTTTCAAATCTCTTTTTTTTTTCTTTCCATTTTCTTCTTCTTCTTCTTTTTTTTGTTTTTGAAGCATGGCTTGGTAGTCCTGCAGTTTTCTTCTCCTGTGTTAAATCAGTGAATAGTAAAAAAGGAACACTACAAGCGTAAGCATGTGCAAAATGTCCTTCAAAATTTGCCCTTCATTCTACAAAAATCTTATCAAGTCTTATCTCAATAAGTATAGCATCCCGGTGTTTCAAGCTACACATCAACAAAATATGATGCAACAAAAATCATGCTCTATGCTTAAGCTTGAAAATAAATCTTCATAAAATGATTCTGCTCAACTACTCCACCAAGATGCTCAGATTTCACAAAATACTAGAAATAGAGTGTGTGTCAATCATATGTGTATCAATGCACATCACATTAATGCAAAATTTTTCCCTTTTTTTTTCTTTTTAATTCTGTGCACACACTCTACCCCCAATTAGTGAGAGACATGGTCTTTAATGAATTGAACGAAAGAAAACAAAGTCGACAAGAATAAGCAAGCAAAACAAAAAAAATCAACATGAAATATAAAATCAAAGCAAAACAACAAATAAAAAAAAAAACAAAATGCAAGTAAAGAAAGCTATAAAGGGTGAAAAGATCAAAACACTTCCTTGGAATCTTGCACAAGCAAGATCTCTTCGTGTGGATCAAAGACCTTCAGAAACGGCTTTAGACTTTGTCCATTGACAGTGAAGCTATTTCCATTCTTCGGATTGACAATGTCTGCCGCCCCATGAGGATGAACCTTCTTTACAATGTACGGCCCCTTCTATCGAGATTTCGGCTTCCTGGGAAAAAGATGCAGTCTTAAATTGTAAAGGAGCACTTTCTGACCATGGACAAGATGTTTGTCATGGATCTTCTTCTCATGCAAGGCCTTCATTCGCTCCTTCACCAAGCGGGAATTATCGTAGGCCTCTCTCTTTATTTCTTCAAGCTCTAAAATCACTTCAACAACATGCACCTCTGACTCGTCGCAATCACCAGGCATCTTGCAAGTATTGAACACATTCATTTCCAATGTCATATTCCCGAATATGAGTTTTAGCACTCCACTTCAACAATTTATTAGTGCATTGGAGGTAGCAAGGAATGGGCGCCCAAGGATGACAGTCGCCTGGTAAATAGTAGTGGCTGGCTGCTGCATATCAAGAACTACAAAATCCACTAGGTAGTAAAATTTGTCCACCTGGATCAGGACATTCTCAACAATACCCCTCGGCACCTTGACTGATCTGTCAGCTTACTGTAGCTTGATGGAGGTCTTTTTTAGCTCACCTAATCCCAACTGCTCATACATTGAGAATGACAGCAAGTTCACACTACTCCCCAAATCAAGTAGAGCTCTCCCAATGCGTGACTCACCAATCATAATGGAAATGTGGGGAGAGTCGGGATCTCCAAACTTCTAAGGAGTCTTGCACAAGATTAATGCACTGACTTGCTCCGTTAGGAAAGCTTTAAGGAGATGTTTGGATTCGAAGATGACTTGAGATGACTTGAGATGAGTTGAGATGGATTGTGAATAGTAATGAGATGAGTTGTGAATAGTAGTGAGATTTGTGAGTTAAAGTTGCCGAATAGTAATGAATAGTAGTGAGATGAGTTGAGATGAGTTGAGATGAGCTGAGATGACTTG
The DNA here is from genome assembly GCF_001411555.2 of Juglans regia. Lineage (NCBI taxonomy): Eukaryota > Viridiplantae > Streptophyta > Magnoliopsida > Fagales > Juglandaceae > Juglans > Juglans regia. The sequence goes on along the minus strand of NC_049909.1, from coordinate 7,556,753 downwards.
TGAATCCACATTCAGCTTCCTCTTCACTGTGCACAAGTTCTTTAGAAATTTTGCATATGAAGGAACTTGTCGTATGGCATCTAAGAGTGGAATATTAATCTTTACTTGCTTAAAAATCTCCTAAATCTCAGTGTGGTATTTGTTCTTCTTGCTAGCTGCCAATCTCTGAGGATAGGGAACCACAAGTTGGTTCCCCCTACTAGTTTTAGCATTTACACTCACAGGCTTCTTCAGCTCTGGTCTCACTACCTCTGGTTTTTTTTCAGCTTCATCAGTCTCTGTTACATCTTTAGGTGCAGGAGCAACTACCTGTCTGTCAATGGTCATCTTTGGTTGGGGAACTTCCTTTCCACTTCTAAAAGTAAGAACGGATTTCGCTGTCTCAAAAACCTCCCCTAAGACATTATGCACTTGTTGTTGTTGTTGCCGGTATACTTGACGATTAGGCTGAGGCTGTGCTGGGAATTTCCCTTTCTCTAGAGTGCTCAATGTCGAGCTCATCTTATTGATGATGCCTCGCAAGTCATTTATGGCCTGAGTGTTCTGATTGTTTGTAGTGGCCTGAATCTGCATGAATTGCTGAAGTGTGTTAGTCATTTGTGCCATACCGTCGTCTAGAGACTTCTTCGTAGATGATTGAGGCTGAGAACTCTGTGTAGGTACATGAGGCTGAAATCCTGGAGGTGCTACAAAATGATAGCTCTGAGAACTCTGATATGGCTGATACTGTTGCTGAGGAGCATCCTAATGAAATAGCTGCTAAGAAGGTGGAGGAGATCGACCAGGCTGATCATTCCTCCATGAGAAATTTGGGTGATTCCTCCACTCCGCATTATATGTATTGGAGAAAGACTAATTTTGTGCTCTATTATCCCAGTTTGCTGATTGTATCTGCTCAGAGACACTCTCCTGAAAACCTGGCATGATTGGGCAATCTTGGGTCTTGTGGTTTGAATCAGCACATAAAGAACATGTCCCTACTGTTTTCACGACCTTCACTTTTTCCATCTCCAAGACCTCTAATCTTCTAGTCAATGCAGCTATTCGGGCTTTAACGTCAGTGTCCTCCTTAAGCTCATATCTGCCCCCACCAGCAATAGCCCTCAGTGGCTGTGCTGTCAATGAAACTCGATCAGTGCAAATGTTCCATTGTTGTGCGCTCTCAGCAAGATAGTCAAAAATGACAATGCTTCATCAGGTTCCTTACTAAAGAATTCTCCATTGCACATAGTCTGAACAAACTATTTGCATTGTGGAGTGAGACCAGTGTAAAAATAATTAACCAACCTCCAGGATTCAAAACCGTGATGTGGACAGATTTTCACCAAATCCTTAAACCTTTCCCAGCTGGCCTGGAAAGTCTCGTCAGATTTCTGATTGAACTGACTGATCTGCTCTTGTAAATACTAAGTTCTCGAAAAAGGAAATTTTTTTTGTAAGAACTCACGTTGCATATCAGACCAACTAGAGATAGAATTAGGCCTCAAAGAATTAAACCAAATCTTCGCTTTATCCTTTAAAGAGAAAGGAAATAAACGAAGTCTAATAAATTCAATAGTAGTGGCTCTATTGATAAAAGTAGTATAGGACAACTAAAAATATGTCAAGTGCTGATAAGGACTCTCAGAATCCATTTAGTGGAACTGAGGTATCACTGACATCATGCCATGCTTAATAGAAAAATTAGGTGCATCATCTGGTAAAATAATGCATGATGGTGTAGTGGTGCGAGTGGGCTGCAAATAATCCCTAAGCGGGGGTGGTGCAGGTGCAACCATGGTTTGTTCAATTTCAATTTCCTCGTCTGTAGAAAAAATAGAAGAGTTATCTATCTCTGGGCTGTGTATACTACTCTCAGTGCTCGATGTAACTCTAATTAACCTATTTGAATTGTCCCTCATCCATGACATGAAATATCAATCCGAATAGCATAAATAAGGTTCAAGTGACTGAGTAGTAGGTGACAAGTGAAATGTGTAATCAGAGATAAGATATTGTCGGAAACATTTGAGATAAAAAAAATAAAATTAACGAGTTTAAATTTCTGTTAAGCAACTAATCCCCAACAACGGCGCCAAAAACTTGACTCACTCAAGAATGAGTAGCACAAAGGCTATCCCAAGTGCAGGAGGATGTCGCGTAATAATTAAGAATACATTCATAGATCGTCTCCTTCGGAAAAGTTACTTAAAATCAAACTCATTTAAAATTGTGAAAATATTCATAAAGAGAAAATAAAAATGATGGTATGTGCAATGGATGGAAAAGTGCAACAAGAATGAAAAGGGCACTAGTCATGGACTAAATTCATATTTTTGGATTTTGAGTGTCGAAATGAAATGTTAAAAAGCTAACAAATTGAAATTAACAATACAAAAAATCAACTAAATTAAACAATCTTAATTAATCTGAAAATTAAACAATAAAACAGAAATTATTTAAGTCCTAATTTAGCTTTAATCGATCTAATATGCAATGGAACCGAGAGATTAATAAAACTAATCTAAGATTTAAACTAGATTAGAAAGTAATTGACAAAATACGAACTGAAAATTGAAAAGTCCCAAAATGAAGATTCTAGGGTTCATCCTTGTATTTAAATCACAAATTTTAAAAAATTCATCCATAGCAATTGTAATCACTGTTCAATGAAAGCTTAAAAGAGCAAGAAAGATAACGATATTAAGTAAAATAAAGAGCAATTAAATTTCCCAAACTTCTAGGCCAAAAATCTCAAAAATAAATCACAAACTTTAAACTAAAATTAAATAAATAGTAGAGAGTGAAAAGAGCAAGGCAAATGAATGGAGATGGAGGTGGTAGGCAATGGAGGAGGCAGCTGGAGCGGAAATTGGACCCTAGAAGAGTTCTTCAAATGTGCGGTGCTGGTCTCAAAAAGTCTCCAATTTTGTGGTAATGATATGCTTAAATAGGGTAGGAAAGAAACCCTAATGTCTTCATATTCCAACACACAAAATCGCTAAAATTTTAGGACTCAATTGGGCAACCATGTGCGCACTTTAGGAGTTCGAATTTAGAAATCCTTATTAGACATAACTTTGTAGCCCTTTAAGATAGCTTTCCAACGCATCAAGAATTGTATCAATCCGATATTGGAGCGGAAAGTTATGATTAAAATACTAAAGTGTGTCCATTCTGTCTCCTAACACATTTTGGACTCTTATCCGAATTACTCTCAAACCCCATCATTATCCTTATTTGAAGAGTCCTACACTTGTTAAAAGTTCTTAGGTTGTTCCAACGTCTTGCCCATTTGAAAATCCTTTGAATTTGAAATTAGAAATAAAATAATAGAAATTAGAAATAAAATAAAATATGAATAATAGAATAACAAAAATATGTCGTGCATGTGAATGAACATTGTCCAATTAAATTACAAGTTATAAAATTAAGCATAAATCATGCTATTAACCAATTTAAATCACAACTCGAATTTATTCATCTTCGCTATTTTTTCATCTAAAACCAATAATAATGTAATGAAATAAATAAAATATATTGGTTCTAAATGTATAAAATATGCAATAATTCAGCTCAATCATAATTATAAGGTGCAAGTTGCCAGGATGGGAATGCAATTTATTTCAATAGTTGTAGGTGATGGTGCGGAGAAGTTTTTGTTATTTGTGATTTATGCCAAATGCTCCTGGGTGGAAAGGCGATATTTGTGGGACGAGCTCGGCATTAATAATTTGGGTTCAGAACCTTGTGTAAATTTTGTGGGGGATTTTGATATTATCCGGAATGATTCGGAAAGGAGAAGATGAAGACCTCGGCCTAATGTTGCTATAGATGATTTTAATGATTGGATTCATCAAGGGTGGCTTATGGAGATGGCTACGAAAGGGAGTATGTTCACTTGGTGTAATGGCCAGTCGGGTTTGGCTCGTTTGTGGGCACGGCTTGATCGAGCTCTAATGGATAGTTCTTTCATTAATTTGTTTCCTAATGCTATTTGCTCTTATTTGTCTAGGTCTACTTCGGATCATGCCCCTATCTTCATTGTAACAGCCCGCTACAAATTCATTGGTTGAATTTCTATTGACTTTAGGAATCTCGTAAAAACTCCATAAGTTTTTACGAATCAACCAATTGCATAGGTTTTAGTCTGTCAACATAGTCAGTGTTATCACTCACTATGGTGCTAGAAATATGAGTTTTATTTATTTGAGGTAGTTAGAAGTGTCAGAATACATTATGGTCTACGCCATTAGACTCAATGGATTATTTAGGATTTTATGGCGCAATAGTCTATTTTCATAATTCCGGACGTAACGTTTGTTGGAAATTGTGAAATTATTTTTAGGGGCAGTTCGAGGTTGAATTTCGGTAAAATATTTTCACTGTAGGTTAATATGAATATTTAGGAATTTTTAGTGTTAAGTTTATGATTCACTTTTTCAGAGTGAATAGTAATCTCGGTAAGTGCACAAATTGCAGTGTTTCAAAATTAGTGTGGAATGTCCAAATTAGATTAGAAAAATTTTATTTGGACACTTGGCAAGATCTTAGCCACACTTAGTAAATAATATTAGACACTTGGCGCCATGAGGAGCGTTTGATCGATTTGAAGGAATCAAGGTGTGAGATCATGCCACTTAAGCAAAACCTTGTTTCATCTGCTCAACCAAATTGTGCCATACCAAAAAGGTTTTCAATCCTAGTAAAACCCTAAAGTTGGCCTCCAAACATTTTCTAATCCGATTTCTAGTATTGTGTTTAATCACTTGTTTAAATCACTTCCACATGCTATTAATCCTTCAAATTTGTGTTAGAACATCATTATCCAACCTTGTTAACCTTGGAAAATTGATTGGACCAAGTGATATTGGATTTGGGCTTGATAGTAACCCAAACCCTCTTTAAACCCCAAAATTTAGGCCCATTCGGTTTAGGCCCATTAAGGCCCACGAATTTGGTCACCATAGGATTGCTTCATGGCTAAATTTTGTACCCCCACTTGGCTGGCCAGATCTTTACAAGAAGGGCCTAGGAGGTTCTTGAAAGACAAAGCTAAAGGCCCACCTCACTCTTTCACTCTCACACTCCACCTTGAGAAAAGATCTTGGTCTGATTTTTATGAGAAGAAAAGGCCAACACTCAACCATTCCTTTAGTCCTATCACTTTACATAGCTTGTGTAAGAAGCTCTCCAGTCCACTTCTCACGAAAAGCAGCTCTCCTTTACACTTTTCCTTCATAAAACACAAAAGACACTCTCGGACAGTTTTTTGTACCTCTTTTGAACGCCTGTTTCGAAGATTTTGTAAGTGTTTTGTCACAAATCTAACTTCATGAAAGTTCTTTATTTTGTAGTGTAGTTTACGTGGATATCTTATTCGTTCCATTTGGAGATCATTTGATCGGTCAAAAGTTGTTTAGAACCCAGAAAGGTCATTCTGGGCGATAAACTGGAGACTGTGTTATATTTTGGAGTTTTTGACCAAGCTAATGAATAGATCTTGGTCCGAAATTTTTATGGAGTACTGTTAACATATGTATATGATTATTGGTTGAGGATTTGTTGCATGATTAGAAGTTTTGGTGAAATATTTTCTTAGGTCTATAAACTTAGAAACAGGAAGAGGCAAAACAGTTTCTGTTTTGAGAAAGTTTAAATCTTTTATGGTTTAGTCTTATTCCAATGGCTTTGATATTTTTATTGGAAGATCCTAAGCCTCTTATATACATGTTAGAATGTTATTTTGAAGATATTTGATGTTAGTTTCGAAGATATGAAATTTTATGCAAGGAGATATTCGGTTAGGCCAAAGTGATGATGTTCTTGGCTAAATTTATGTTTTGGTTGATGTTTACCCATGTGATCTTGAGTTTGAAGCTTGGATCTATTTTAGGCCACCTTTTTGAACCATGAGATGTTTTGGTTTGAAGATCACTTCTTTATAGGTCATGGATCAAGAGGTTGATCAAAACATGTTAGAAACAAAAATCTGTTTTTAACTTAGAAGAGAAACCAAAAAGTTCAAGCATGGTTTTAGTGATTTTGATGACTTTTTATCATGATTCAAAACATGATTATTCTTAGGAATATGTTATGAGTATAGTAGAAGAAAAATTTTGGTTTAATCATGAGTTTTGAGATTTGAAAGAATTACAACAAAAAGCAAAAGAATTAGCCTTGTAAGTTTCGGCCATATAGAGTTTTGATGGTTGTGTTTAGTTTTAAATTTTTTCTGAATTGATATTTGAGCTTAGGACAAAATTTACATAAGGTATGTAAATTTTGGTGATTTTTGGAGTTAGGATGCAAAATCCTCAAGTTAAAGGTAAAATGGTCATTTTTCCACATGTAGAGGGTAAAATGGTAATTTTACTCTAAGTTGATATTTCTCCATATTCCAAATTGTTAGTGATTAAGTTCTAAATTTTAGAAATCACTACTTTCGGTTTTTCGTGATCGCACTTGAGTTTTGTCTCGAAGCGAGAAGATCGAGATAAGTTAGCTTTTAACTTACTATCAGTTTAATGTATATGAGTGATAAGTAAGGGAACTAAATTGTATATATGCATGTTATCATATGTGCCATGCCAAGTCATTACATATTTATCTGTTACACAGAATTTATTCTGTCATGAATTATTCATCTGTTACACAAGATATTCTGTCACGTATTGCTGTACATTGCAAGTATGTCATGTTAAGTTAAGTATGCCATCTGTTACATGTATTTCATGTCATGTAATATTCACTGTCACATGTTACGCCATGTTAAGAAATGTTGTCTGTTACATGGTATGCTATGTTACGAAATGTTGCCTGTTACTGCCATGTTATGAAATGTTGTTTGTTACATTTATGTTTCAAAGTATGTCATGTTTGTCGTCTTACGTTCATTTCACGTTATGCTACGTCATGATTTCTGTCTTTTATGTCACGTTCATGTTACGTCACGTTACGAAATGTCATGTCTGCCAGTTAAGTCATTCATGTCAATCACGACCCTAAGCGCTAGGATGGGGTAATATCCTAGTGGAACTCCTTTGTTCACGCTGGAGTGTCTAAATAGGTGTGAAATTCCCTGGGTTGACGAAGTACAGTCAATAGGTTGCGAATGGGGCCTAATTAGCTGGTTACCGGAGCGCGCCAGGCACTAACGCCGATGGTGCCACACATTATGTTACGTGTGTCCAAAGCAAGTGTGGCACAAACAGATAAGTCATGGGGCCACAACAACTAAGTATGGGGCCATAACAACTGTGGAGCATACACTACGTGAGACACAGCAATTGTGACACGTAGAATACGTGGAGCCACAACAACTGTGGAGTACGTATTAATGCACTCACAGCTGGTATAGAAACCTGTGATGTGATGCGGTAATCGGCAGGGACACACGGCTCAAGGGGACCTGTGTAGCACCCATATGGTCACGTTAATGATTAAGTCTATTGGATAAGATTCCAAGTTCAAGTCATGTTTCATGTTATGTTATGTTCAAGTTTACGATCACGCAATCATGGTAATCCCATGAGATAAGAATATGTTTCAAGTTCATGTTATGTTATGTTCACGTTCACGTTATATTCCAAGTTCACATTTATGTTATGTCATGCTCAGGTTCAAGTTATGTTCAAGTTCATGTTCAAATTATGCATGTTCACGTTCATGTTATGTTTCAAGTCCATGTTATGTTTCAAGTTCACATTCATGCTATGTTTCAAGTACATACTATGTTTCAAGTCACGTTCATGCTAAGCTTCAGTTTCAATTTAAGTTATGCCAGTTATGTTATGTTGTATGTCAAGTTATGCTATGATTACTTATGATTTGATTATGCATTTATGCTTTTACTGCCATACATGCATCATTAACCTGTGTGGAAGTTTCATGTTAACTTGCTGAGATTTGTAATCAAATCTCACTATGGTAGTCCCAACTACCATTCCCCCCGAATGGTAGATCTTATTACAGGATCTGAAGGAGAATCGAGAATCGACCAACTGGAAATGATCGACTAAGCGATGGTGTGACGTAGATGGTAGTACAGTAGTTACCTCAGGTTACTACTTGTATTTATGGTGTTCAATCTCTAACACTCTTTTGATCACAACCATTTTGGACTAGTGTTGTGATCTCAGTTGTTTAGTACGTCATTATGTATGAAGTATGTTGTAAGTATTTGGGATATTTCGGTTTGGTGCATAGTATTGCTAAAGAAAAAAATTATCTGCTGCGAATATTGCATAATGCTAGATGCATGTTAGGAATATTGCATGTTATATGTCATGAACGGGGGCAGGTAACCTTGTGTTGCATATCTCGACGCTTCAAATGTTCGTTAGATCCCTAGCGGAATTTGGGGGCGTCACAGGTTCATTGAGTTCAAAAAAGATCCTTTCTCCTATGGGCCGGCTCCATTTCATTTTAAACATATGGGTGGATCATCATGGTTTCCTAGATTGTGTTCGGCCTGCTTGGAATTTATGGGTGAAAGGTTCCACGTTACAGATTTTAAGCAGGAAATTAAAACAAACAAAGGCGATGCTTCGGGAATGGAATAAAATGGTATTTGGCCTCACCCTGGGGTGTATCGATGCTCTTGAAAAATAGGTTGAGGTGATTGACCAACAGCTCCAAACGAATTGGGAGGTGAATTTGGAGAGAGAGCTACATGAGGTAGTCTCAGATTTAGCTGGTTGGAGGCGTCGGGAAGAGATGAGATTGGTACAAATGGCTAAGTTGGAATGGAAGTTGGAGGGCGATCGGAACTCAAAGTTTTTTCATGCTTGTCTTGCTAAAAAGAGAAGGAAAAGAGTGCTGGAAATGAGATCAAATGGGGTGGTTCTTGAGTCTGGAAAGCATACACCAAGGGGCGATGGAATTTTTTTAAAACTCACTCCAGGGAGAGCCACCCGTAGAGCAACCTAGTCTAGATAGGCTCATTGATCCGATCATACTAGAGGAAGAAAATGTCTCCTTGCTTCAACCGCCTTCGCTAGAGGAAGTGTTTAAGGCCGTTGTGGCGCCCCCGACCCCCGTGTAAGGAAAACATGGAAATCGAGACGCCGGGATGATGACAACACGGTCACACATCCCAACGTACGTGCCAAGTGTGTGTACATGCAATGGTGTACAACCACAACGCAGCGGATTAGTCAACTAAGTACCAGAATTTAAATACAAGTAAACATCAGTAAAGTTTTAAAAGCAGTTATACAGTCATCCAAAAATAAAGTTAACACATGTCCCGAAATACAGAAGGGTAAAATAAAATAACAAGCTAGTGATCCCAGATCACTCCTCGGGCGGAGCCGTCTCCTCAGGCTCACCCTCCTCCTCAACTGCATCAAAATCTGCGTTACCACAGAATGGTACCGCAGGTAAGTATAACCCAAAAATAATCTCAGGAATAAAATGCATTTAATACAACTAACATGCATATGATGAAATATGCATTTTTCCTCAAAACATCATTTTCCCCGAAAATGATAATTTTCCAACACACGCCAAAAAATCCCATTTGGCCCAAAAATAATCCGTAAAACATTTTCCCAGAAAATGATTTACACAAAATCCAACTCACACTATTTTCTCAGAAAATAGTCCATTTAATCCGTCAATACCCTATGCACCATGGCCTCCCCTAGGGACCATCCGCACGTCCTGGCTTCGTAGCGATGCCCAGTTCCGCGCCCAGCGCGTACATGGCCGAGCACCCACTACGCAACGAGCGATGCCCAGTTCCGCGCCCAGCGCGTACATGGCCAGACATCCTCTAGTCCCCGCCAGCAGAAGGACCACGGAGTCGGCACGAATCTCTCGTCCGATCCCATTGTCGCCCAGCGACAATCCAGGGGACGTTACTCAGTTTATTCCGCTCCCGAGTAACCAGAGGAGCTCCACCGAGATAATGCCCCATCTCGGCTTGGGGTCGTGATACGCACGCACCCAAATTCCATTCTCACATGAAAACCCAGTTTTCATAAACACATGAACATGAATGCAATACACGAAAACCCAGTTTTCCTTTACAAACATGATCATGCATGAAATAACGAAATGCACATGAACCAACCAATCCAAAATCCATCAATAACCAATAACCAATCCAATCCAATCAAACCAACAACTCCACTCACAAATCCATCCGACCCCCGTACTCCTCGGACTCAGTCCGGCATGCCAAAAATACAGTGAAAAGCGTTAGTGCAAAAATACATAAAATTCATGAGAAATCTTTGGAGAAATACTTACAGCGCTATATGATAATTTCCGGAGGATCACGAAGCTGAAAAAGGCGACGTCTGAGCAACACCACAGTGTAAAATACACTGTGGCCGTGGGTCACAAATACCCACTTTTCAACGGAGACAAACGAAGACCCCAAAATGATAGGGTAGGGCCTAGAGAGGTCGGTGAAGCCAATGGTGGTGGTGGTTTGCCGTGGATGACGGCGCGAATGGTGGTTTAAGGCCAAAAATGTACAAATCGGAGATGGACTTGGTGGGGCTTCACCGGAGACGGATCGGAGCTGGGGTTGGGTCCAAAGGGTTGCCAAGAGGTCGGGGATGAAGTGGTAGGAAGATGGTGGCCAATGGCGGTGCGACGGCGGCGCAACGGCGGAAAGAGTGCCGCGGCTTCGTGGGTCTCGTGGGGGCTAACGGCGGCTTGGATGGAAGTGAGGTTGGTGGGGTAAGGTCGCCGGCGGCAGGGGAACCAAATGGAGGGGGCGGTGTCGACCACGGCAGCTCGACGGCGGCGGGCTGGGTGGAAGCCGAAGTCGCACGGGAGAGAGGAGAGAGTTGGGTCGCGCGGGAAAGAAAGAAGACCGAAGGAAAATAAGGGAAAAAGAGAAAAAGGAAGGAAAAGAAAAGGAGAGGAAAGAAAAAGAGGGGAAAAGAAATGAGGTCCAATCCTCATAACTTGGGTCACGAAAATGATCCAACGGAAATGATTTTAAAACCATAAGTTAAATAAAATAATTTAAACGTAATGGTAAAGTCAAATTAAAATAATTAAATCTCACAGTAATTAATTTAAATATTAAAAGCAATTTAAATGCACAACATTAAATAAATATTAAGAAAGCACATAAAAATAATTTTCACCAAATTAAAATCATAGAAATAAACTCACTAAAAATCCAACCAATTTTAAAATAAGAGAATAAATTTTTGAATAAATAATAAAAATCCTTCAGTAAAAATACACTAAAATACGGGGTGTTACATCCTCCCCCCCTTAAAAAAAATTTCGTCCTCGAAATTAGCAAGGTCAAACATTAAACTAAGACAGGAACAAGATTCAACCGAGAGCATACTTAGAACATACCGCCAAAATCAAACAAACAAGTAAGGATAATGCTCTCTCATGTCGGCTTCTCTTTCCCAAGAGAAATCTTGAGCCAACGGATCACCCCATGACACTTTCACCATAGGTATTGTCTTGGACCTTAATCTTTGCTCTTTCCAATCTACAATTTGCGTAGGGGCAACTTCATAAGTAAGGTTAGGCTGAAGTTGAATGCGTTCAGGGTCAACAAAATGTGGCTCTTGCTGTCCAAAACTCTTCTTCAATGAAGACACATGAAACACATCATGAACATCCCCAAAATAATCCGGCAAGGCAACTCTATAAGCAACAAGCCCAACTTTCTCTACGATCTGAAAAGGGCCAACATATCTTGGACTAAGCTTTCCTTTCTTACCAAAGCGCTTAACGCCTTTCATAGGAGAGACTTTAAGATAAACCCAATCACCTTCTTCAAAGGATAAGTCTCTTCTTCTTGTATCTGCGTAACTCTTCTGGCGACTTTGCGCTTCTGCCATTTTAGTCCTTATAAACTGAACTTGATCCTTCATTTCTTGAATTATCTCAGGCCCAATTACTTTACTCTCGCCGACTTCATCCCAACACAAGGGTGATCTACACTTCCTTCCATACAAAGCTTCATACGGGGCCATCTGAATGGAAGAATGGAAACTGTTATTATAAGAGAATTCAATAAGCGGTAGATGATTCTCCCAACTTCCTTGAAATCCTATGACACAAGACCGCAACATATCCTCTAGAGTCTGAATAGTACGCTCTGATTGACCGTCTGTTTGAGGGTGATACGCAGAACTAAACTTCAACTTAGTGCCTAAAGCTGCCTGCAAGCTCTTCCAAAAATGGGACGTAAACCGCGGGTCCCGATCTGACACGATACTCTTGGGTACTCCATGCAAACGCACTATCTCCTTGACATATAACCGAGTCAACTTACCCAAAGAGTCAGTATTATTAATAGGCAAGAAATGGGCACCCTTGGTCAACCGATCAACAATCACCCAAATTGAGTTCTTCCCACTAGGAGTTCTCGATAAACCCACAACAAAATCCATAGAAATATCATCCCACTTCCACTCAGGAATAGGGAGAGGTTGAAGTCTACCAGCAGGTCTTTGATGCTCAGCCTTTACTCGACAACACGTGTCACATTTCTCAATAAACAAAGCGATGTCCAACTTCATTCCTCCCCACCAGAAATTCCTCTTTAAATCTCGATACATCTTCGTGCTTCCTGGATGAACTGAATAAGGAGCCGCATGAGCTTCTGCCAAAATCCACTCTTTAAATTCAGAATCTCGGGGAATCACTCTACGATCCTGAAACCGAAGAATACCATCCTTATCCAAGCTGTAATTCAAGGGTCCTCTAGACTTCCTGACTCTTTTCCTGATAGCTAACAATTCAGGATCTCTTCTTTGAAGAGTCTTCAATTCTTCAAAATCCACTACTCGGACATCCAAGACTAACGATAACAATTCCTCTTGCTGTGAACTCTCGATAAGAAGTCTCCTCATTCCACAAAGGAGAGAGTCCAGATCTGATGACTCTGCTTCATCCACTTGTTGAGACTTTCTACTCAAAGCATCAGCGACTAGATTTGCCTTTCCTGGATGATACTTAATCTCACATTGATAGTCGCTAATCAGCTCTAACCACCCTCTGTCTCATATTGAGATTCTTCTGAGTAAACAGATGCTTCAAGCTCTTGTGGTCAGTATAAACTTCACAGGCTTCACCATACAGATAATGCCGCCAAATCTTAAGAGCAAAAACTATTGCCGCCAACTCCAAATCAACACCTATGCTACAACTTCTAAACCTCCATTGAATTCTACTTTTGGTAACCTAATAGCCACTTCCAAAGCTAACCATCAATAACAAATTACACAACCAATTGATTAATCTCCAATTACAAGTATTTTCTCAAAATTCGAGTCACTACTAATTCCTCAATCAGCACAATCTGAACTCCTGACTACAATAAAAATACCACGCTTCTGCTGCGCACTCTGATATTCGCCACATGCATAAAACTTATGTCCTCATGAAACTAACACCATCGAGTACAAGGTGGCTCCATTCCTATTGACCAAAAACTCTTATCACATCTTGGTAGAAAAATACTCCCTTTCCAAAAACCACGAATTATAACTCAAATTCCTCAATTAACTCTCGCAACCTTAATCAAAATCAATACCATAAAATACATCCATGATCATTGACAGAAACCCAAACTCAAACAACCTCAGCTTCCCAAATTGAAAATAAGCAATCTCAACCCAAAATACATCCACCTCATCTACGATAAGGAACATACCTTAAAAGGCTCGATTTCCAACCCAACCAACCAATAAGAGCGCCTATAAACTTCTACCTGACAATCTAAACCCAAAAGCTCATCACTTACATTCTGAACAACATCTAATCTAGCGGTGACTAAACTCACTACGAACCACCATAGACTACACCAAAACATTATCAAAACCTTCTTGGTAATTCACCCACTTATCTCTACTCCTACAAGCTAGCATTAACACAACTAGTTCCTTCAATAGTACCTCACTATTAAACCTCAAGGCAAACCATACTGCTCAAATCTTCAATCCACCAAAAGTCATTGCAAAGCACCCAAGGATCCTAATGCTTTATTAACCGCATACTTGATCATCTTATCCACTGTTGATACCTAAGGTTTAACTTCGAAGATCTTATCATACACCATACATGATGTCCCAACAATCTCTCTTCCAGTTAAATAACAATGTCCTTAATTCAACCAACTGGATGCTCAATTTCCAAAAGAAAGTATAACCTCAAAAATTTAAATTCCTAGGTGAACTCAGGTCACAATTAATTCCTGAAGATAATCACAATAACTATTCCCAACCATGCTTCATTGAGTAACCCACTTCAACTGCACACTTCAATCAACTCACCAAAAACTCCAAGCCAATGTCTCTTAAATTACCACTATTGTCTCGACTCCTCTTCAACACCTACCAAAGTCTCTTCCTCCAACCCAAAATGAGACTAGGACTTATACTCTCCGAAATCCATAACCACTCACCACTACTATACATCAATGTCACGCACCCTTAGCCAAAACCAATAATCCTCCAAACGTGCAGATGATCATCATTACCATTTCCATCACTAGACCTATATCCTCGAAATGAACAAGAATCATTTCCTACATCCACACCATCTATCATCCTTAAAATTGATATGGATTAAATCCTCAACCTATCACTGAAACATCGAGCTAAAAGCAATAATCTTTCGAATTAGATCAACATCCTCAATCCTCAGAAAATACACAAACTAGATAATCACCTTCAGTCTCCAAAGAAATTCTTTCTTGAAAAAAAATTCTCACATTAGTAACTTAACTCTCATCAATCCTATTTTAATTATGCCCTTCAACTCTGCAATTCTAAACCCTTAACCCAGGATAAAAATCATTTTCCAAAATCTTAAAATCGATGACCTCAAATCTAAAACATTCACCCTATAAAACTTGTAAATTCTAAAACCCCAAATGTTATCAAATTGCTTATCAAGGTCGGCAAGATCGAAAACTTCTAATCTAAGTAATCCTTTAATTGCTTGTTGAACTTACCACCTTAAATCTCATAACTTATTTCCTAAAAACTATGAAGCCTCAAACCTCAGATGAACTTATCATAAATCTAACCTTGAAATTTGAACTTACAACCTCCTACCCCAAAAACTCATTACATAAATTCTACGGAACCTAAAACCTTAATTATCCTAAGCAATTTAAAATTATTCCCCTCCTTAGCAGCAATTCGAATTCCTACTCCAAAAAGTTCACTCTGACCAAGATGTTCGAACCTCGATATTAAAACAAACCAATCACAAAAAGTTCAAACCTATTACACCAAATGTTCAAGCCTAACAATGGCCTTCTCAATCGTACCATCTCCTATCATAGCATAATCCTTAACCCGCCTTTCAATTCCGTACAAAACAAAACAAAACAAAATCAAATCATATCAAATAAAATTTCATACATAAAATAGCATACGACAAAATGCATAAAATCAATGAAGTAGCTCGCAATAAAATGATTAAAACAATAAACTAACATACCATAAAATAAATCAATAAAATAAATAAACAAACAAGTAATATACAATAACTAAATAAAACCAATAAAACCACAAACTTTAAATTAAATAATTTTCAAATCACAACTTTTAAAACTTTCTGGTACTACACCTATGGGACATGTGGTTTTACCCAGAGCCGAACTGCTCTGATGCCACCTGTGGCGCCCCCGACCCCCGTGTAAGGAAAACATGGAAATCGAGACGCCGGGATGATGACAACACGGTCACACATCCCAACGTACGTGCCAAGTGTGTGTACATGCAATGGTGTACAACCACAACGCAGCGGATTAGTCAACTAAGTACCAGAATTTAAATACAAGTAAACATCAGTAAAGTTTTAAAAGCAGTTATACAGTCATCCAAAAATAAAGTTAACACATGTCCCGAAATACAGAAGGGTAAAATAAAATAACAAGCTAGTGATCCCAGATCACTCCTCGGGCGGAGCCGTCTCCTCAGGCTCACCCTCCTCCTCCTCAACTGCATCAAAATCTGCGTTACCACAGAATGGTACCGCAGGTAAGTATAACCCAAAAATAATCTCAGGAATAAAATGCATTTAATACAACTAACATGCATGCATATGATGAAATATGCATTTTTCCTCAAAACATCATTTTCCCCGAAAATGATAATTTTCCAACACACGCCAAAAATCCCATTTGGCCCAAAAATAATCCGTAAAACATTTTCCCAGAAAATGATTTACACAAAATCCAACTCACACTATTTTCCCAGAAAATAGTCCATTTAATCCGTCAATACCCTATGCACCATGGCCTCCCCTAGGGACCATCCGCATGTCCTGGCTTCGTAGCGATGCCCAGTTCCGCGCCCAGCGCGTACATGGCCGAGCACCCACTACGCAACGAGCGATGCCCAGTTCCGCGCCCAGCGCGTACATGGCCAGACATCCTCTAGTCCCCGCCAGCAGAAGGACCACGGAGTCGGCACGAATCTCTCGTCCGATCCCATTGTCGCCCAGCGACAATCCAGGGGACGTTACTCAGTTTATTCCGCTCCCGAGTAACCAGAGGAGCTCCACCGAGATAATGCCCCATCTCGGCTTGGGGTCGTGATACGCACGCACCCAAATTCCATTCTCACATGAAAACCCAGTTTTCATAAACACATGAACATGAAAGCAATACACGAAAACCCAGTTTTGCTTTACAAACATGATCATGCATGAAATAACGAAATGCACATGAACCAACCAATCCAAAATCCATCAATAACCAATAACCAATCCAATCCAATCAAACCAACAACTCCACTCACAAATCCATCCGACCCCCGTACTCCTCGGACTCAGTCCGGCATGCCAAAAATACAGTGAAAAGCGTTAGTGCAAAAATACATAAAATTCATGAGAAATCTTTGGAGAAATACTTACAGCGCTATATGATAATTTTCGGAGGATCACGAAGCTGAAAAAGGCGACGTCTGAGCAACACCACAGTGTAAAATACACTGTGACCGTGGGTCACAAATACCCACTTTTCAACGGAGACAAACGAAGACCCCAAAATGATAGGGTAGGGCCTAGAGAGGTCGGTGAAGCCAATGGTGGTGGTGGTTTGCCGTGGATGACGGCGCGAATGGTGGTTTAAGGCCAAAAATGTACAAATCGGAGATGGACTTGGTGGGGCTTCACCGGAGACGGATCGGAGCTGGGGTTGGGTCCAAAGGGTTGCCAAGAGGTCGGGGATGAAGTGGTAGGAAGATGGTGGACAATGGCGGTGCGACGGCGGCGCAACGGCGGAAAGAGTGCCGCGGCTTCGTGGGTCTCGTGGGGGCTAACGGCGGCTTGGATGGAAGTGAGGTTGGTGGGGTAAGGTCGCCGGCGGCAGGGGAACCAAATGGAGGGGGCGGTGTCGACCACGGCAGCTCGACGGCGGCGGGCTGGGTGGAAGCCGAAGTCGCACGGGAGAGAGGAGAGAGTTGGGTCGCGCGGGAAAGAAAGAAGACCGAAGGAAATAAGGAGAAAAAGAAAAAAAAAAGGAAAAGAAAAGGAGAGGAAAGAAAAAGAGGGGAAAAGAAATGAGGTCCAATCCTCATAACTTGGGTCACGAAAATGATCCAACGGAAATGATTTTAAAACCACAAATTAAATAAAATAATTTAAACGTAATGGTAAAGTCAAATTGAAATAATTAAATCTCACAGTAATTAATTTAAATATTAAAAGCAATTTAAATACACAACATTAAATAAATATTAAGAAAGCACATAAAAATAATTTTCACCAAATTAAAATCATAGAAATAAACTCACTAAAAATCCAACCAATTTTAAAATAAGAGGATAAATTTTTGAATAAATAATAAAAATCCTTCAGTAAAAATACACTAAAATACGGGGTGTTACAGCCGTGTCATCCATTCCAAATCATAGTACTCCGAGTCCTGATGGGTTTGGATTGGGTTTTTATAAAAACAGTTGGGAGGTGGTTAAGGTTGATGTGTGGAAGGCTATATTGGAATTCTTTATGACTAACAATCTTCCTAAATTTTTCATGGCATCATATTTGGTTCTTATACCAAAGATGGAGTCGCCCATAGGTTTTGATAAGTTTCGTCCTATCAGTGTTTGTTCTGTGTTTTATAAAATTTGCTCTCTTGATTTCTTAGGAGCAAGGAGCCTTAATTCCTAGAAAGGGTATTTTTTCGAACATTAGCCTTACCCAGGTGTTGGTGCACTCTATTAATAAAAGGATCCACAGGGGTAATATTATGCTAAAAGTGGATATTGTGAAAGCTTATGATCGGGTGGACTGGGGGTTTGTGATAACGATCTTACAAAGGTTTGGGTTTTCCTCTCAATTTTGTGATTTGATTTATTTATGTATTTCTGGCCCTTGGTATTTTGTCATGATGAATGGTACCGTTAAGGGTTTCTTTCCAGGTGGTCGAGGTCTTCGTCAAGGTGATCCTCTGTCTCCTTATTTGTTTATCATTCAACAAGAGGTCTTATCCTGTCTGATCCATAGGAGTGTGCGAGAGAGTTAGTTTGGCCTTTTCTCTCAGGCCCGAGGTACGCCTATTGTCTCTCACTTGATGTATGCTGATGATGTCATGGTTTTTTCTAATGGAAGTCAGAGGTCCGTGCAGGTTCTTCAACAACTTTTGGTTCAATATGAGAGGTGGTTAGGACAATCTATCAATGTTCAGAAATATGCTTTGTATTGTTCTAATAAAATTCCTACTAGGCGCAAGCAATGGCTTTTACGTTAGACGGGCTTTATGGAGGGGAACTTCCCTTTTAAATATCTAGGAGTGCCGATAATTCAAGGGAGATTGAAACAGGCACATTTAGAAGACATGGTGAATAAAGTGAGGCAAAAGATTAGTGGCTGGAATATGAGGCTTCTTGACGCATGTTATGTCCAGTATGACTATTCAACTATTTGTTATTTTACAGGTCCCTCAAATTACTATTTTCAAGATTCATAGATTGATGAGCTCATTCTTTTGGGGTGAAGCCGATGGGCAAGACAAAAAGAAATGGGTGGCGTGGAATCATATTTGTAATCCTATGGTAGAAGGAGGGCTTATTGTACGAAGTCTTTAGGACATTCAGAAAGCCTTGCATATGCGCTTTGCTTGGAACCTTATTCAAGGTAATTCTTTATGGGCTAATTTTTTCAAAGCAAAATATGTTGTTTCGTGGGCATGGTCTCTTATAGAAACTAATAAAGGATCTAGAGTTTGGAGAATGGTTGCAAATTGTATTCCGTTGTTGTTAAATAACTCCAAGTGGAAACTTAGAGAGGGAGAGATTTTTTCTGGTATGACAAATGGAGGGATAATGGTCCTCTGATTAATGATATGCCTATAGTGGGTTCACCTCTTTTGAAAGTTAAAGATTGCAGGTTGTCAGATAGTAGGGCAGGATAAGGTGGATGAAATTATAACCGTTTTAGCTGGGCCGAATTATGGAAAGGATGTTCTAATTTGGACTTCTACGGATTCAGGTATTTTCTATACAAAATCTGCGTGGAATTGTATTTGTTACAAAGGTAATCATATGGATTGACATGCATGGATTTGGCATAATAGTCTTCCATTAAAAATGTCTATCCATTTTTGGAGGGCTTGGTTTATGGCTTTGAGTGTGGATGATAGATTATGCCGTTTTGGTATTCTTCTTGTTTCTAAATGTGATTGCTGCAATAATGGTCATGTTGAAAACATTAACCATGTGCTCTTTGAAGGTGATTTTCCAAAAAGAATTTGGTCCTTTTTTGGCAATCTTTTTGGTTTACC
Organism: Juglans regia; assembly: GCF_001411555.2. Lineage (NCBI taxonomy): Eukaryota > Viridiplantae > Streptophyta > Magnoliopsida > Fagales > Juglandaceae > Juglans > Juglans regia. Next base: position 7,537,036 of record NC_049909.1, on the reverse strand, counting down.
TCTTGGTAGATCTTGGAGACAGAATGCTAGGATTTGGTTTAGGCGTGCTAGCTCCTCTTCACTGGTGGGCTTTATTGTTGGCATCATCCCCGTTATTGTTACTTGGCGTCTTTGGAGGAGAAGGTGCCTTGCTCGGATGGAAGGTATTATGGAAACTCATAATTTTGTTGTTCACTCTATTTGTGTGTGGTTAGGGTCTTTTTCTCAGGCCGCTAAGCAAAATAAGAGTCTGTCCCGTAGAGATGGCATGATCCTTCAGGCCCTACTGATAAATCCGATGGTTCCGAAAGTTCCATGTTGCAAAGTGGTAAGATGGTTTAAACCGCCGTCGAGGTGGTATAAATTGAACATGGATGGTAGTAGTATTGGTAATCCAGGTTCTTGTGGCATTGGCAGGATTATTCGTGATGATTCAGGTAGGCTTGTCCAGGCTTATGCATCTCATGTTGGTTATGGTTCTAGTAACAAAGCGGAGCTCATGGCACTCCTTCATGGGTTGAGAATTTGTAAATCGTTGAACATCTCAAATGTGATTGTTGAAATAGATTCTATGGTGGTTATCTCTTGGTGGCTCAGAGGGAGATGTGGTGTGTCGTACCTTGAGGATTTTTGGGAGGAAATTGTAGGTTTGACCTGCATAATTCATTGTCGTTTCCAACATGTTTTTCGTGAAGATAATAGGGTGGCGGATTGGTTAGCCAAGGAAGGGGCTTCAGGTATTGATTTTGATTTTTCTAATAATTCTACTATGCCTCGGGTTCTTCGAGGCCTAGTTCGTTTGGATTCTTTGGGCCATCCCTCTTTGCGGTGTTAGGTCTGGTTGCTTTGTGGTGGTTTTCTTTTTCATGTTGTCCTATAGGCTTGTTATAGTTGGTTTTTTTTTTCTGGTTGTGGTTTTTTGGTGTCACCCATGGACCTTATTTTGTTACCACGGTATTCTTCCGCCACAAGTAAGAGTTTTATTAATAAATATTGGAAGGGGTCATTATTGGACATGTGACCTTCCGCTATTTAAAAAAAAAAAATTCAACTTATCATGAAAAATACTTTTGTCATGACCCCGAAGGCTAGGATGGAGAATTATCCTGGTAGAACTTCTCTTTTTACTGTGGAGTATTTAAGAATGGAGTGGTAACCCCTAGATTGACAAAGAATAGTCAACAGGCTTCGAATGGGTTCTTTTTAAAGTAAGCCGGAGGGAAGTCAAATTTTTATGACACCTAAGACTGTGGATATACACGTTATGATATTATGTTATATTACTAATGCATTGAAAACGAGTTTGTAGACAACATAGTTTCAACGTAAGTTGTACTATAGTCACCGACAGGTACTCACAGTGCATATGGGAAACTGTAACGATACCACATGTTATGATGTTACAATTAATTATGAATTACTAACAATAATGAAATGTTATGATGAAATCATGTCTTTTGATGATTGAAATAAAAATGTTCTCTAAATGAAAATATGTGTCTCCATTTTTTTGAAAATGTTAAAGAATTTGGATGGGAGACACACGCACATTTTTCTACATTTCATATTTATCATTCTTCATGCATAATTTATCTTTGTGCAGGTTGGTTGTTTAACTTACTAAGATTTCGAGTAAATATCACCCCTTGTGGGACCACTATCATTCCACTCGGAATGGTAGAAGTTGTGTCAGGTATCGAGGAGGATGGGCTAGATGGAGAACTAGATCCAACTGATTGAGGAGGAGCCGAACCTTGAGAGGAGACTAGATTTGATCCTTATGTATATTGCCCAAGTTCTTCATGCTCTCGAACGCATGAAGCGGATTATTTGACTTTGATCCTTAGTTGTACTAAGTTTATGCTATGATTTTACTTTGAACTTGATGGTCACTAATGCATTTGGATGTTTTTAGTTATCATGGCATAAGTTATATTTTCACCCTTATTTTCACTGTAATTATTGCATACTGCTAGTTGCATACTATGATGCATTGATATTAATTGTCATGTACAGGGGTATGTAACCTTGTGTTGCATGTCCCGACACTCTAAGTCTCCATTTCATCCTAAGAGGAGGTTGGGAGCGTCACAAGGTGGTATCAAAGCAATTGGGTCTCTAGGTAAACCAACATGTCCTTAGGAATAATATGCCAGAGTAAAGGATTTAATCTATAGAGTTATTAGGCTTGAAATCCTGCAGCAGGAATTGGATCTGATACGCGTGCCTCACAAGATTTGGAAACTGAAGTAGCATAGCACGTGAAAGAAAGGAAAGTAAATGCCCAACAAGATCAGGACTGTTGTTTTGATGGAGGACGTGACTTGGTGAACGCGATTCGTTAGATGATGGAAACCATCAAATAGTAATAGGAGGTGATCCTGAGTCAAAACCAACAATACTTGCAGTTTGAAAGACAAGAGAACCAAGGGTGTTCATATGAAAGTTTTTGATATACAAATACCCTAATTTCAAGGGAACTGAAGGACCTATGAAGGCCAACAAGTGACTACAAGATCTCGACAGGAACTTCGAGATCAGCGGCTGTACTGAGGGACATAAAGTATAGTATGCGGGGCTGCTTCAAGGAGAAGCCGGTAGCTGGTGGGATACAAAGAGGTATCTTTTAATCAGAGAGTTGGACAGTATCACTGTAACACCCTAGTCCCGGAGGTCCGGAGAGTTAGTTCTTATCACTTAATATCAACTCCAATATCACAACTATAAAACCCAAAAAACTCCATAAAATATTTAACTTATTTGTTCATTCCAAAAATCCATTTCCCTCCACAGAAATACTGAACAAAGCCTCAATAAAATAAAATAACATCTCCACAAGGATTCAAATCATCCATAACTTGACGTACCAAATAACTGGTAACGATAAAACCACTAAATATAATCCTTCAAATATACTTGTACCCTTAGCACTTATTCATCTATGATCATCAGACTTTTCCAATACTTCCTACTCTTGTTCTCCAATTGAGCCATTAAAATATCTGAAAAATGTTTGGAGATAAGGGGTGAGTTATCAACAACTCAGTAAGTAGAGAATATATACTAGTGTATAAACATGAGCATTTATCAGAATTCAGAATGCTGAACAAAATATTTTCATTCAGAATGTAGAATTAGAATAATTCTTTTCAAAATGCAAAACCATAACATGTTACCAAAAATATAAGAGCGAAACCAAGTGGATGTGGATTAATTTGGGAAGTCATGATGTTTAGGGCTACTACAATCTTAGACTTTTAGGAAAGATCAATTAATTAGTATTCCGGGCTTAAATGTCAAAATACGTTTTAATGAGAGATTTAAGTTATGTGTATATTTTATAGGAGAAACCAAGTGGATGTGGATTAATTTGGGAAGTCATGATGTTTAGGGTTACGAGAATCTTAGACTTTTAGGAAAGATCGGTTAATTAGTATTCCGGGCTTAAATGTCAAAATATGTTTTAATGAGAGATTTAAGTTATGTGTCTATTTTATAGGTGACAATTGAAATTTGTTTGGCACTATTGTGGAAAAGTTTAAAAAAGTTGAGAAGTACAGGTAAGCAGGGATCATATGCTAGACTTTGCATAAAAGAAATGAACTGAGGTTGATTTTGGAAAATATGTATGTTTTGTTATGAAAAGAATTTTTAAACAGCCTCAGTTATTTGTTCTACATTACTCATGAAATCCGTATGAAAGTAAAAAGTAATTTTTACCATGACTGGTGTAGACATGAGCATCTTTTTGGCATTCTATTACTGAACTGTGCAAAAGGAACGAATATGAAATTTGATAATTTTTTCACGTGACATGAAGTTGTTCTAATCTGTTTTGGAAAATGTGAAATGATCTGAATCTAATGCAGTACTTTGTTTTGATATGATGTGGCATCTAAAAAATTTTTGGCATGACTTTCTAATTCTGTATGTGTATCTAATTCTGTTATGTTTCTAATATGTTCCATTATGGCCTGACATAAGAATAATAGTGGTATACGGCCTAGCCACGGATAATAATAGTGGTATATGGCCCGGGCCCCCAGAGGTATAATGGGTGGTTGTTTACAATGGTAGGGCAGTGGTAGAACACTGGTTAGAGAGAGAGAGACCAACTAATGAGAGAGAGAGAAATACGAAGTGAGAGAACAGGTGAGGGAGAGATGAAACTCACTGTGTGACGCGACGGAAAGAGGGTGCCCTGAGAGGAAACGAGGTCTTGGTGAACAATGAACCCAGGGTGGCAACGACCGGCATTTTCTAGCTGGTAAGGACTATGTGGAGAGAGTTCGCACTGTAGGTGGCTGGGTTGTGGCTTGACGTGCTCTATTTTGGTTGCTAAAAAAGGGGTTGCCGTGGGTTGAGAGTGTGGAGCACAAGTGGACTGCGGAGGTACAACTAGGTGGCTCATGGCCGTGCCACTTGGTGGTTGTCGTGGGCATGGGTGCAGAAAGGCTACGCGAGATGGAGGCTGGTAATTTTTGGGGGAGAAAACAGAGATAACATGGTGATTGTAGTTCCTTCATGGGGCTGAGCAAGGCTGTGATCTACCCTTTTGTGATGGTGTGCAACGTTGAATGTGGAGGAGCCATGGCTGTAGAGGAGAAGCAGGCTAGGAGAAGGTTGCAACAACTTTGGTCTACTTCATGCATGAGGGATAAGCGTATATATATATATAGCTGGTTGAAAACTAAAAGCAAAACCCTAGAGATGTGAGAAGGAGGGACGTGATTGAAACGGACGTGAATAATGCATGCTGAGGGAAATGGACGTGCTCGAAGCCGTGTATGTAGTGGAGTCTGGCAGAAGATCTTACGGGCTTGGGTTGTTTGGCCATTTCAAAAATCTAGGCTCAGGTCTGGTAGTGAATGTGACGCCAGCAGATTCCGCTTGGGATCGGATGGACATCTGAAGCGTCGGGACATGCAACACAAGGTTACCTGTCCCCGTTCATGACATATAAGATGCAATGTTCCTAACATGCATCTAGCATTATGCAATATTCGCAGCGGATAATTTTTTTTTAAAAGCAATACTATGCACCAAACTTATGATATCCCAAATACTTACAACATACTTCATACATAAAGACATACTAAACAACTGAGATCACAACACTAATCCAAAATGGTTGTGAACAAAAGAGTGCTGGAGATTGAACTCCACAAAATACAATTAGTAACCTATGGCAACTACATCTAAGTCACACTGTCGCTTAGTCGACCGTTTCCAGTTGGTCGTTTTCTGGTTCTCCTTCCGATCTTGTAACAAAATCTACCATTTGGGGGGAATAGTAGTTGGGACTACCACAGTGAGATTTGATTACAAATCTCAGTAAGTTAACAAAAAACTTCACACAGGTTAATGATGCATGCATGACAATAAATGCATGACTGCATGATCAAAGTCAATAGTAAACATAACATAACTTGACATAACATGGCATGAAATAATAAGCATAACATGACTTGACATAATATGGCATGGTATAATAAGCATAACGTGACTTGACATAACATGGCATGAGCTGACATAACTTGAACTGGAACTGAAACTTAGCTTGACGTGACTTGACATAAACATGAAACTTGACATGAACGTAAACTTGAACATAACATAACGTGAAACATGACTTGAATGTGAAATACATGAACTTGGAATCTTTCTCAGTAGACTTAATTATAAGTGACCATATGGGTGCTACACAGGTCCCCTTGAGCCGTGTGTCCTTGCCGATTACCGCATCACAACACAGGTGTCTATACCAGCTGTGAGTGCGTTAATACGTACTCCACAGTTGTTGCGGCCCCACGTATCCTACGTGTCACAATTGCTGTGTCTCACGTAGTGTATGCTCCACAGTTGTTGTGGCCCCATGAATTATTTGTGCCACACTTGCTGTGGACACACATAACATAATGTGTACCATCGGCGTTAGTGCCTGGCGTGCTCCGGTGACCAGCTAAGTAGGCCCCATTCACAACCTGTTGACTGTATTTCGTCAATCTAGGGAATTTCACACCTATTTAGACACTCCATGGTGAACAAAGGAGTTTCACTAGGATATTACCCCATCCTAGTGCTTAGGGTCGTGATTGACATGAATAACTTAACAAGATTGTTCTCGAGATACACAAACTGTATTCGAGACGGGATGACATGGATACGAAAAGACAGAAGTCCTGACATAGCGTAACGTGACGTGAACATAAGATGACAGACATGACATAGTTGGGACATAAATGTAACAGAGTACATTTCATAACATGGCATACATGTAACATGCAACATTTCATAACATGGCATACCATATAACAGACAACATTTCTTAACATGGTGTAACATGTGACAGTGAATATTATGTGACATGAAATACATGTAACAGATGGCATACTTAACTTAGCATGACATACTTGCAATGTATAGGAATACGTGACAGAATATCTTGTGTAACAGATAAATAATTCATGACAGAATAAATTCTGTGTAACAGATAAATATGTAATGACTTGGCATGGCACATATGATATAACATGCATACATACAATTTAGTTCCCTTACTCATCACTCATACACATTAAACTGATAGTAAGTTAAAAGCTAACTTACCTCGATCGTCGCGTTCTACTAGAATAAAGCGCGAAACACGAGGAACTGTAAAAGGTTATTCTAAAAGTTAGAAATTAATTACTAACAATTAGAAATGTGAAAAGAGACAACTTAGAATAAAATTACCATTTTACCCTCTACATGTGGGCAACTGACCATTTTACCCCTAACTTAAGGATTTGATATCCTAATTCCAAAAATTACCAAAATTTACATTCCTCATGTAAATTTTGTTCCAAACTCAAATATCAACTCAGAAAAATTTAAGACCAAATATAACTATGAAGAACTCACTATGGCCGAAACCTACATAGGCCATTTGTCTTGATTTTGGTTGCAATTCTTTCAAGTTTCAAAACTCATGAATAAACCAAAATCTTGTAACAAAGATCTTCCTATCCTAAGTTTAAAAACACCCTTAAAAAATATCCATTAAGAAAAAGCTAATTATCAACACCAAACTTTTTGTAAAAAGACCCAAACTTTTTAACAAAAAGTAAACCTTAAATCACAAGTTTTGACCTTAATAAAAACATCTCCAAAAATTCCAAAAAATCAAATCTTACTTCTAACATATTCATAACATCATCCTAAGATCAAAAATGAATTAAATCATCAAACAAAACCCACCAAAAATCACAAAACAACACTTGGAGTTTTTGGTTTTAAACTTAGTCCAAAACAAAAACTGTTTTTCCCAACTAACTATGATCAATCTCTTGATCTATGGCTTAAAGACATGTGATCTTCAAACTAACACATCACATGGTTTAAAAAAATGTGTCCAAAAGAAGATCCAACCATCAAACTTAAAATCACATGGCTAAAATTTAATAAAACATGGATCTAACTCAAAAACATCAAAGTTTAGGCCTAACCGAAATCCTCTTGCATAGAAAATCATATCTTTAAAAATAATACTAAATATCTTCGAAATAACATTCTAACATGTATATAAGAGGCTTGGGGTCATCACATAAAAATATCAAAGCCTTTGGAATAAGATTAAACCACGAAATATTCAAACTTTCACAAAACAGAAACTGTTTTTCCACTTCCAGTTTTCAAGTTTCTAACTCTAAGAAAATCTATCATCAAAAGCTTTATTCAAGCAACAAAACCTCAATGAACATTCATAAACACATGTTAAAAACACTCTATAAATTTTTCGTACCAAGATATGTCCATTAGCTTGGTGAAAACTTTCAATACATAACATACTCTCCAGTTTCACGCCCAGAATGACCTTTCCATGGTTAAAAATACTTTTTACCATCCAAATGAGCATGGAATGAGATTAATAAGATATCCACGGAACCTAAACTCAAATACGAACAACTTATGTGAAGGAGTCATCGTGAGATAATACTTAAAAGGGATCACAAATAGCCACGCAAAAAGACCCAGAAATCTGCCCGAGAGAGCTCTTTTGGGTTTCTCTCTAAGAACGGGGGAAAGAAGTGATAAAATTGAGAGAAGTGTGTCTTGCATGACTTTAGACTTCTGGAGGGGGAAGTTATGGGCTTGAATGACCCTTGATTAGTGGTGGCTATGTGACATAAAGTGGAGAATAGAGAGGGGCAGAGACTGCCTGCAGCAGCTGTGAAAGATAGAGGTTGATGGAGTGGATTTCTCCTTCACATCAAGGCTCTATTGGGTGCAGCCAATGGCAGTGGATGGTCTGCCATGTGGGGGAGGAAACGTCTCCAAGAAGCTTTGCCAAGGTGGCCAATTTCGTGGGCCTTGGTGGGCCCCACCAAGTGGGCTTCAATTTGGGGTTTAAATGGGGTTTGGTTAGGGTTTGAGATGCTATCAAGCCCAAAAATCAATTTTTCTTGGCCCAATCAAATTCCCAAGGTTTAAAATGTTGAATAATGATGTCATAACAAGGATTTGATTAATTAATAGCACGTGGAAGTGATTTAATCAAGTGATTAAACACAATGCTAGAAATTGGATTAAAAAGGGTTTGGAGGCCAACTTTAGGGTTTGGGAAAACCATTTAGGGTTTTGGTTTCAACCAAGCTTTTGGGGTTTCAATTGGATTCCAACCATTTAGGGTTTTGCTAGGGTTGAAACCCTCTTTGGTCTGGCACAATTTGGTTGAACAGATGAAACACAGCTTTGCTTAGGTGGCATGATCTCACACCTTGATTCCTTCACAAATCTATCTAATGGTTCTTCTTTGTACCAAGTGTCTAATACCATTTACAATGTGTGGCTAAGATCTTGCCAAATGTCCAAATAAAACTTCTCTAACCTAATTTGGACATTCCACACTATGATTTTGAAAACATTGCAATGGGTGCGCTTATCGAGGTTACTATTCACTTTAAAAAGAAACATAATAAACTTAGTACTAAAAAATTCTAAATATTCATATTAACCTATAGTGAAAATCGTTCACCGAAATTCAACCCCGAAGTGCCCTTAAAAAATAATTTCACAATTTTCAACAAACATTTCATCCGAAATTATGAAAATAGGCTATTGCGCCATAAAATCCTAAATAATGCACTGAGTGTAATGGCGCAGACCATAACTCATTCTGACACTTCTAACTATCTCAAATAATTAAACTCATAAATCTAGCACCATAGTGAGTGATAACACTGATCATGATGACAGACTAAAACCTAACTGATTGGTCGATTCGTAAAAACTTATGGGTTTTCACGAGATTCTTAAAGTCAATAGAAATTCCACCAATGAACTTCTAGTGGGCTATTACAGTGAAAATAAAGAATAATAAGTGGGCTTTTTCATATGTCTAACCCAAAAAATATAAAAACACATGCTTGGTGCTAGGCCCGGGTGTTACAATCTTTGTTTTTACCTGGGATAGGTTCAAGGAGAAGTTTGACAATCGATTCTTCCCAGAGTTGATAAAGACTCGGAAGGCCCAAGAGTTTGCCACTTTGGTGCAAGACAATCTCTCAATTGAGTAGTATGCTGCAAAGTTCATGGAGCTGGGAAGGTTTACTCCACACCTGATTGCCACTGAAAAGATGCAGGCTCAGAAATTCCAAGGGGGACTGCATCCCAGGACTCGCAGTTACGTAGTTGGGTTTCACATCCACAATTTCCACAAATTGGTTAATGTGGTTGCAATAACTGAAGCAGAACAACAAAGTGTGGCTGCCCAAATCAGCCTCGAGAGAAAGAGGGCTTCCTCCTTCTCTACTGGCGGGAGTAATGTCGAAAGGAGAATTATCCATGGTGCCTTCAAGGGCAAATGTATTATGACAGCTCCACCTGCTGCCTGCAAGAAGTGTGAAAAGAATCATGGTGGAGAATGTCAAGTACGTTTAGGAGTATGTTTTTTATGTGGTCAGTCAGGACATATGATCCGGGATTGCCCTCATAATGCACAAGGTGGAAAGAATGATCTTAACAATCAGCCCAATTAGAGGCCATCTGTTCAAGCTCGTGTGTATGCCATCACCCCTGGAGAATTCAACAAGCAAATACCCGAGGAGGAAGAAACAGAAGTCATCCTTGGTATTTTCTTTAAATACCCTTTTTTAGAAATTAGCTATCTTTATAACTACTTAGTACTCAGTAGTTAATTATACTTTAGGTAAAAAGCAGGGGTCCTATGAGCTAAAAAATGCTCATACTGACAACTGTTCTGTTGCTCCCTCTGTGGTGGAAAATTCTGTCGAAAATTTTTTTTCATACTATTTAAGGCTCTAGCCATAGCGAGATTACCATCAATATGAGACAAGTCATTCTCAGGTTTCGGATGTGGTATTCCTGATCGGTCCATCTTTCTGATAAAATGCGTCTCTTAAAACTTGATATTTAAAATAAATAAACAATTTAAAGTACAACAAAATTTTTTGGTACTGCACCTAGGTATTTTTACGATTTTACCCAGAGCCAGACCGCTCTGATACCACCTGTGGCGCCCTCGACCCCCACGTGTTATTTTTGTGGAGTTCTTGACACCGGGATGATGACCACACAGATCACGCACCCTAACGACCAGTGCTCAGAGTGTGTACATCATGCAATAAGTGTACAAAATAATATTCGCAGCGAAGAAATAAAAGGTCTTTCTTTATTAAGTACCATAATTGTTCAAAAACAGTAAAGTAACTTTACAAGGATTAAACATTCATCCGCCAGATAAATTAAAAATAGGAAATAACATAAGGGAACAAATCCCATAACGCTGAATAGTTTCTCAGCAATTCAAACTTCCGGCAGAGCTGATCCCTTGGGTTCATACTCGGGCTCTGTGTCATACTCTACGGCACCATAAGACGGAACCGTAGGGTAAAACACCACAATGAGATTATGACATCTCAACAAGTAATTAACCAAAACAACATCCAAGAGATTTATAGCACAATATTGAAATCACGCGTCCCCATACGGACAAATATGCAGAAAAACAACTTATCTCCTTTTTCCCAAAATACCCTTTTTACAACTCACGCCAAAAATCTCATTTTTGGTCCAATCATAACCATTAATTATTAAGCATGCACCACGGTCTCCCTTATGGACCGTCCGCATGACCTGGCTCTCATCGTCACACCACGGGTAACGTCCGTGCATGAGACTTCATAACGAGCGATGCCCAGTTCTGCGCTCAGCGCGTACATGGCCAAGCATCCTCTAACCTCACCAGCCAAAAGGTCACGGAATCGGTACGAGAGCGTTACCGTCTCGTCCGTTCCTGTCGCCACCCAGCGACAACTTAGGGAACGTCACGTCAGTCTGTTACGCTCCCGAGTGACCAGAGGAGCTCCACTGAGATAAAGCCCCATCTCGGCTTGGGGTCTTGATGCACACGCACCCACATGTTTAGTCACAATTGCAAACAGACCACGTGACATCACAACACAATTTTAATAAAAACGATAATTATATTCAACCATTAATTGGAATACACATTTAAATAACTCATCTACATAAAATAGCCCTCCATTTACAATTACACAGTTTCACAATTACAAGTAAAATCCCGTTCTCCAATCCGGCCTAAGGCCCAATTCCAACAACTCCAATTTACAACCCAACGCTTCAACGGCCCAAGGCCCAATTCCAACAGACCAATACAATCAACAGTTTATGAAAGACAAATACAACAATATTATTTTAAAACTGGAAAATTACATACACACGAAGATGAAAAATTTCTGAAAGATAAAGCGAAAAGGGCGTTTGCTCAAGGCGGTGGCTCAACAGCGGCACACGGCGGAGCTCACGATGGAATAGTGCCAAACAGGGCTCTCAACTCACGGGTTGGGTCAAATTACAAGTTAAAAAATACATGGGTTACTCATGGGGATAGTCAAACAGCCAATGCAAAACACTACACAACCACTCGGATTCACCAACAAATCACAGAACAAACACTAATTGACTAGAAAAGAAAGGTGATTAAATCAAGAGAGGAAGATGAGGTTTTCGGAAGATTTAATTGTGCAAGTCGTGGCCTATAAATAGGCCAACCATGGCAGTTTGTGAGACCGTGTGTCGCACGGGTGGAGAGGAAGAAACCGGCAGCACAAGCCGTGGAGAAGAGGTAGCATATCATGCCGACGCATGGCACAGCGACAAGGACATCACAACCTGAAATTCACAACCAGTTGACACGGAGCTACTCACGGTGGCTGGAGGTGGCCGTGAAGAAGGACAGCTTGACAGCGAGCAAATTTGGAGCCCCACTGAACGACACGGAGAAGAAAGAAGGAAGGAGGAGGTGGAAGCTTGTGGGAGAAATGCGTGACTAAGGTTCATGAGGCGCTGGCAGCAGCTGCGAAGAAGAAAGAATTCGAGGAAGAAGAAGATAGAAGAAGAAACCATAAGCAAAATTAGAAGAAGGAAGGAGAAGAAGCTGAGCGGTGTAGAAAGAAGAAAATAAAACCCTAAGGGCAATCCTCCAAACGGCGTCGTTCAATTAAGGGGAGGGCTGGATTTATTCCACACGGGCTGGGCTTCAAGCCACACGGGCTGGACTTCGGGCTGGGCTTAGCATGGCGCATGGGTTGGGGTACAAACCACACGGGTTGGGTTTCTAAAACTTAAATGATTGGGCTAAGCTTCACACAGGCTGGGTCTAACACAACACACACTCACCCATGGCCCAAGACCAAAATCACACAATACAAGCCCAAAAATAAAATAAAACACTACAAATAAAATAACACCAATAAAATAACAAAAATAAATAAACAGCAAGGAAATAAAAACCCAGATTAAAACATGCCAAAATAAATTACAATACCAAAAATAACACAATTAATAAAAATATACATTGAATTAAAAACTCAAGAATTTATGGATCTCACACGATCACCTGTACCTGCATGTTGAAAAACTTCCCTTTAACCCTAAAAGAGTGATTGATGGAAGCCAACTTGATCATCTTCGACCAACTAGGGTTCGATGTTATACTAGGAATGAACTGGCTATCCAAACACCGTGCTAGGATAGACTGTATCTTCGAACCATCTGTAGTTGGCCAAATCCGTCAGACATGAAGGACTGTGAAGGCTACCCCCTCTCCAATCTCAACTTTGCAAGCAAGGAAGTGCATGGCTAGCGGTGACACGACCTACTTAGCATTCATAGTGGAGGATCTTGGTTGTAGTAAGGAGATTCAATGGATACCTATAGTCGAGAAGTATCGTAATGTCTTCACCGATGATCTACCTAGATTACCTTATGAAATTGAAACAGAGTTCATTATAGAGTTAGAGCCCACTGCAACCCCTGTCCATAAAGCCCCTTATCATATGGCCCCTCTAGAACTAAAAGAACTAAAGGAGCACATAGAAGAGCTATTGGAGAAAGGTTTAATTCGACCTAGTTCATCTCCTTGGGAGCACCAGTTCTGTTAGTTAAGAAGAAGGATGGATGATTAAGGATGTACACTGATTATAGGGAATTGAACAAAGTAACAATTAAAAACAAGTACCTGTTACCGTGTATCGATGACCTATTAGATCAATTGCAAGGAGCATCAGTGTTATCAAAGATAGACTTAAGGTCTGGCTATCATTAGCTCAAGATTAGGGAGAAGGATATCCCTAAAATGGCATTTCAGACTAGATACGGTCACTATGAATTCCTAGTGATGTCCTTTGGTCTAACCAATGCCCCCGCCGCATTGATAGATATGATGAATAGAGTATTCAAACCCTACCTGGATAGCTTTGTTGTCGTATTCATCAATGATATATTGATGTACTTGAAGAGCGAAGAATATCACAAACAGCATCTCTGTTTGGCACTACAAAGGCTAAAAGAACATTGGTTGTATGCCAAATTCAGTAAATGTGAGTTTTGGCTCAAGGAGGTAAAATTTTTAGGGCACATAATCTCAAGTCAAGGAGTATCAATTGATCCCAACAAGATCAAGGTCATGGTAAACTGGAAGCATCTGACTAATGTGCATGAAATTTGGAGTTTCTTGGGATTAGCTGGTTACTATCGGTGATTCATGAAGGGATTCTCCAAGCTGCCAGGACCCCTTACTATCCTAACCAACAAGAATGCTAAGTTTATTTGGATAGAGAAATGTGAGCAGAGTTTCGTGGAACTCAAGGAAAGACTCACAACCACTCCAGTAATAGCCCTACTTGAACCTCATAAGCCCTATGTGGTTTTCAATGACGCATCCAAATCAAGACATGGATGTGTGCTCATGCAAGAAGAGTGCGTTGTCACCTCCGCTTCACGATAACTAAAGAACCATGAGTAAAATTACCCCACCCATGACTTGGAACTAGTTGTCATAGTCTTCGCTTTAAAGATTTGGAGGCATTACTTGCATGGCCCAAAATGCAAAATATACACTGATTACAATAGCCTCAAGTACTTATTCAATCAACAGAATTTGAATATGAGCCAGAAAAGGTGGTTAGAAATTATTAGCAACTACCAGTGTGAAATCAAGTATCACGTTGGCAAGGCTAATATAGTGGCGGATGCGCTGAGTTGGAAGGCGCAAGAGGATGATCCCACAGGCCCCGCCTTGGAAGTAGAGTCCCTTTTGCACAGCATGAGGAGTTTGCCGATCAAGGATCTTCCTGCCGACGTATCCCTGACCACAGTACAAGAATTTGTACCAATAAAATGAGAAGAGGTGAAAAAGCGTCAGATGAAGAATCCCCAATGGGCAGAAATCAGATAGAAGGTAGAATGGAAGGAGGGACTAGAAGGTTTCACCCTCATAGATGATGGGTTGTTGTACTACCAAAATTGAAAAGGTTATTCTAGCTGATCAAGAAATCAGGAATAAGATATTAAGGGAAGCGCATCAAACTCCATACACGGCACACTTAGGAAGCATAAAGATGTATCGAGATTTGAAGCAACAATTTTGGTGGGAAGGCTTAAAGAAAGATGTAGCAAAGTATGTTAATAGATTCTCAGTTTGTAGAACAGTCAAAGTAAAGCATCAAAGACCCACTGGAGATTTACAATCACTTCCAATCCCGGAATGGAAATGGGAGGATATATCCATGGACTCTGAAATCAGATTACCAAGAACTTTGAGGGGAAATAACTCTATTTGGGTCATAGTTAATCGCTTAACTAAAAGTGCTCACTTTTTAGTAGTGAAAAATACTAACCTTATGGAGAAGTTAGCTCGGCCATTTGTATAAAAAATAGTGCGACTTCATGGAGTTCCAAAACTGATTGTATCAAATAGGGATACCCGTTTCATCTCTCACTTTTGGAAAGGCCTTCAAGACGCTCTAGGCACCAAGTTGAAATTTAGTAGTGCCTATCACCCTCAGACTGATGGGAAAACTGAGCAGATAATTCAAATTTTGGAGGACATGCTTAGGGCGTGTGTTTTACAAGAAAAAAGATGATTGGGAAAAGCTCTTACCATTAATTGAGTTTGTCTGCAATAATAGCTTCCAGATCACCATTCAGATTGCACCATACGATGCTTCATAGGGAGGAAAAGCAGGTCTCCCTTATACTGGGATGAAGTAGGAGAAGGAAAGATTTATGGTGTAGAGATTCTTTAAGAAATGAAGGATCAAATCTAGCTAATAAGGGAAAGGATGAAGGTTGCCCAAGATAGGCAGAAGAGCTATGCCGAATGCTGAAGAAGGAACCTTGAGTTCGAAGTTGGTGATTGGGTCTATTTTAAAGTATTGAATATGAAAGGAGTCTTTCGATTTGGAAAGCAGATGAAGCTAAGTCCAATATACAAAGGACCTTATGAGATATTGGAAAGAGTAGGAGAAGTCACTTATAAACTTGATCTTCCTGCTAACTTCCAAGGAATTCACAATGTCTTCCACGTATCTTCCCTCAAGAAGAGTTTCGAGGGATAGATACCATCAGTTATTGATATGAGGGATGTTTCGCTCTAGCCTGACCTAACTTATGAAGAAGTTCCTGTTCAGATCATAGATTAGAAGGATAAGGAACTTCAGAATCAAAAAATTCCTTTGGTTATGGTTTTGTGGCAAAATCATAATATTGAGGAAGCTAAATGGGAAAAAGAAGCTGACATGAGAAACAAATACCCTTATTTGTTTGGTATGAGAATTGTTTGACATCACATCATCACATTTGCATCCATTCATGCATGGCATTCATTGTTATTTCGCCGTGTGATCCACATTCCCTCTCGTCACTTTCAGTTGCACCATGGTTGTTAATGGTAGGATCGCCTGTCAGACTTATATGACCCGTGCTCGACTTCGGAGGTTGAGAGGTGAGCAGCGATAGAGACGACACGACCATATGGTCGACACATTTTGGGCTTAGGAGGAGAGGCTAAAGTACCACAGGACTCACATGCTTGACCATGATGGGAGAGGGAGCATCTGTTTGAGGAGAGATCTGCCACATGAGGAGCATCAGCCTTATGACCCCGTCCGTTGGATGGGTGAGACTAGGACCAGATGGCTTAGACATCATATGAGATCAACTTTCTCAGTTATGACAGGTCAGCTTGAGTCAGCTTGAGTAGCATCTGATAGAGCAGGAGCCACTTATTCCTGACACCACTCCCCTTGACACATCAGATATTTCTGACTCATCCCCGAGTTGTGTTCATTTTCGCAAGGAGGGAAACCCCTGGCTTGAGGATGAGGAATATAGGTAGCGGAGACGCCATGAGGAGAGAGTTAACACTTTCCATGATTCGGAGGTGGATGAGTATTATTACCACACCTAGGATGAGACGTCAGAGGATGGTGATGAGAGACCCCATCGAGCCTTGAGCTTTACCAAGGTTGGTGAGTCACACTTGACTTTTGCTTATTGCATGTCTTGCTTTGGCCCCGATTTTGAGGATGAGATCTTGTTTTAAGGGGAGGAGGATGTAACTCCTCGCCTAATTAACCATTAGAATTAACCTTTAAATGCTCTGGATTAAGCTTATGATTTTGGACTTTAAATATATTTTTTATATATATTATTTTGTTTGATTATTTTATTTACTTACTTAGATGTTGATAGTGAGATTTGTTTTGACCATGGCACTTAGTATCATTAAGCAAAGGGTTAGAGAAGCAAGCCCATTAGTGGTTCTCGTAAGGCCTTTAGGACCTTAGAACATTCATGGGCCAAGCCTTAGACTAAGCCCTTGGGGAATTCAAGACTTAGAAGCTAGCCTTAGCCCAAGTGTAAGAAGGGCTTAAGGCCTTTGGGCCAAACTTGGTGTAGAATTGATCCATGGTCCAATTAGGCCAACACAAGCCCTTTCAAGCTCATCTTAGTGGATCTTGAGGCTATTGACAATGTTGTGTAGATGCAAAATGACATATATGAAATCAAGATCAAGATCCCCTAATAGTGATCAGTAAAAAATTCATATTTAGGCTCTTAATATGAATAATGACAATATAATTATAGTACCTTTTGTTTATATTTTTAACTTACCTCTCACTCTTAACTTACTTGTCTCTCATATTAGGCTATTAATATTAATATTATTTTTATTTGTAAATATGACAACTTGTTTTTGTATAGGTACAATGAGCCCAAAAAAGAAGGCAAAGACCAGTTAACCACTCTTGAAAGTGGCGGCCCAATTATTCTCCTTTATTGATGGGCCACCCCTTTCTGTTGATAAGATGGTGGAGTCATCCCCTTCTGTAGGTTGTGTTCCCCAGCCATCCTTATGCTCATAGGGAGGGTCTCAACAAATGGTGGCCAACTATCTTCATATACAAATGAACAGACCCAATCATGCACATCTGCAACCATAAGACAACAATCACATGCAGAAAATGTTGACTTGTTCTCTGAAATTGGGGATTGCTTTGTCATTGTTGTCAGTATGCTTTTTTCTTACTTTTTATTTATTCAAATATGAATTCATATTTACAAAGTACTAATCATGTCACTAAATCCATTTATGCAGATGATAATGGGGGTTGAGTCAAGAAGCTATTGCACTCATTCATGACATTTGGCATTTATTAGAAGGGATGCAAATTGAGATGGAGCACAATTCTTTTGGTCAACCTATCAAAAAGCAAGATTCAAAGGTGGCAAGGTTTGGTAGCCTAATAGCGAGAACTAATATGTTGGTACCAATAACTTATATGGATTGGAGGTCGGTGCCGAAAGCCACAAAGGGGGAAGCATGGGATCTTATAATGGTACAGAATTTGTATTATACCACTCTCTTGGATTTAATAGGTTTATTTTGGAAAGCTTGTTAGATACAAGACATGTGTGATTTTATCTTGACTATAGGGCAAGTTTAAATTAGCTCCTAATGATCAATTGCAAGGACAAGTCCCAATATAGTGGACTTATCGTAGCTAGTGGACTTGGCCACTCTTTGGTTTGATCTAGAATATACGGTAACAACGTATTTCAATTAGAGTCTTAGAACGTCAATCAATTAGTTATTGCAATCATAATTCTCATAATCTTTGTGATGGTGTGGTCAAAATGTAGTAAAAACAATGAGCGTCATAAGAAGCAGATGGTTGTTCGTATGGGAGGATCAAATAGTTATGCAAGATATGCCCACGATGTTGTATTTGTTTAATTAGTATTTATTTGTTGTTTAATACTTGTTAATTACATGTTTTAAATATATATGTTAACTTGTAAGTTACACGCAGCAAAAATCAACTGGGGCTTTGCCAAGTCAAGCCCAATTGTTTGTCACGATCCATAAGAAAAAGGATGACACTCACTTCAATGATGAGACGAGGAAGAAAGTGGTGTGCTTGTTATTTATTACATGTTGAGATGGAGGAACTTTTGACATAGGACACAACCTCCATAGAAACGAGGTCTAGAGGAACCATCACATCAACATTGGATGATGTTGATTCTAAGTTATGGGGCCAGATCGGCCTAGACATGTGCACGGTTTGGGGTTTGGGCCAACCTTTGCTGGGCAAACTAGTCAGCATTTGATACCAACTTGGCATTTAATAAAATGCACATTCTGCATAATGAATTAATCGAGTTGTAGAACGTGAACACCTTCATGCATGCCCAGGTTAACACTCACGTACATTTGGTTGATGTTAATCGAACTTGTTTTGGACTTTTTGGACCCTCTTTAGGATTTATATGCAAGCTTCCAGAAAAAATCAAATAGATGATGAAAAGCAAGAGAAAGATGAAGAAGTTGAAGAAGAGGATGAGGATGGGGATTGAGTTATATTTTAAATCAAATAAAAGTACAAAATATTAATATAGTATAGTATTACGACCTTATCTATATTATTGAAGCTATTGAAGGTGTTATCTTTTAACGTTGTTCACCAAATAATATTTATTTTTAGAATCTAGCGAAGTAAAGTTTTGTATTTAGTTATTATTATCAAATGATCTTTTAAATAAAATAAAAGTATAAAATATTAGAAGGCTAAATGTGTTCAATTATATTGTTTAAAATTATTTCTTTATTAAAGTATCTTGTGTGCATAATTAATAACTTAATAACAAAATGGGTAAAATTTTCAAAAGCCAAAGAAGCTAAAAATTTTAACTTGGCACCACAGCTCCCTATCAAATTTTCGGTCAAATTTAAGTCTCCTCTCTTGTGCTAACAAGCTAGAATCTCTTCTTCTCTTTCTTTGCTCATTGGGCAAAAAATGGTTCAGACTATGCTAGCCACTCATTTTTGAACAATTTGTCACTACTAATGCTCTCCGATCATATCTTGCGGATTTCATCTCCACATTCTTCTTTGTTTTCGCAGTTCTGGAATCGGTGGCATCATCTCGAAAATTATTTTTGCAGTTTTGGGATCTCCACATTCTTCTTTATTTTGCTTTGCCTTTGAAATGGCGATCGGAGGCCATATCAGTGTCACGACCTGTAACGCCCCAAACCCGGTTGGCCTGGAGAATTACTACCTGTCACTTAAGAACATGTTTTCCAACACAACTAAAATAAAACTCCAAAACTTTATTAGCAAAACTCAATCTCATGTACTCTAAATAACCACATTGAAAACTCCACGAAGTCATTTCTGCAACAAAATAAACTAAGGAGTCCACAATCTCCCGGTAGTCATAACAAACCAAACTAATAATTTCATAAGTCTTACTAAACCCAAGCCCAAGATATAATTAAATCTAAAAGACATTAAAACTAAAGGACATCATAATTCCTTCTTCCAACATCCTCTCCTCAGCTTAATCATCCTCACCAATCTAATCCAGGTCCTCAGTTGGACTCTCCACATCATCTGAAAAATATTATGAAGATAGGGGGTGAGTTATCAACAACCCAGTAAGCAGAGGACATATGCTAGCGTGCAAACATGAGCATTTACAAAGTATAGCATGCAGAACAAAATATTTTCCAGAGTTATCATGTAGAATGATCAGCTTTTAATTTCGACTTCCAAGCGTAGAAGCTGTCAAAGTAATACAAGGGTAAATCCCAAGATCGAATTCACAGGGACAATGAGAATTTAGCAAACATTTCATTTTCGCAAGACCACATATTACCGTTTGGAGTGACACGAAAATTTAAAATAATAAGTAAAGAGAAATAAATTCCTAAACTTAACCACCAACAATATTTACACCTAAATGTGGGTATTTACTAAGGGAGTGTAGAATGAATTATGAGTGAAATGGTCGGGACGTTAACTTAAACCTGTAAGAAACAATTAAACAAACACTTGGGATGCAATTTTCACCCACCCATTTGGTGATGGATTTACTTCTCTTTTCATTTTCTCTCAACCATTCTCTCATTCCTAGAAATCATAGTCAGATAATATAGCAATGAATCACAATTTTATTTTAATAAAACTACTTGACAAATTATATAACAATCATAGAAAGTGAAAGAAAAACGTTAAAGTCATGTTACTTGTTCAAGTATCAATTGTGCCTTTACGTCTACAATTGATCTAAGCCAAGAACAAAGAACTCTAATATTTTCTAGATGCACATTGAGATATAATCCATTAAGTTAATCATCAAAAGTACTAAATATTGAAGTAAATCCAATCCTAAATAGTCACGGGTTACTCATTGAATCCCAAGCTAAAAATCTAGCCTATCATCTCTAGATTAACAAAATGCTCAATAAAATTAAAATCTAACATCATCATATACTGTTTCAAATGAAAATTACTGAATAAAAATATACTGTATCCCACAAATGTGCTGAAATCCAAAACCCAAAAACATACAAATTTGCGGAAATTAAAATGAACTGGAAAAATAAAAATAAATTGAAAAGGCAGACGAACACTGTGCGAAAATAAAGCCGAAAGAAAGAACTGTGCGGGAGAAAAAAAACTTGCGGAAAAAAAAACTATCTAAAACTGCCGGCGCACGAAAATGTTTTTTCCTTTTATCCTCTCCCCTTGTGCACGCCTCAGCACGCGTTTAATCTCCCTGCAGTGCCGTTTTGCATTCATCTTCATGCGTTTTGACGTGCCCCTGCGTGCGTGCTTCCGCTTTTCGCGTCCCGCCCAGCAATCGTTCCACTTCAGCTCGCCTGCGTTTCATGCGTCTCTGCTGCGCGTTTTGACCCAGCCCACGTTCGTGCATTTCGTTCCAGCCCAGTGCACACGCAGCTCCTGCGTTTCACGTCCATCTCTTGCGTTTCGAGCGTGGGCCTCAGCTACGCGTTTCACGTCCAGCCCACGTGAGTCTGCCTTCCAGCCCGCGTGAGTCTGCCTTCCAGCTCCTGCGTTTCATTCCTTCGCCACTTGCGTTTCATGCCTTCGCCCAGCGCGTTTTGATCTGTTGCAGCTGTGCATTTCTTTTGTTGCTGGCATTAGGTACTTCCAATAACACCCATATAATTTTAATATCTTTTCCACAATGCCTGCAACATAAGTAAATTATCAGAATAAAATTTGGGATATTAATAAGAATTTAACATTGAGTCAAGTATTAAAAATCAATGCATAATTAAGTGCTTAATTCATTTTTTTGTTGAATAATTCATTCACTTAAGCAGCTTTATCATGTAATTTTTATCACTTTATCACAACCCCCAACTAGCTTTTTGCTAGTCTCTAGCAAATAATGCGATAACAATATTGTGGAATTCAAGAGTCAGCTACTAAACTCAAAAATCTCTACAAAAGATCAATCATATTGAAATCATGGGCATTAGAATATAGACAAGTCAAATTTTAACTCAACACAAAAGCTTATAAAATTCTCAAGAGCTCAAACAAGGAAAATGTACTTAAGCTGGAGATCTTTGAGTGCACCAAGTGTGTGAACAGATTTCCATTTGTTGGTTTCAAGATCTCTCACAATAGTTTCAACCTAGCAACTTTTTTCAAGAAAGACCAAAAGGTCTTCACTCCAATTCAAAACCATTACGTTGGCGGCTTTCACGCTATCACACTTTGAAAGACCCATTTTTTTTTAACAGATCCCGGTGATAGGCAGCCTTTTCCAATGTACATGCCCTTTTTTTTTTTTTTTGGTTCATTGTAGTTCTTGCTAGTTGCTTAGAAGAAACCACTGATTGTCGTCAAACAAACCACAAAAAGTATCTGTTTGTGTCAATTAAGGTCATCAATCAATAGTTTTGAAGTAACTTTCCCAAGTTTGAGTTGATAAGACATATCATAAGGTCAAGTGTCAAACTTAAAACTAACCAATGAGAATTAGTGTAGCCCAAAACTGCAACTATCTGATCTTAAGTAGAGAAGTGTGAAAATAGTAGCTTGGTAGCAACAAAAAAAAAATCAGACCCCACAATAATTAATCCTGAGAGACTAATGGTAGAAGGCTCTCCTTACCCCCCAACTAAAAATGAGCAGTGTCCTCAATGCAAATCATGAATACAACAAAGCATGAAAGAAAATAGGGCCGAAGGAAAATACCTGAGATGGCTGAAAGGATTGTGAACGTAAAAATGAAACCATAAAGGAATAAACAGTGCTGAACCTGAAAAGATATACTAAAGAAAAAGAAAAAGAAAGAAAGAACAAAACATAGAACTGAAACAAATAAAAGCAGAAAAATAAAAGGAAAAGAAAGAGAAAAAGAAAAAAAAATTAAAACAAAACAACAATGAGTTAAGAACCATGAGAATAAATGGGATCTTCCAAAGGAATAGAAGTATCCTCATGTGAAAGTTTTGGCAAAAAATGTTTAAGTCGTTGGCCATTAACTTTGAAAGTGTTTCCATTTTGAGGATTAGTAATCTCAACAGCTCCATATGGAAACACAGTCTTAACTACATAAGGCCCACTCCACCTCGATCTTAATTTGCCTGGAAATAGATGGAGGCGGGAATTGTAAAGTAAGACTTGCTCATTGGGCTCAAAACTCTTTCTTTGGATGTGCTTGTCATGTAATACCTTCATGCGTTCCTTTGACAATTTAGAATTGTCATATGCATCTCGCCTAAGCTCATCCAACTCTGAAATCTGAAATTTTCTCACAGAACCAGCATGGTCAATAGAAAAATTAACTTGTTTAACAGCCCAATATGCCTTATGTTCAAGCTCAACTGGAAGGTGACATGCCTTTCCATAGACCAAGCGATAAGGAGACATGTTAAGAGAGGTTTTAAAGGCTGTCCTATAAGCCCAAAGCGCATCAGTAAGCCTTAAAGACCAATCTTTTCTATTGGGGTTGACTGTTTTTTCTAAGATGTGCTTAAGTTCCCTATTAGCTAATTCAGCTTGCCCATTTGTTTGCGGGTGATATGGAGTGGAAACTTTATGGTGTATACCATATTTTTTCATGAGGGCAGCAAATGGTTTGTTGCAAAAATGAGTTCCATTATCACTAATGATAGCTTTAGGCATGCCAAATCTAGCAAAAATGTTTTCTTTCAAAAACTTAAGCATAATCTTATGGTCATTTGTTTTACATGGAATGGCTTCAACCCATTTAGAAACATAATCAACAGCCACGAGGATATACAAATAACCAAAAGAAGATGGAAATGGTCCCATAAAATCAATCCCCCAACAATCAAAAATCTCAATGACCAAAATGGGTTGTAAAGGCATCATATTTCTTTTAGTGACTGTGCCTAGTTTTTGACATGGCTCACAAGTTTTGCAAAAATTATACGCATCCTTAAACATATGTGGCCAATAAAACCCACTTTGTAAAATTTTTGCAACAGTTTTATTTGCAGAAAAATGCCCCCCACAAGCCTCATTATGACAAAAAGAAAGAACAGCTTGTATCTCATGATCAGGCACACATTTCCTTATGATTTGGTCAGAACAATATTTAAACAAGTAAGGATCGTCATAAAAGAATGACTTTACCTCATGCTTGAATTTCCGCATATCTTGAGCACTCCAATGGGGTGGAGTTTGTCCTGTCACCAAAAAATTTACTATGTCAGCAAACCAAGGCAAATTTTCAACTGACATTAATTGTTCATCAGGAAAAGAGTCAAGGATAGGGTTAGTGTGATCCTTTTCAGCAAATGTAAGCCGAGACAAGTGGTCGGCAACTACGTTTTCAGCACCCTTCTTGTCTTTGATGATAAGGTCAAATTCTTGGAGAAGAAGAATCCATCGGATTAAACGTGGTATAGCATCCTTCTTTGACAATAAGTACTTTAACGCTGCATGGTCAGTGAAAACAACCACAGGAGAACCAAGAATATAAGTTCTAAACTTGTCTAATGCAAAAACTACAGCAAGCAATTCCTTTTCTGTGGTAGAATAATTTCTTTGGGCTCCATTTAAAGTTTTACTTGCATAAGAAATGACATGTGGGAACTTATTTATACGCTGTCCAAGAACAGCTCCTATGGCTACATCACTGGCATCACACATTATCTCAAAAGGAATAGACCAAACAGGGGGCTGCATGATAGGAGCTGTGGTGAGCAAAATTTTCAGCTTATCAAAAGCATCTTGACAAGAAGAGGTCCATTCAAAAGAACTAAAATTTTGAATGAATCTCCTATAAAACCCAGCATGCCCAAGAAATGATCTGATTTCTTTTACTGTTTTGGGTATAGGAAGCTTGGAAATAAGTTCAATTTTAGCTTTATCAACTTCAATACCTCGTGATGAGACTATGTGACCCAGAACTATGCCTTGTTGAACCATGAAATGACACTTTTCCCAATTGAGAAGCAAATGCTTCTCTTCACACCTGGCTAAAACAGCTTGTAAGTTAGTCAAACATGCATCAAAAGAACTGCCAAACACTGAAAAATCATCCATGAATATTTCCAAACAATTTTCAATCATGTCACTGAAAATACTAAGCATACATCTTTGAAAAGTAGCCGGTGCATTACATAGTCCAAAAGGCATTCTTCTAAATGCAAAAGTGCCAAACGGGCAAGTAAAAGTTGTTTTCTCTTGATCTTCGGGTGCTATTTCTATTTGGTAAAAACCAGAATATCCATCAAGAAAGCAATAGAAATCATGACCCGCAACTTTTCTAGCACTTGATCAAGAAATGGCAAAGGGAAATGATCTTTCCTAGTGGCGGCATTCAACTTCCTATAATCTATACACATTCGCCAACCAGTAGAAATCCTAGTAGGAATCAGTTCATCTTTCTCATTTTTCACAATGGTAAGCCCAGATTTTTTTGGAATTACATGAATGGGACTTACCCACTTGCTGTCTGCAATAGGGTATATGATTCCCACGTCAAGTAATTTTAAAATCTCTGTTTTTACCACCTCTTTCATGGTAGGATTTAATCTCCTTTGCATCTCCCTAGAAACTTTAGCATTTTCCTCTAAGTAAATCCTATGAGTGCACACAAGAGGATTTATACCTTTTATATCTGCTATTGTCCACCCAATGGCACCTTTGTGTTGCTTTAAGACTTCCATCAATTTGCCTTCTTGATCATGAGAGAGTTGGGCTGAAATCACCACTGGAAAGGTGTTGTCCGGTCCCAGAAATGCATATTTCAAGTCACTTGGCAATGGTTTCAGCTCTAGTGTGGGGATTTCATTTGCTGAAGGCTTCAAACTTGCTGTCAACGGTGGGAGTTGCTCAATCTTTGGCCTCCATTTAGTCTCCAATTTATTTTCTGCATTAAAAACATGAGAAACATCAATGGGGGTGTCATCAGTGAGAAGTTCACAAAAATTTTCTAACTCAAACAGCAGGTTAGTGGGCTGGTATGCCAAATAAGTCTCCTCCTCAAGGATGCTTTCCAACAGATTCACTTCTTGTACATCTTCCAAGTCTTGAGGTTGCCTACAAATATTGAAAATATTTAGTTCAAGAGTCATGTTCCCAAAACTCAGCTTTAAAACACCACTCCTACAATTTATTAATGCATTTGAAGTAGCAAGAAAAGGTCTCCCAAGAATCACAGGTGCTTGAAAAGAAGATTTTGGTGTCAAGTGAACATCCAACACAACAAAATCAACGGGATAAAAGAATTTATCCACTTGAACCAAAACATCCTCAACAACTCCTCTTGGCATTTTAATAGACCTATCTGCTAGTTGTAAAATTATAGGAGTTGGTTTTAATTCACCCAAACCAAGTTGCTCATAAACATTATAAGGCAGCAAATTCACACTTGAACCTAGATCTAACAATGCTTGACCAATTTTTGAACTTCCTATAACACAAGCAATTGTTGGTGAACCGGGATCTTTATATTTTGGTGGGGTATTACTCTGAATTATGGGACTGACCTGCTCAGTAAGAAAAGCTTTCTTTTGCACATTTAATTTTCTTTTAACTGTACACAAATCTTTTAGAAACTTAGCATATGCAGGAATTTGTTGAATAGCATCCAACAAAGGGATATTAATCCTAACATTTTTGAATATTTCTAAAATTTCAGATTGGCGTTTGTCTTTGTACAGAGGAACCAGTCTTTGAGGAAAAGGAGTAGGTACAGGACATGAAATCTTTTCAGTTTCAGTTTCATTTTGTTCAAACTCACCATTTTCAGCCTCATTTAGTACAAGTTTAGAGACCTTACCCGCTTTGTCTGAACCTTGAGCTGGAATGTTCACCACCTTACCATTTCTCAAAGTAGTGACCGCCTTCACTTGCCTCACATTTGAGCTCTCAACCGCTCCTTGTGGTGGTTGACTTTGTGGATTGGGTTGAGGTTGTGCAGGAAGTTTTCCTTTCTCTTGAGAACTCCAAGCCGTAGTCATCTTGGTAAGTGTGCTCCGAATGTCATTTATCGCTTGAGAGTTTTGATTGTTGATTGTTGCTTGACCTTGCATAAACTGCTGCAAGGTGTTTGACAATTGATGCATCGTCTCCTCAAGACCCTTCTTTTGCATTGGAGGTGCTTGAATTGCGAGTTGAGAGGGTCCTGGAGCCAAGGCTGCTGGAGCTAATTGCTGGTCATTCCTCCACCCAAAATTTGGGTGGTTTCTCCATCCTGGATTATAAGAATTAGAATAAGGACCAGAATATGGTTTTTGTATCATATTTACAACATTAGATTGGTCCAACAATACCTCTTTGAATGCGGGGATCGTGGGACACTCATTAGTTGCATGCCCATGATCCTCACATATGCCACACTCCTCTAAATTTTTATGGACAGCATGTACTTCATTTGCCTTTTTCAATTCCATAGCTTCCATTTTTCTAGACAACAAGGTTAACTTAGCACGCAAATCATCATCTTCTTTTAAAGTGTATTTTCCATGACCAGACTCAATTTGCCTAGACCTATCATGCACATCAGCTGTGTCCCAAGATTGAGCATTTTCAGCAAGGTAATCAAAATATTCAAATGCTTCCTCAGGCTCTTTGTCAAAAAATTCTCCATTACACATGGTTTGTACAAATTGGCGCATTTTAGGTGTCAAACTTTCATAAAAAAAACTTATCAAACGCCAATTTTCATAACCATGATGAGGACAAGCATTTAAAAGATCCTTGAACCTTTCCCAACTTTGATAAAAAGTTTCAGAATCTTTTTGGGCAAAGTTCATGATTTGTCTTTTAAGTGCATTTGTCCTATGTATTGGAAAAAATTTCTTCAAAAATTCAGTTTGCATTTCCTGCCATGTGCCTATAGATCTAGGTCTTAATGCATTTAACCATGTTTTAGCCTTATCTTTCAAGGAAAATGGAAACAACTTTAGTCTAATAACCTCCTCAGTGCATGTTGGGTCCATGAATGTAGAACAAACCTCTTCAAATTCTTTGATATGAAGGTACGGATTCTCGGAATCCATGCCATGAAAATGTGGAATTAATGGAATCATTCCAGGTTTGAAATTAAAGACATTTGCATTCAAAAGTAGGATTATGCATGAGGGGGTACTAGTTCTGACGGGTTGTAAATAATCTCTAAGTTTCCTATTCTGATTCACTACTTCCCGATCATGATTCTCATTTTCAGCCATGGTACTATTAGTGTCAGAAGATGACTCAAAAGAAAGTGATGCTGAGGTAAAATATGCTTGTGATTCTGTCCTAACCAACCGAGAAGTTTGGTCCCTAGTCCAACCAGTCATACAAATAAGAACAGAAAATAAAAGTATATGCAAGACAAACAACAACAAAACAAAGAAAAAAAATAAAATAAAAATAAAATAAAGAAAAAATAAATTAAGAAAAATGTCACCCAAGTTGTGAAGAGGTTCACAATGCTACAAACGTCTTTTCAACAATATGAGAATGCTTTGCTAAACACCAGTTGTCCCCGGCAACGGCGCCAAAAACTTGATCAGCTTTTAATTTCGACTTCCAAGCGTAGAAGCTGTCAAAGTAATACAAGGGTAAATCCCAAGATCGAATTCACAGGGACAATGAGAATTTAGCAAACATTTCATTTTCGCAAGACCACATATTACCGTTTGGAGTGACACGAAAATTTAAAATAATAAGCAAAGAGAAATAAATTCCTAAACTTAACCACCAACAATATTTACACCTAAATGTGGGTATTTACTAAGGGAGTGTAGAATGAATTATGAGTGAAATGGTCGGGACGTTAACTTAAACCTGTAAGAAACAATTAAACAAACACTTGGGATGCAATTTTCACCCACCCATTTGGTGATGGATTTACTTCTCTTTTCATTTTCTCTCAATCATTCTCTCATTCCTAGAAATCATAGTCGGATAATATAGCAATGAACCACAATTTTATTTTAATAAAACTACTTGACAAATTATATAACAATCATAGAAAGTGAAAGAAAAACGTTAAAGTCATGTTACTTGTTCAAGTATCAATTGTGCCTTTACGTCTACAATTGATCTAAGCCAAGAACAAAGAACTCTAATATTTTCTAGATGCACATTGAGATATAATCCATTAAGTTAATCATCAAAAGTACTAAATATTGAAGTAAATCCAATCCTAAATAGTCACGGGTTACTCATTGAATCCCAAGCTAAAAATCTAGCCTATCATCTCTAGATTAACAAAATGCTCAATAAAATTAAAATCTAACATCATCATATACTGTTTCAAATGAAAATTACTGAATAAAAATATACTGTATCCCACAAATGTGCTGAAATCCAAAACCCAAAAACATACAAATTTGCGGAAATTAAAATGAACTGGAAAAATAAAAATAAATTGAAAAGGCAGACGAACACTGTGCGAAAATAAAGCCGAAAGAAAGAACTGTGCGGGAGAAAAAAAACTTGCGGAAAAATAAACTATCTAAAATTGCCGGCGCACGAAAATTTTTTTTCCTTTTATCCTCTCCCTTTGTGCACGCCTCAGCACGCGTTTAATCTCCCTGCAGTGCCGTTTCGCATTCATCTTCGTGCGTTTTGACGTGCCCCTGCGTGCGTGCTTCCGCTTTTCGCGTCCCGCCCAGCAACCGTTCCACTTCAGCTCGCCTGCGTTTCATGCTTCTCTGCTGCGCGTTTTGACCCAGCCCACGTTCGTGCATTTCGTTCCAGCCCAGTGCACACGCAGCTCCTGCGTTTCACGTCCATCTCTTACGTTTCGAGCGTGGGCCTCAGCTACGCGTTTCACGTCCAGCCCACGTGAGTCTGCCTTCCAGCCCGCGTGAGTCTGCCTTCCAGCTCCTGCGTTTCATTCCTTCGCCACTTGCGTTTCATGCCTTCGCCCAGCGCGTTTTGATCTGCTGCAGCTGTGCATTTCTTTTGTTGCTGGCATTAGGTACTTCCAATAACACCCATATAATTTTAATATCTTTTCCACAATGCCTGCAACATAAGTAAATTATCAGAATAAAATTTGGGATATTAATAAGAATTTAACATTGAGTCAAGTATTAAAAATCAATGCATAATTAAGTGCTTAATTCATTTTTTTGTTGAATAATTCATTCACTTAAGCAGCTTTATCATGTAATTTTTATCACTTTATCATAGAACATAACATATTTTCAAAAGTAACAGAGCGATGGTTTTAAGATGAGTAAAACTCGTAATACTTTGGCATAACATAAACTGAGTATTATCATTAGATCAAAACAGAGCATCACACAGAGCAGAGACCATGTTTCACCCCCATGGTAGGGTTGTGCTAACCCAGGTGGCCAAACCAGGCAAACACAGAGGTGAAATATTTCCTTTATTCTTCTCAGAGCCCGAGTGTGCACACAGGAAAGACCACAATAAAACCACTTTGTTTCCAAAGTGGGTGCACTCAGAGACAGAGAAGTTGGTACCAATCCAAAAAGAGCAGAGCATAACAGAGTAGAGCAGAGCAAAGTAGAGACAGAGTCAGATATAAATACCAGTACCCCATGCCAAAAGTTTTCAGATGTTATATCAAAATAATATAGAGTACCAGAACTGACTCAGACAGTTTACACACACTAACAACAAAAGCCAGAACATCTTTCTAAATAAATGCACAATTTTTCATATTCTCAATATCGCTCTGTCTTTCAGATTTTAGAAACCACATGATAGAATTTAGTTCATGTCTACACAATGCATGTCAGAACATATTTTTCCTTTTTCATAAAGATTTGATGACTAATGCAGATAAGTGACCGAGGTTGATCTTTGTTTTTCTCAAGTTCCCATTACATCACAAAGTATGCAAATTTTCATAAAGTCAACCTCAGTCTGTTAACTTGTATAAAACCTAGCATAGGAACCCCACTTACCTGGACAACTTAGCTTTTCAGAATTTTCCTCAAAAATGTCGAGTCGAATATAAATCGTCACCTATAAAAATAATTACATAATTTTCGTAAGTTTTTAATCAATCACAGATTTCGATATTTAAGCCTAAGCTTCTAAAATAACCTATTTTAATTTCTCAAAACTTAAAACCCTCATAATCCAAAAATATATCATCACTTCCTAAAAATCACCAATATCCACCATGACTAACGTCAAACTCAAAATACCAATATTTAAACCCCAAACAGCCAACAAATTTCATAGCATAAAACAATCACGCAAACAACTCCATCATCCAATCCAACCGACCCCCTTACTCCTCGGACTCAGTCTGGCACAACCAACCAATTCACAGTAAATATGAATTAGCGCAGAAATACATTTAAATCTCAAAATGTCTTTGGGAAAATACTTACAACGCTATAATATAATTTTTGAAAGATCACGGAGGTGCTAGAAGTGGCAACACGGTAACAAAATAGTGCCAAATGCATTGTGGCCGTGGGTCTCAAAAACTCACTATTGAACGTGTGTAAACGAAGACCCGAGATTGATAAGGTATGGCTTAAGGATGTCGGTGAGACTAGTGGTGGTGGTGGTTGGCCGTGGGTGGCGGCGTAGAGGGCGGTTGGAGGCTAAACTACCCAAAACGGAAATATTGATGGTGGGGTTTCACCGGTGACAGATCGGAGGTGAGGATGGGTGCATTGGGTTGCTAGAAGGTCGAGGATGATGTGGTGAGAAGATGGTGGCCGGAGGTGGTGCGACGGCGGAGCAGCAGCGCAAGGAGTGCCGCGGCTTGGTGTGGTGCGTGGAGGCTATTGGCGGTGAGTTAGGGGCTGAAATCACAGGGGGGTGATCGCCGGTCGAAGGGGAGGTGAGAGGGAGGGGCGGTGTCGATCACTGCCGGCGCATGGCGGCGGGCTGGGGGACAACGTACGAACGGAGAGAAGAGAGAGGGAGAGACGTGCCCGTGGGAGAACCAGGGAGAAGGAAAGAAAAAGGAAAGAAAAAGAAAAGAAAAGAAGAAAAGAAAAAGAGAGGAAAGAGAAAATGGAGGGAAAGAAATGAGGTACAATCCCCACATCTTGGATCACAAAAATGATCCAACGGAAATGATTTCAAAACAACAAGCAAAATAAAATAATTCAAACGTAGTGATTAAAATGAAAATAAATAATTGCATCCAACAATAAGTTAATTAAATATGAAAAATAATTTAAATGTATTACAATAATAAATATTAAGGAAACATGTCAAATTTAATTTTCACAAATTAAAAATCATAAAAATAAACCCACATAAAATCCAACCAATTTTAAAATAAGAGAATAAATTTTTAAATTAATAACAAATAATCTTTCAATCGGGGTGCTACACGACCTCTGTGTTTTATTTTGCTGAAAGGATTTATTTGGTGCTACGAGGTATTGGTCCTGGTAACCCCTTCCACAATCAAGCCTGCACTTGATTCTAATGATTTCAAAAGCCTTTGCGGTTAATATTGCAGCTTATATGCAGTACTACTGAAGTTTCAATCTTCGAAGGTTATGTATTCATTAACCCAGATGTTTTAAATTAGTCATGAGGACATAACTCTAAGTTTCTTCGTTTTGTTACTCTTATCATCTCTCTTTCTCTCTCTCATTTTTTTTGTTTCTCAGAGTTTTACCTTGTGTTTGGTTGCTGAGAAAAAATCATATGATTGCAGCATGTTTCAAAGTTGTTTGAAGGGCTAGTGACTGCAACATGAAGGTGGCTGTGACATTTTTAGTAAAGGTACATAATCTGGCATTGCTATTTTATAAAGGAGCTGGTGAACATTTTTGTGTGCATAATTCTTTCTTGTGTTTGTTATTCTCCATCGAGAGACATGCAGAAGTCTAGTTGGATGTTTAAAAATCCCTCCAAGTTTATTTTTGTGTTGTAACTAATTTCAACCTTGTGTGCTAATGATGGGTGCTATCATATTGAAAATCCCGATTCACATGTTGATATTTAAATATAAATCGTAATGATGTCTGATATGGCAATGTGAAGCAAGGACTGTGAAAAAGATCCCGAAGCTAAAACCTTGGAAGCATCCACAGCCTGAGGTATTATATAATTTACTAGGTTAGCTTGCCTATTATAACAAAGTTGAGAACTCAGAATAAAGAATTCTAAGACGGATAATCTCATTTGTTTTTTTATAAGTATCTTCAACTAGATATGGCTATTTTTTCTTCTCAATCCAGAGCTTAAAATCATTTCTTGAAAATGAGAAACTCAAGGTAAGAACCTTCTGAACTATTAGAACAATCTATTAAGTTATTAATGATTTAATTTTATATATGCAGGTTACGCCAATGCTGCCGCTTAGGGACTATAGGCTTATGATTGCGATTTTGGAGATATTGAAGTTGCTAGTGAAAAACCAAGTGACTCTAGAAATCAATAGAAATTAAAGTCTCTGTTCACATGTAATAATATTATACATAATAGTTCTTAAATCACTTTCATGTGATTTGATTTGTAATTCATTTTTTTTCTATTACATCAATAATAACCCATTATATTATATTTATTATTAATTTTTGTATTATATTTTCTATTGTGGTATTTCCTATTATCGGCATTTTTTTAAATATCGATGCAGAATAAATCGTTATGGAGCTCCATCTAAATTTGGTGGCATTTCAAAAACACCGATAACGTAAATATTGTGATGTTTATTTAAAGAACAACATATGCTCGCAGTCGTTTGTGACTATTATTGATGTTTAAAAACACCGGAAAACTATTAGATTCGGTGATAATTCTAGTAAGTTGGTGGCGCTTACGAAACGTCGAGAAAAAACATCCAACGGCGTATATGTAATGCACTAAAAATGTACTAGTGGTGGCGTTTAGATACATGTTTCTAATTTATAAAATACGCTGGCAATGTGCTAATAGTATCGTTTAGGTAAATGCCGTTAATGTGTACCAAAATGTTGGGAATAGGTTTTTCACATTCCTGCATTTGCGCAAACGCCGACAAAGTACTAGTGGTGACATTTTGATAAAATCCATTAAATTAAACAATGTGCTGGCAACATACTAATGGTGGCATTTTGTAACACCCTGATCCCAAAGGTCCGGAGAATTAGCTCTTAATACTTAAAATCAACTTCAATAACACAACTATAAAATCCAGAAAACTCCATAAAATGTTAATCCGTTTAATCAATCCAAATATCTATGTTCCTTCATGGGGACAATAAAAAAATTCTCAATAACATAAGTTAAAAACTCTCCAAAAACTTGAAAATATCCTTAACTCATCAAATCAAAATAACCTAAAATAAACTAGTTTACTAACTACAACTCTCAAATAAGCACTTGTACCCTCAGACACTTATTCCACTACGATTATCACACCTTGCTAAAACTTCCTACTCTTGTTTTCCAGCTGAACCATCAAAATTATCTGAAAAATATTTGGAGACAAGGGGTGAGTTATCAACAACTCAGTAAGCAGAGAACATATACTAGTGTGTAAACATGAGCATTTACAGAGATCAGAATGCAGAACAAACCATTTTCATTTTCAAAGTGCGAAAGCAGAACATGTTATCAAAATATCAGAGCGAAGATTCAGAAATAATTTCATTCAAAAATATCCTTTGGCATAGCATAAATGATGATGATGATCATCATCAGAACATCATATCAGAACAGAGGCCATATATAACCCCCGTGGTAGGGTTGTGCATCTGCGGATAGCCAAGCAGAACATAAATTACTCTGTCACCAAGGTGCGCACTCAAAACAGAGACCACTACCATAACCCATGGCAGGGCCGTATCCACTATTATAACCCGTGGTTGGGCCGTATCCACTATTATTACCTATGGTTGGGCCATATCCACTATTATTACCCGTGGTTCGGCCGTATCCTCTATTGTAACCCGTGGTTGGGCCATATGCCACTATTATCACCCGTGGCAGGCCCGTAACTGAACAGAGCAGAAACATAATCAAATTCAAAATCAAAGAGTCATGCCAAAGGTTTTCAAAAATCACATCTTATCCAAACAGAGTACTGAACAAAATCATATCATCTTCGTAATCAAAGCTCATATTCGCAAATTTTCATATTCGCTCTTTTTGCATAGGTCAGAAATAGAATGTAAAAAATAAGCTCATGTCTACACCAGTCATGACAAAAATGCTTTCTCTTTCATCAGAGTTCAATGAGTAATGAAGAATAAATAACTGAGGTTATTTTCACATTTCTTTTCAAAACATATGATGCACATTTTCGTAAATCAACCTCAGTTCATATTTATTTTATGCAAAGTCTAGCATAGGAACTCCGTTTACTTGGACTTCTTAGTTTTTTCAGAATTTTCCTCAAAAAAATGTCAAACAATAATTAATCATCACCTATAAAATAATCACGTAATTTTCGTAAATTTCCAATCAATCACAAATTTAATCCATTTAAGCCTAAGCTTCTAAAATATCCATTTTAATTCTTCAATACCTAAAAATTTCCATAACCTTAAAAAATCCCTTAAATCTAAAATATCCTCATTCTCTAAATTTCCTTTATATAAATCAACACTTAAGATAAGTACTAGAAAAATTTTCGTTAAATAACTTTAATCATATTTAAAATGTTCAAAATAAAATTACACACTTACTATAAAAATAATTTGCTACTAATAATAAAATTACAAAAAAACCCTATTTATTCTCTGTACAATTTATTATACTTCTGATAAAGACCACATAAAAACTGATTTATCATAAACATAATTCCAACTGAAACCATCCAATAACAAGGGCAATATTGTAATTTCATACCAAAATAGTATGTAAACCTAAATTAACGTAAACTCTTAATAACACATTTTCATGCATTTACGTGGTGCAATAGTTGGCAAGACAGGGGCGTGAGATACTCACTGAGAAGGGAGGAGCTGCCTACGGTGCGGCGAAGAAGGTGGTTGTCCCGGCAGCAGAGCACTGAGAGAGATGAGTGAGAGAAAAGAGAGAACCCAAGAGATATGGAGAGAAAGAGACAAAGGCTTACAATGAGCAGTTGGGGAAATGGATGGCAGCTTCTGTCGCTGGGGGCGTAAGCTTTGTTGAGATGTAGAGGAAGCGGGTCTAAAGGCGTTGACGTGGGCTACTCTATTTTTGGTATGGAAAACAGAGGATTTTGACTTGGTAAAAGCTGTGGGTTGTCGTTTCTCGTGGCTGTGGAACGCAGTTCTTGTGGTTGGTCTGGGCGGATGTTTACGAGGGGTGGATGAACAGGATGACAACTATGTGGAGGTGCTGGGTTGGCGCGGCAGTGCACGGTGAGGGCTTTGTGCAAGCATGGGTTGCGTCAATTTCGTATTGGGGGGGGGGGGGGGCAGCGTGAGTTCTGGATGGTGCATTCTGGATGGTGCAACAGTTGGAAAAACAGAAGGTTTCGTATGGAGGCTTGAAGCATTGGACACTGTCTCACAGTGGTGCGTGGTGGCAAAGGGAGTCAACGGCAGCAACGAGATGGCTGAAGAGGCACAACAGCAATGAATGTCACAAGGCAGTTTGTCTATGCGTGGGCTAATGTATGTGTATATATATGTGAGTGATGGAAACCCTAAGGGAAACATTGAGATGAAGAAATGTGCATGCCAAGGACGTGAGGAAAACTCTAGGGGTGAAAATAGATGGAAAAGAAAACGTGTGGGGAAGTTAACATGTGAAAAAAAAAATGGTGATTGAAACAAAACAAAAAAAAAACAAAAACCCTAAAGCTGAGGAGAATAGAGATGTACGTGCATGGGAGTGCAATATTGCGTGGCGGCGAAAAAAAATCGGGCTTGACTGGGTATGGGTGTTACACGTTTAGATAAATGCTGTTAATTTTGACACAAATGCAATTTTTCAAGTCCCGACGTTTGACTAAATGTCGGAACGTGTAACTACTGCCGTTTGGTTTCGCTGGTAAATAAAAGCCAGTAATTAAATATCAACATTTATTTTAAAGGTTTCCATCATTTTGGTTGCCTCCGATAAAGCACAATTTTTTTGTAGTGTTTATAAATAACCAGAGGTTACAAATTCTACTGGGATCATGATGTGCTTAGTCTTCAATGTGTGTTTAGTCTTTAATGTGTGAGATTAAGTTGCAAAAAACACTGCAAACTAAAAATATTATCGCAACTAAAAACACTACAAGGTATCACTTATCTACCAATTGAAAATATCATCCACAAGATACTGTTGTAACTTTGCCAAAACAAAATCAGGAAAATATTTTACCACACCTATACAGATTCTAAATAGAGTCGCACCACAAGATTCTCATTATAAGTTCAACAAATTAATACCAAAATGGAAGGGAATCAACAGAGTATCAGTGAGAGGTTTGATCAATTTTTAGCAATTTTAGAATGGAAGCATCGGTTCCATACTGTGAAAAGTTTTCATGGGATTGCAGCATCTTTAGATCATATCCGTATTATCTTGCATGTTAATGAGGGTATGTCTATGCTAAGAGGACCTCTAAACCTTTTAGGTTTGAGGCTATGTGGACAGAATCTGAAGAGTGTAAAATAGTTATAACTGAATCATGGAAGGTGGATTCTGGTACCAAATATATGCATGCAGTGATGAGGAAATTAGTAACTTGCAGTGAGAAATTACATGTTTGGAATAGAAGATCATTTGGGCAAGCTCAAAGGTAGATTCAACAAGCCAAGAATGCCCTCTAGCAACTTCAAAGTAATGACCCTGGATGCATCAGGATCAAAGAACACAGAGAAGCTAGGGCCGAGGTGAAAACTTGGTTGGAAAGAGAGGAAATTAAGTGGAGACAAACATCGAAAGCTCTATGGCTCAGAGAAGGTGACCAAAACACAAAGCTCTTCCACCGTAAAGCCTCCCAGAGATGAAAGAAGAATACAATTACTAGGGTGAAAGAAGTAATGGGGTATGGCAAACCATGGAGGGCAGAAACAAAGTGATAATGGACTATTGCATTGATCTTTTCACTGCTTCTAAAAGTAAGGGGATGTGGAATTCTTAGATGGGCTACCTTCAAAGGTTACAAGTGAGATGAATGAGTGCCTCACTAAGGCTTTTACTGAAGATGAAGTATGCATGGCTCTTCACCAAATAAACCCCACAAAAGCCCTTGGCCCAGATGGTATGGCTCCAATCTTTTATAAAAAATATTGGCATATCGTGGGAAGGGATGTGAGTTTTGCAGTGCTTAATTCTGCAGTGCTTAATGCCTTAAATATTGGTATGTTTCCTTCCCATCTAAACCATATTTTTATTACTCTCATATCAAAGAAGAAGAAGCCTGAAACAGTTGCTGATTACAGACCCATTAGTCTGTGTAGTGTGAGTTATAAATTGATTTCTAAAGTTTTAGCAAATCGACTAAAGAATGTCCTGCGTAAAGTGATCTCTAGTTCCCCGAGTGCTTTTGTTCCAATTCGTCTCATTACTTACAATATTCTAGTGGATTCTGAACTTGTCCATTTCTTAAGGAAGAAAAGGAGAGGAAAAATGGGGTACATGTCCCTTAAACTTGGTATGAGCAAAGCCTATGATAGAGTGGAGTGGGACTTCTTGGAGACAATCATGTTAAAGTTGGGATTTCATGCAAAATGGGTGAATTTGATTATGCTTTGTGTTAAATCTGTGTCCTTTTATGTGTTGGTTAATGGGGAGCCACGGGGTCCAATAATACCATTAAGGGGTTTGAGGCAAGGTGACCCATTATCACCATATTTGTTCTTGTTGTGCACTGAAGGTTTAATTTCATTATTACAAAGTAATGCAGCAGCTAGAAAAATAAAAGGTATAAGAATTTGTAGGTGAGCCCCAAATATTAATCACTTGTAGTTGGTGGATGATAGTGTGCTTTTTTGTCAAGTTGACATGCAAGAAAATTTGAAAGTCTAGCAACTGTTGGAACTCAATAAAAAGGCCTCTGGTTGGATAGTGAATAGAGGGAAAACCTCAATGGTGTTTAGCGTAAATGTGTTTATTAATCTTCAAGATGAGATTTTATCTTTTTGGGGGGATTGAAAGCTTCCAACATTATGATAAGTACCTTGGACTTCCACCTATGGTATGGCATGCAAAAAAGAAAGTTTTATGTAATCTAAAACACAAGGTGTGGAAGAAACTTCAAGTGTAAAAGGAGAGATTGTTGTCTCAAGGTGGAAGAGAAATTTTGATTAAGGTTGTAGCTATGTCGATTCCTACCTATACTATGAGATGTTTCAAGCTACCTAGGATTTTATGTGATGAGCTAGAGAGTATGATGGCAAAATTTGGTTGGGGGCAGAGATAGGAAGAGAATAAAATTCATTGGGTAAGTTGGATGAAAATGTGTGAAGCCAAATGTGAGGGTGGCTTAGGATTTAAGAATATCAAGGCTTTTAACACAGCTTTATTGGCTAAGTAGGGTTTGAGAATTTTGCATGATGAATCTACTTTACTACACAAGATATATAAAGCTAAGTATTTCCCTCATACCAATCTCTTTAAGTCAAAGCTTGGCAACTCACCTTCTTGTGCCTAGAGAGGAATCTGGGAAGCCAAACAATTGCTGATGGATGGATGTAGTGGAGGGTGGGGATGAGTAAAAACATTCACGTATGGAGTGACTATTGGATCCTAGGTTACAGACCTGGTTCCCTTAGGATGCTTGAATTTGAAGTGTTAGACAGTGAAGAAACAAGGCTCATCGATAGTGATTTAAGTTGGTGGGATTTGAACAAGGTTAGAACCTTATTTCCACCCAGAGCAATAGCAAAGGTTCAAAAAGGTTTCCTCACACTTGGTAATCATGAGGATAAACTGATCCGAGAGAAAGAGATGGATGGGATTTATAGTGTAAAGAGTGCATATAAAATGTTGAGGGGGGCTGAAAAAAAAAAGAGTCAAAAGGGGTAGAGCTCAAGAGATGAAGACCAAAAGCATATTTGGAAGGAAATTTGGAAGCTACAAATTCTAAATAAAATAAGAGTCTTTGCTTGGAGAGCATGCAAAAACAATTTACCCACATTGTATAATCTGAAAAACATAAAGTTTTGGATGATGAGGTTTGTCCCTTCTGTGGTGAAGAGGTGGAGGATCTGATTCATGCTATTTTTTCTTGCCCAACAATTGAAGAGAGTTGGAAAACATACGTTATAGGTTTAATTTCTTCCACCAGATATGAAGTAGTTCTAGATTTAGTTAGAGAAATCAACAAACAAGGAAGTAAAGATGATCCGGAGAAATTCTTCCAAATTGCTTGGGCATTGTGGTATAGAAGGAACTAGAAAGTTCATGAAGGCAAGGTGATAAAGGCTAGATAGGTAATTGATCATACTTTATCTATGTGCAAGGAGTTCAAGGAGCTTAAAGGCAAAACAAAGAAGCTGAGCCAATTATATTGCAAATGGTCACACCTGATTTGGGTGGTTTGAAACCTAATGCGGATGAGCGATTTTCCATCGGCAACATAAGGAAGGGTTGGGATGATTCTGAGAGATGCAAATGGCGAAGTCATCATGGCTGCTAGTATAAAGGAACCCGAGGTGAATGATCCTACTGAGATTGAATTACTGGCTTTGTTTCAAGGGTTGAATTACTAGAAGGTGACTCTTTGCTAATGGTGCAAGAAATTCAAGATGGTGGAGAATTGTCTTCTATGTTGGGCAACCTCATCAAGGAGACTAAGGAGCTAATGTCAAGGTTCAAGGATTGCAAGGTCCAGTATGTTAGCAGGCTGGGCAATGTGGCAGCTCACAAGCTTACTAGAAACGCTTGGCTAGTTAAAGATATTGCTTGGTGTGATTCTTTCCCTGATTTTCTATGGCTTGTTATTTGGACTGACAACAACTTGTAATCTTCTTTGCTTTCTCAATGAAGATCTTTTCATATAAAAAAGAAAAGTAAATCAAACCATTTTGCTTAGAAACAAAATCCAATATGAGACTTAAAAAAATATAGATTCTTGCAGTCCATCTGTAATAACCCGAAACTTAGCTAGATTTCACCCGTAATTATTTTCGTTGCCATAATATAATTTTAGGGCCATGAGATTATGTCTCATTGGATAGTGGCCTTGGACTTGTAGTTAGCATCCAAAGCCTAAGAGAAAGGGCAACTCAAACCCCTAGAATTCAGCTAACTAAGTGGGCTTGAGCCCAAAAACCCTAGAAGAAACATAGGGACATGCCTAAGCTATAAGGCTTGTGCCAATTGTCACACATAAGAGGCCCATGAATCTAGAAGTGTAAGTGGGCTAAGGGGGAGAGAGAAGAGTGTTTGGGAAGCCAAGGGAGGCATGCACGCCAATCCTAGGGACAAGCCCTTCGGTTTGCCACTTGTCCTTCATTCAAGATGGCTTCTAGAAGAAAGGAATGATGAGATGACCTAGACAAGGCCAAAGGCCACTCGGCCAACCCACCCACACGCACAATCCATGTCATGTGGCAATTGCTTGTAGTTCCAAGAAGATCTCCATGGGAGGTGGTGCCTAGGGAAGACAAAAGGGGGTCCTTTTCAAGAAATTAAGCTTAAGGGACAAAGGGGATTTTCAGATTCCCCTCACCCACACGCCCACCCAAGTGCTTTTCTGACAATTCACCACTTGTCAACCATGCACTGATAGAGGAGAGTTTCTAGAAGGAAGAGGAAGGGACTTGTGAGCACAATGACCATCCAAACCCTAGATTTTCGGCCGCTACACTCAAGGGGCCACACTCATGCTCCACTTGTCACTTTAGGGTTTCATAAGAAAGCCTTGGGTATTCGAAAAGGCCACCTAGGGAAGGAGCACCAAAAGACAAATAATCTTTATGGGGAGATGAGAGGAAGTTGACGGTAAGGACACACATACGCCTAAGCCATGTCACACACACTTGTGGTTATTTTACTATTTTGCCCGAAGATGCATTGCACGTAGACAAGAGAAGAGGGGGTTTAGAAGACCAAGAGGCTCGACTAAGGGAGAGGTTACACGCCACACCATGTGCCTTTTAGCCTTCCTAAAGCAATCCAATGATGGAGAAGATGAAGAGGCATTCGGCGAGGGGAAAAGGCCACATGCCACTTGTCCTTCATGCAATGGATCTCTAGCAGCCAATAGGATTTGTGGAAGCATTCTATAAAAGGGGGGAGGAGCCACATGCACAATGGCTTTTCTTTTTGGTCATTTTCGGATTTTTGCATGTTCTCACCCTCCCCATACTCTCTCACATGACCACTCAATGTTGTCCTCACTTTCTTGAGTTTTCTTTCCAACCAAACACGAAAAAAACTCTTCTCTACATCCAAGGAAGGACCACGACACAAAGCACAAAGGAATCCAAGGGAAGGACCTCGTTTTCTCATCTTTCTTCACACTACTCACACATCACTCCAGGAGATGATAGAATCTTCAAAGAGATTGAGATTCTCGTATGATTTCAAGGTTATTTCATCTTGAAATAACCTTGGGTTTTCTAAGGGGAGGAGAAGCTGAAACTTTGAGGACTTGCATCATTTATACAAGGCCACATCTCATATGTTCATAACCTAGCCATGGTTATGTGAACTTGAAGGGTTTTCATGTTCAAAAATCTTACAGCCAAAAGGTTGAAGTATTTCCCACAGCACATGATGAACCCTAGAAACCTTACACACACTCATGCACATAGATTAGGGTTCAAAACCCTTGTTCTGACAAGTTATACTTCCATTTGCAGCTTGCTTGTGCTTTCTTGAAGAAGTTTTGTAAGTAAACACTCAACTTAGTTTGGTTAACATGCATATATATTTGTGTAAATTCTTCTTTGTTGTTGATTACCTTTGATTGCCAATCTATGTTTTACTTGGTTGAATATTTTGTTTTGACTTTGTATAAAATCATGAAAGAGGTTATATGATTCGGATCTATGTTGAAAATGCCAGGACTCACATGCACATGTTTCAGTTTTGCTTGAGGACATGTTAATGTTTTATGTGCCATGAAGATTCAGTTACTATAAGGTTATATGTTTTAGATTTATCTGATGTTGCCATGATTTCATGTTCGTTTCGCCCTTGCCATGATTTTTATCTATTATGCTTCAAGTTTAGAACATGTTAAAGTGGAATTTCTCTATGTTGCATGCCTTTGATGTTTCAGCCAACTCATATTCTTCTATGCTCATGAAGTTGTTTTGATATTTCATGTCTTATGTTATCATGCCATGATTTGATTATGTTACACTGGATGATTTCATGCACGACACATCATGTATCACATGTCAAGTATAAGAAGGAACACATTTTAAATCTCATGTCACATGCATTTGGGTAAATGGTCTTTTTAAAAGAAAAAGAAAATTATCTAAATATGTTTTATCATGACCCTAAATGCTAGGACAGGAGAATGTCCTGGTGGAACTCCTTTGTCCACTCTAGAGTGCTTAAGAATATAGTGGTAACCCCTGGGTTGACAAAGAACATTCGACGTACTTCAAATGGATCTTCTCGGAAAGAATGCTGGAGTGAGGTAGCACCCAACGCTAGTGGGTGCCATGACTAAGGCCAATAACTCGACAAAGTACTATCGTGTTTTAATAAATATGAATAAGACGTATTCACCACGGTGTACGGACCGTTGGTGGTGCGATAACTAGCAGAAACACGTGGTGCTTAAGGGAATCATAATGTGTCCACCATGTGTTAAAAGAATAAGGCAATGAACTCACATGATTTGGATCACATGATCACCATGTGTTGTATCACGTGATATGACATGATATGATACGATTCGATATGGATCATATGATGTAACAAGATATGAAATGATGTAAAAGAATGTTTTTCGGAAAAGTCAAAAGAATCTGTTACATGTCTTTTGAAAAAGGTCAAGTGCATAAGTCAAGTTTTGGGTCACATCATGTGTCAAGTACATGTTCATGCATGCATTCCACGGTTTGCCACTTGTATGCTTATGTTAATCATTGTATGTTGTATGTTTACTTGCTGAGATTTCTTGAAATCTCATTGTGGTAGTTTCCACTACCATTCCCCACCCGGAATACTAGAAGTTGTGACAAGTTTAGAAGATCACTCCCATAGTGAAAGTCAAGACAACTACGATACCTCCAACCAGTGAGGAGGTACCGAAGAACAAGGAGGGCTCTGACAATGAGAGCTCCTTAGAGCCCTCCTTGTTGGATAG
This sequence comes from Juglans regia, assembly GCF_001411555.2. Lineage (NCBI taxonomy): Eukaryota > Viridiplantae > Streptophyta > Magnoliopsida > Fagales > Juglandaceae > Juglans > Juglans regia. The sequence continues at coordinate 7,492,805 of NC_049909.1, read as the reverse complement.
GATACAAAACGCCGACTGACTCATTTCTGAGGCACTACAGCTCACCACAAGCTGAAGAGATCAAGGAATCGGGATATGGATCGATTCTCGGAGAAAAGGAAGAAGATTGACTAGTGAAAAAAGAAATATGGACCGTTTTCCTATACCAAGAAATATATTTTGGAGGTTCTAGTGACTTAATTTCTTTTGTGATCGGTTCCTTTGTTTTGAAAAAAAAAGGTTTTGTTAGTTACCCATATTTTGGGAGACAATGAACATATCCTTCATTGGGCACTTTTGATATGAATTTGATGTTAAAGGCAATGTTTGGGTTATGCATAGTCTTATAGTACCATGTGCTAAGGAAATTGCTTTAGGCATTGCCTAGTTTCATACAAACCTTATATATTCCGCTACATTAATTATTGCATACTGCTAGTATACCTAGGAGCATCGCATTTTATATGTCATGTACGAGGGGTATGTAGTCATGTGTTGCATATCTCGGCATTTCAGTTGTCGTCCAAACCCAAGCGGGGGCTAGGGGCGCCACACCATCTCCGTAATATATTAAGATCACCTCCTAGAGAAAGCTAGCTGCTTTGAAAAGAAGAAGAACCAAACATGGAAAAAAAAACAAAGACCGAAAATAATTTTTCAACCTACTCCAAGAATGAGTGAGTGATCTAAAGGAGTCTGAAGTTAATGTGTTGATTTGAGAAGAACAATACTCAGTGGCTATGTATTGCGGGGAGATGATTTGGCTAGATTGTATGTCTTAGGGGATTTTCTAACTATGGAATGATTTCTAGATTTCGCTAGCCTTCAAATTCCAAGGCTCCGCTCTCCTGATGAAGGTTGCAGATAGAAGCGAGTGCCAATGGTTGTGATCCAAAAAGCCAAGGGAAAAGAAGGCGGGTCAAGGGCTAGCTGAAGTATAGAATTTAGTTTCTAGAATTTATAACAATGATAGATATCACCACTTAGTGAGAAACGAAAAATAGCTACGAGTCATAGTTTGTTCGCTAATAATTCGTATTAGCAACTATTCTTTGTTTGTCAATAATACTCATCGTTGAAGTTCACTTCGCTAATACTCTATTTAGCGATGAAAATTTGGAAATCTTTATCATCTCAAAAACTAATATTTGCTTGGTAGTTCCGTGGCCAACTAGAATTCATCACAATAGCAATACTATTTGCAATTAACTTAGTCTCACCGCATGAAAAGACACTGAAATACCGGTATTTGTTGTAGTGTTATCTAAAGGCCAGTTGCATGTCAGCATACAAACTGATCATTGATAAGGCCACCCATAATAAAATTCAGGCCGCCACCTCGAGCTAACATCTTCAGTTGAGATTTTTTACCAAGTACAGAATAGGGAAGTGAAGGGAGATCAAGTAGCAGTCCTACAATGTTACCATACTATTCTTTAGGAATCTATGGAGACAACCTTGAAACTTGATGCCCAGAATGAGCAAGGTATGGAGATAGGAAAGACAATAGAGATTGGTTGAGGTGCCAATAGAACTGGAGGGGTTAGACAACATAAGTTAGGGTTGGTTCCTAATTGTCTGAATTAAATCGAAAAGAGCTTATAGCATTCCTTATAGGCAACAAGGACATGTTTGCTTGAATTCATAATTTATTACTAGTTTATATGTTTCAAGTTCATGTTATGTTCCAAGTTCACGTTCATGCTATGTTACAAGTCCATGTTATGTTTCAAGCCACGTTCATTCTAAGCTTCAGTTTCAGTTTAAGTTATGCCAGTTATGTTATGTTTTATGTCATATTATGCTATGATTACTTATGATTTGATTATGCATTCATGCTTTTACTGCTATGCATGCATCATTAACCTGTGTGGAAGTTTCCTATTAACTTACTGAGATTTGTAATCAAATTTCACTCTGGTAGTCTCTGTGACGCCCGCAAATTCCGCTTGGGATCGGACGGACATTTGAAGCGTCAAGACATGCAACACAAGGTTACCTGCCCCCGTTCATGACATATAAGATGCAATATTCCTAACATGCATCTAGCATTATGCAATATTCGCAGCGGATAATTTTTCTTTTTAGCAATACTATGCACCAAACCGAAATATCCCAAATACTTAAAACATACTTCATACATAATGACATACTAAACAACTGAGATCACAATATTAATCCATATGGTTGTGATCAAAAGAGTGATGGAGATTGAACTCTACAAATACAAGTAGTAATCTGAGGTAACTACTGTATTAACACCTACATCGCATCGTCGCTTAGTCGACCATTTCCAGTTGGTCGATTCCCGATTCTCCTTTAGATCCTATAACAAAAACTACCATTCGGGGGGGGAATGGTAGTTGGGACTACCACAGTGAGATTTGATTACAAATCTCAGCAAGTTAACAGGAAACTTCCACACAGGTTAATGATGCATGCATGGCAGTAAAAGCATGAATGCATAATCAAATCGTAAGTAATCATAGCATAACTTGACATACAACATAACATAACTGGCATAACTTAAACTGAAACTGAAGCTTAGCATGAACGTGACTTGAAACATAACATGGACTTGAAATAAATTTGAACTTGAACTTGAGCATGACATAACATAAATGTGAACTTGGAACATAACGTAAACGTGAACATAACATAACATGAACTTGGAACATATTCTTGTCTCATGGGATTACCATGATTGCGTGAACGTAAACTTGAATATAACATAACGTGAAACATGACTTGAACTTGGAATCTTATTCAATAGACTTAATCATTAACATGACCATATGGGTGCTACACAGGTCCCCTTGAGCCGTGTGTCCCTGCCGATTACCGCATCACATCACAGGTTTCTATACCAGCTGTGAGTGCGTTAATACGTACTCCACAGTTGTTGTGGCCCCACGTATTCTACGTGTCACAATTGCTGTGTCTCACGTAGTGTATGCTCCACAGTTGTTGTGGCCCCATGACTTATCTGTTTGTGCCACACTTGCTGTGGACACACATAACATAATGTGTGGCACCATCGGCGTTAGTGCCTGGCGCGCTCCGGTGACCAGCTAATTAGGCCCCATTCGCAACCTGTTGACTGTACTTCGTCAACCCAGGGAATTTCACACCTATTTAGACACTCCAGCGTGAACAAAGGAGTTCCACTAGGATATTACCCCATCCTAGCGCTTAGGGTCGTGATTGACATGAATGACTTAACTGGCAGACATGACATTTCGTAACGTGACGTAACATGAACGTGACATAAAAGACAGAAATCTTGACGTAACATAACGTGACATGAACGTAAGACGACAGACATGACATACTTCGAGACATAAATATAACAGAGAACATTTCATAACATGGCATACATGTAACATGCAACATTTCGTAACATAGCATATCATGTAACTGACAACATTTCCTGACATGGTGTAATATGTGACAGTGAATATTACGTGACATGAAATACATGTAACAGATAGCATACTTAACTTAACATGACATACTTGCAACGTATAGCAATACGTGATAGAATATCTTGTATACAGATGAATAATTCATGACAGAATAAATTCTGTGTAACAGATAAATATGTAATGACTTGGCATGGCACATATGATAACATGCGTACATACAATTTAGTTCCTTTACTTATCACACATACACATTAAATTGATAGTAAGTTAAAAGCTAACTTACCTCGATCTTCGTGCTTCGAGACAAAACTCAAGTGCGATAACGGAAAACTGAAAGTAGTGATTTCTAAAAATTAGAACTTAATCACTAACAATTAGGAATATGGAAAAATATCAACTTAGAGTAAAATTACCATTTTACCCCTAACTTAAGGATTTTGCATCATAACTTCAAAAATCACCAAAATTTACATACCTTATGCAAATTTTGTCCTAAACTCAAATATCAATTCATAAAAATTTAAAACTAAACACAACCATCAAAACTCTATATGGCCGAAACTTACAAAGGCTATTTCCTTTGCTTTTTGTTGTAATTCTTTCAAATCTCAAAACTCATGATTAAACCAAAATTTTTCTTCTACTACACTCATAACATATTCTTAAGAATAATCATGTTTTGAATCATGAACAAAAGTCATCAAAATCACTAAAACCATACTTGAACTTTTTGGTTTCTCTTCTAAGTTCAAAACAGAATTTTGTTTCTAACTTGTTTTGATCAACCTCTTGATCCATGACTTATAAAAAAGTGATCTTCAAACCAAAACATCACATGGTTCAAAAAGGTGTCCTAAAACAGATCCAAGCTTCAAACTCAAGATCACATGGGTAAACATCAACCAAAACATAAATTTAGCCAAGAACATCATCACTTTGGCCTAACCGAATATCTCCTTCCATAAAATTTCATATGTTCGAAACTAACATCAAATATCTTCAAAATAACATTCTAACATGTATATAAGATGCTTAGGATCTTCCAATAAAAATATCAAAGCCATTGGAATAAGATTAAACCATAAAAGATTTAAACTTTCTCAAAACAGAAACTGTTTTTCCTCTTCCAGTTTCTAAGTTTCTAGACCTAAGAAAATATTTCACCAAAACTTTTAATCATGCAACAAATCCTCAACCAATAATCATATACACATGTTAACAGTACTCCATAAAAATTTCGGACCAAGATCTATTCATTAGCTTGGTCAAAAACTCCAAAATATAACACACTCTCCAGTTTATCGCCCAGAATGACCTTTCTGGGGTCTAAACAACTTTTTACCAATCAAATGATCTCCAAATGGAACAAATAAGATATCCACGTAAACTAGACTCCAAAAGAAACAACTTTCATGAAGGCAACGTTGCGAGGAAACACTTACAAAAGCTTCGAAACAGGCATTCAAAAGAGGTACGAAAAACTGTCCGAGAGTGTCTTTTGTGTTCTATGAAGGAAAAGTGTAAAGGAGAGTTGCTTTTTCGTGGGAAGTGGACTGAAGAGCTTCTTACACAAGCTATGTAAAGTGATAGGACTGAAGGAATGGTTGAGTGTTGGCCTTTTCTTCTCATAAAAATCAGACCAAGATCTTTTCTTAAGGTGGAGTGTAAGAGTGAATGAGTGAGGTGGCCCTTTAGCTATGTCTTTCAAGAACCTTCTAGGCTCTTCTTGTACAGATCTGGCCAGCCAAGTGGGGGTACAAAACTTAGCCATGAAGCAATCCTATGGTGACCAAATTCGTGGGCCTTAAAGGGCCTAAACCGAATGGGCCTAAAATTTGGGGTTTAAAGAGGGTTTGGGTTGCTATCAAGCCCAAATCCAATATCACTTGGCCCAATCAATTTTTCAAGGTTAACAAGGTTGGATAATGATGTTCTAACACAAATTTGAAGGATTAATAGCATGTGGAAGTGATTTAATCAAGTGATTAAACACAATGCTAGAAATCGGATTAGAAAATGTTTAGAGGCCAACTTTAGGGTTTTGGGGAAACCGTTTAGGGTTTCGATTTCAACCATGCTTTTGGGCTTTCGATTGGATTCCCACCATTTAGAATTTCACTAGGATTGAAAACCTCTTTGATCTGGCACAATTTGGTTGAGCAGATGAAACAAAGTTTTGCTTAAGCGACATGATCTCACACCTTCATTCCTTCAAATCCAACAAACGTTCCTTATGGTGCCAAGTGTCTAAAATTATTCACTAAGTGTGGCTAAGATCTTGCCAAGTGTCCAAATAAAACTTCTCTAATCCAATTTGGACATTCCACACTGTGATTTCGAAACACTGCAATTGGTGCGCTTATCGAGGTTACTATTCACTTTGAAAAAGTGAATCATAAACTTAGTACTAAAAATTCCTAAATATTCATATTAACCTTTAGTGAAAATCTTTTACCGAAATTTAACCTCGAAGTGCCCCTAAAAATAATTTCACAATTTCCAACAGACGTTTCGTCCGGAATTATGAAAATAGGATATTGTGCCATAAAATCCTAAATAATCCACTGAGTGTAATGGCGTAGACCATAATGCATTCTGACACTTCTAACCACCTCAAATAAATAAAACTCATATTTCTAGCAGCATAGTGAGTGATAAGACTGACTATGTTGACAGACTAAAACTTATGCAATAGGTCGATTCGTAAAAACTTATGGGATTTTCACGAGATTCCTAAAGTCAATAGAAATTCCGCCAATGAATTTCTAGCGGGCTGTTACAGTCTCAACTACCATTCCCCCCGAATGGTAGATCTTATTACAGGATCTGAAGGAGAACCGGGAATCGACCAACTGGAAAACAGTCGACTAAGCGACGATGCAATGTAGGTGTTAGTACAGTAGTTACCTCAGATTACTACTTGTATTTGTGGAGTTCAATCTCCAGCACTCTTTTGATCACAACCATTTTGGACTAGTGTTGTGATCTCAGTTTTTAAGTATGTCATTATGTATGAAGTATGTTTTAAGTATTTGGGATATTTCAGTTTGGTGCATAGTATTGCTAAAGAAAAAAAAATTATCCGCTGCGAATGTTGCATAATGCTATATGCATATTAGGAATATTGCATCTTATATGTCATGAACGGGGGCAGGTAACCTTGTGTTGCATGTCTCGATGCTTCAAATGTCCGTCCGATCCCAAGCGGAATTTGGAGGCGTCACACTTCCTCTCTATGAACCTATTGCAAATGAGCCTGTTTACAATGCAACCAGTTGCTCTCAACCTGAGCTAAATAAGAATTAGATAGCAGAACTTCCAACTCTGACATGCGATCCTCTACTTTTTTTAACTCCATCTCCACCAGACTGAAAACCTCCCTATTCTATATCCTTAAAGCACACTTCAGCCTTTTCAATCTTGTACTAATACGAACCATGGCACAACCTTCTATCCTTTCAGCCCACACCTCCTGTACTAACAGAAGGAAACCCTCATGAGAACCCCATATGCAAAGAAACTTGACAGGCCGAAAAATAACCATCCTTTCTTTATTGAGTTGCACCAACAATGGCGCATGATCCGAAGTAGTCCTGGGTAGATATGAGATCATAACATCAGCAAAATAATTCGAGAAGGGAAAATTAACTAGAATTCGATCGAATATAGCCCAAATTCATCTACCCCCTCCCTTACCATTACACCACGACAATCCATTACCTTCACAAGGTAGGTCCACCAACGCACACTCATGTATACAATCATTAAACTCACTTTTTGCCCGAGTGGCTTGCAAAAGACCACCCACCTTTTTACTATCATCTCGAATAATTTTGAAATCCCGCCAATGAACCGCGGAAGCCCACACGGATTGTGAGACTTAAGAAACTCCCATACTCCAATCTTTTAATCCGAAAATAACTAGCATAAACAAAGGTTGCAAGCACCTGACAATTCCCATGAATAAAAGAACCACTAATAGCTTGATCCGACAAAGAGATCAATTCGAACTCAACCTCAGCAGCCTAAAAAATCCAAAATTTCCCCCCTACCTCAGCATTATTCAAACAAAAAGGTAACTTCATCCGACATGCCCATTTACTGCACTTATTAGAATTTAAGAAAGGTTCTAAAATGGCCACCACATAAAGGTGACTTTTATTCAAAATACATCGAAGACAACTCTTCGACAAAAGAATTCT